>NC_143436.1:115444568-115762224 GCF_987193195.1 Phasianus colchicus
TCTCTGTTTGACTTTTCACATTTCTTTTGGCATGAAGATATCTTTAGTTTAGTAAGGGAATATTATTTAGCCAATAGATTCAATTCAAATCAAATAACAGAGTTTGTTACATTAACCTAATAATTTTTATTGGGTTTGTCTATTTATTTATTTACTTAATGACTTTTTATGTTTTCACTAATTTTCACCAATAAATTGTAATATTGTAATTGTAATATATTGTTTTCTTATCAGAAGTGGATTGTGGAATGTTTCTTACAGTCAAAACATATTAGTTAAGAACATGAATGAGAAGAGCTTAGGAAAAATAATCATATTGAAATGGTTCTTCTAACCTGGACAAAGTGTAGCAAGACACTGTACCCACAGTCTAGTGAAGGTAATGAAAATGTAATTAATACAAACATTATTCAGTTATATAGGACACTGTTTCTCAATGGCTCTTGATCTTATCTTCCACCATAGAAAAAGAAAGGCTTTATAATGCGGTTAAAAGCAGAAAGATAACCAAAACCTTTTGCATGTTAAGTATGCGGTGTAATTTTAGTCCTAATTTTGATTGACTGAATCAATGACTCATTCATCAACTCTGCTCCAATGTACTTAGTAGTTTTGCAGTCCTGGAGCAGCAGTGCAAAGGGTTCAATAAAAGGAGGGGGACAAAAGCAGCTACTGCTACCAGGTGCTTTGATCTATAGTAAAATTGGTGGACACTAATGTGCCTCCAATGTTTATTTTTACATGTTCATATAAACAGACTTCCATTCTAATTCATACATCCTTCTGTTTGTGTTCTTTTAAGCATATAAAAAGTGGCATGTTTCTTCAGGTGGACTGGGAGTTTGTGGTTTTTTTCTCCCTTGTTTTTCCTTACATAGCTGAAGTCGTTATTAGATCTCCCCTGCCAAGTTTCTATTATATTCAGACAACTGGACTTGGATTCATATTCCCCACAAGGCAATCTGCTGTGCTAATGGCCAAGCAATCAGGTCACCTCTTACAACTACTGGTATAGTGTTTGATTGGCAGTTATGTATATTAAAAATAATGTTCTCTTTATAGCTTTTTTTCTGCTGTGCTCTTGTGTCTTCACTCACCAGTTTACTAACTAACTCAGAGTCTGTGCATAAAAATAACACTGTCTCGGATCCCTTGCCCTACTTGTAATATTCCTCATTAAGTGTTTCTTCCCAAAGCCAGTTATGTAATAAACTTTAAGTGCTGCCTTGCCAGCTCTTTTCAGTAATACAAAACCGCTCAGTTGCCATTCCAGCTCCATTTGTAGCATGCCTGCCTGCGAGCCAGGACTCTCTCAGTTTTCAGTTTGCACCCTTGGCCTTCTGCCCTTGCCCACCACCCACTGATGTTACAGAGAAATATCAGGCTGGATATTACCTCTTCTGGCTTCTCCCTTAGTGATATACAGATGTAACCACTAACAGGCAGCCTGCCTCAGACTGGGCAGCCACAGATTTGTCACCACAATGCAATAAACAGTTTTACTGAACAAGAAAATCCAGACTTCTCAAATGGGTCTGCAGGTGGTTTCCAGGACAGGAAGATATATCTCCTCGTGAGACTGTAAGCTCGAATCTTTTCAAGCTGTACAGAGGTGCCTGGAACAGCACTGGAATAAACTTTGATGAAGAGAAAGGCAACTGTAGATGAACACTGGGACAACAGAGGTTGCGGTCCCATCATCTGCTCATACATTTGAGATAAAAATAGGATGCAATACAGGTTGCTTTGTTCTACAGGTGCAGATAAGGGTTTCTGAGTTAAAGTCATCTTTCAGATGCCCCACTGCAACACTTTCAACATCATGGGAATCCCACGAGGGGTCATTCCTAAACATGAAATCAGTATGAAATATGAAATGTAACCATTTCATTGACAGAGATCAGCACCACCTCACTAAAATAAATGATAGAAAATGGTGCAGGAATTTGTATGGTTACGCTTTCTGCCAGTGAGTCACAAAAAAAAAAAAAAAAAAAAAAAAAGGTGGCCAAAATTCCTTGTTAATTATAGAATGGAATATTTTAAGAGTTTGATAGCTGCTTCCTCCAATAGTACAGTGCCTGTCCATGCTATATTCTGGATTTTCCTTCAGTTTTGCTGGGTCTTAGTGTCTGTGTGTCTTTGCAGGCTGATTGTTGATTGCTGCTACACCTTAGCACTTGATATCCTAGGATATGTTTAATATATGTCAATAAATGGACTGGGATAGGTGCCAGTTAGCTGTTTGCTACAGGACGATCAACTGAGGAACAGATTGCATTGAATTTGGAAGGACAGGGTAAAGAGCCTGTAATAACAGTCTTTTTTTTTGTGAGGTTTTCATTGCAGTGATATGAAACTCGGCCTTAGAAAGCGCTGCACTGTGGTTTCACAAAACAAAAATCTCAGTTTTACGTGCTCATTAAAATGGTCACTGTACTAGCAATCTAGAAAGGGTTATAGAAATGATTACTTACTGCTTTCCTCTGCATTTGCAAAGAAGATCTACAGAAGTTTCTCTTTGTCATGTGATATAAAAGATCCTCTCCTCATTTTCTTTAGAAGTTTTAATTTTCTTATTATCATCAGAATAGCATATCCCATGTCTTCTCATCATCAAGGCTTCAGGATACAGACTAGCAGCAATTTAAAATCACCCTTCTAAGTTAGTACCTACTAATAGAGAGATGCAGGCAATCTTCTGCTGTAAAAAATCAACATTTTCTTACTACACTTCATCATAACCTATTTTCTGCCCCTTTCAAATTATGGTTCTTTTCATTCCGTTGAGGAATGAATTATTTGCCTGTTTTCAGCTTTCTTGGTATCATTACAGTTTGCGGAAATCAGAATATTTTGCATTAAATGTAATGAGCAACTTTTAAGCCAAGGAAAAAAAAGACTGTTTGATATTTTAATTTATTTCTCAGGCAAAATGGTAAAAAAAGGAATGATAATAAGTAACAATAGTAGGAAAGTGACATTTCTGACCCACTAGTTTCTTTCAGTACTGGCAGCTCATTTCTGTTTAAGACTTTTCGATCTCAATTTTATCTAATAGAAGCATCTTGATACACCACTGGTCTAGCTCCTATAGTGTTCAATATTTACAAATGTCTAGAAAAAAGGGGAATAGCAAGCAACCTCTTTTGAATGATTTGGGCTTCAGTGTAAAGAATGCCTTCTCTATTTATAAGGAACAGTGTTTTTAATAGGCCTTTCATAAGTGTGCTTAGTCTTGCTGGGATGTGGTCAACTTTCTTCATAGCAGCCCTTGTGGTGCTGTGCTTTGGACTTGTGGCTAAAGAAGAGTTGGTAATGCAAATAAATCTTAGGCTGCTGCTGAACAGTGCTTGCAAAGCATTAAGACTTTCCATATTTCCTACTCTGCCTTTCCTCTTCCCCACCCCCCAGTTTCATAGGGATGAATAGTGTTGGACAAGGGAGTGGGATCTGGAACAGCTGACTTGAACTGAACAAAGGGATATCCCATACAATATGATTCTCTGCAACAAGAGCTCAAGGAAAGGGTGCAGAAATGGGGGCAGTCAGAGAGTAGCATTTGTTGTCCCAAGAAACTGTTGCACTTGCTGAGGCTCTGCTTTTCAGGAAGTGGCTGAGCATCAGCCAGCTGATGGGAAGTGAAGGAATGCCTATTTTTTTTTTGCTTGGCTTGTGTATACAGTTTTCACTTTCCTTGTTAGCCTCTCATTATCTTCATGTACAAATCTTCTCACCTTCCTTCTATTTTTTCCTCACCAGAGAAAGGAATGAGCAAGAAGATGGGTGAGCAGCCAAGGTTAGCTGAGGCTAACCCACCACACTAAGTGTTACTGTTAGAATTAGTTTCAGAAGTTTCTGGACATATCTGTTCAGGAAACAACTCTGTAGTCTGACCTCTCTCTCCTTCTTCTTTTTTTTTTTTTTCCTTTTATTTCTCCACATGTGGGAGTTCTATAATTCAGTGATCAACTTCATATTTACTGTTATCTTGCTGTGGTCTTAGCCTTTAAGTGCAGATGGAAAAGTGTAGGTAGAAGTCACTCACTAAATATTGGGAACCAGACATAATAGAATTCAAGACCTGTATATTCAGCAATATTTTAAAGTTTTTAATGGCTTGGTCATATATTTTGTTGATCAGTAGAAAGGACCTAGTAACAACTACTGGATAAGTTTCAGGTAGCTGAAGTGCATGGTATTTCTGGCTAAAGATGAGATTAATCACCCTGCAAGTAGCAACCATTTGTAATAATAAGAAGGACGCATTTTCGATGATGTGTTAGAGACTGGGACTTCTGAGTCCTTCTGAGAGACTGAGCTCTAGTTCCTCAAATGACTACCAAAAATAGGTTCACGCTTGTTGATAGCTTACACATTTTTGAGAATATACTTCACAAAAGTTACATTCAGACTTTTTGTAAATGTAATTGTCTCTTTACAAAGGAAACTAAGTGAGAGTTTCACCTTTGTTCACCTTTTTTTTATGGGCTTTTGCTACTGAATTCAGTTCTTAGATGCCTAATCAAAAACAATCATACGGCCATAGCACACTGCTGGAAAACCTTCCCTGTACCCACACCCATCAAACATTTACCAACATGTATAAAAAGGTTAAGCGATAAGAAAGGCTCAATAAAACAACATGTATCTCCTGGGCCTCCATTTGAAATGGGTGATGTTTGTAAGTTCTGAAAATCAGGCTTTAAACATTATTTACCCAAATTAATACCTTCTTCACCATTTATCTACTCTTGGCAAACGGTGATCCCTACTATTCATGAAGTTCATACCCTGCCTTGCTAACACTTCTGTGTAAACTGTTACACTTAATTGGCACATTCATGAACCCCAATGCTGGCCACTGAAAGATATCATACATATTATGTATGGAGACTATTCTTACTGAGAGGCTGCAGAACAGAATCACAGTGGCATTAATAAAACTAGTGTATAGTGCCAGAGCTGTGCATGGCATCATATGAAGGCAAGTATTTTTTTATTTTACTATAGGGATACCGAGGCCATGTGATGCCATTCCCTGAACATCAATGCACAGCAGTCAGAGTTTGCATTCCTGCAGTAAGCAAAGAAACTGAGAGTGGGCAGAAACTGTTCTAATTCTTGTCTTGGAACTACCAGTTTAAATGATAAATGACCAGACCAGGAATAGAGAAGAGACTTGTGCCAGAATTGTGCTCCCATTTCTTGTGAACCGGGCTAATATCTTTCCTAATGGAATGCCTTTCTTTTCATCAACTGAGACACATCTGCATTAATTCAAAATGAAATGAAAGCCAAGCAAAAGCACCACAGGTGCTTTTTATTTAGTAACGATGGTGAATAATTAATTGAAGAAATGACAAAAAGGCATCATACATTTTCTTAAAAAATAATTCTTGCTAGTAGATATTTTAAGCAGCTGCACTGAATGCCCAAGACAATTAAATTGCCTGAGTTGTTGTGACAGTAAGGAGGAAAGACAAAGGAATAACAAATCATCAAAAAAAGCATATGAATTCTAAATAAGGAAAAAGAAAATAACAAAATAATACTGTTTTCTTAATAATCCTAATTTTATATACCCATAACATGATTTTGAAATGAATTATTTATTCTCAGGAAGTGAGCAAAAGAAAATTATTAACTTTTGTGCAGATACTTCAATTTTGATGAAAATCCAAAACAAGGAACATATTTTGAAAGCCCTCCCTTAAAATTTTGCTGAATCTTTCCTATAACCGTTTCAGTTCACTGGAGGTAACTTAGAGAAACCTGAAGTTCTGAAATCTGAGATAGGCTTGGCTTTATATGAAGCAATTAAATGAAGCAATGAAATGCTGCAGGGACTGTCTGCAGTGCCTTTGCAGGTCTTTTCCAGAGGTCAACAGTCGACCATCCTTAGGTGCAAGATGCATTCTGTAGCTTCGAAAATTAAATTATTCTGGTCCCTCTGTGTGGGTGTCATTCTTTTATTTGAGAATGAACATTTCAGCCATTCTGATGTTATATAAATTGATATTGTTCAGTATGTATGGTCTATGCCAAGACTGTGCAACTTCTGTCCCTAAAAAGAGCAATAGCCTTCCTAGGTAGTAACTTTGGCACTTCTGTAGGGATGCAGTGCATTTCCTACTCAGCACCAGTTTTTCCCTCTGGGAAAACATTGTGAGGAGACATCTTTCCTTCTTTCAGAGAAGAACTAGGCTGTGTGCTTGCTGGAGCCTCAGTTTTAAAGATCCTTATCACACAGAATCATAGGGGTTGGAAGGGACCTCAGGAGATCATTAGGTCCAATCCCCCTGCTAATGAGGAGTTTATGAGGAAATGCCTATTTGTGCTAGAGGAGTAGAGGTTTCATGTTCCACTACTCTTGCTCCCCGAGTTCTACACATTTGCCTGAAGAGCTGAGAACTGAGTGTCTTCATAGCTGTCTCCAATCACTTTACAGGTTATTTTAGCACGCTGATATTAAAATTATTAAACTTATTAAATATTGTTGTTAACAAATTAATCAGATAAGGTGGATCACTGGGTCAAAAAAACCTCTAAAACCCACATGAAGAAAAAGAAACAAAAAAACAAAGTAGCACTATCAGTACATACTTTGCCAAGCTTATGTCAGAGGAAGAGTGACGACTGTCAACATTACTAGCAATAGTGGGAAAAGACAGAACTGCAAACAACAGTTTTAATGATCTTAGGAGGTCTGTAGTGTATTAGAACAGTGAGATAGCTCTTTTCCTTTATTGCTTCTTTTTACAGTTATTTGAGCAGATACACTAAAATTGAGCAGGTTCATATTGTTTATCTGGAAACACAAAGATAATTTTTTCCTGGTGCAGATACGGGGGCTAACATAATCAAATGTCAGGCTAGAAAGTTTGCTGAGGATCTCAGTGAGTACACAGCTCAAATAGCACAGAGAGCCCTAGCAAGGAATCTGCAGAGCTTTTATATTTTTCTGACAGTTCTGTAATCCAGAAGAGCTGGCTGTCTGGGCTGCTCAAGATTAATTATGCCTGAAAGCAATGGCAAATGGATCTTCAGCTTTGCATATTACTGCTTATCAAATACAAAATACTCAAAAGCTTTTCTCTGTCTCCAAAAAGTAAGCAGTTGGTAGTGTCTTTTTTTTCCTAGTCACATTCCACATTCATCAGTGGTGGTAGTTCAAAACACTTTTTATGTCGCATGCATAAGTTGTCACGCACAAGTTGCACATTAATTTATATAAAGAAACACAATTAAAAGGATTGAAGTTTGGAAATGGCAGACCATCTCCATTTTTATTACATCCCACCCATGCATCTCTGACATCCTGTCTCTGAATATTGTAATAAAATTGTTAGCTACAGATGACTTAATATTTCCTCTTTGGCAGTTTGGCTTCAGCTAATATACAGATGCCTTGATAATAAAATGGAGGAATGGGATATTTTTCTATAAAACCCTCTGTCTTGTTCATTTCAGAAGGTGACAGCTGGATAGTGGCTCAGGCAGGGAACTGCGGGAACAGAAGATGTGACTTATTTTTCCTGGAAAAATGAGCTCTGATTGCAATGATTTGAAACTCAGTTATACTCTTCATCTTTGTTTGCCTGATCTGTACCTCTAGATCTGCTTTGCAAAACAGTGCATGGTCTCAGCTGCAAGCAAAATGTATGGGAATTGGTCTTTCAATACGCAAGGTGTTATGTAATGCTAAAATATCCTTTTTGACAGTTTGAAGGATTTCATTTTGGACATTCAAGGTTCTTTATTTCAGTCTCTGTGTCTCAGTTCCTAACCTGCTAAATGCAGATAATGTCCTCAAATTTCACATGGGTTTTGCAGTGATGAATGAATTGTCTGCAAAGCATTCAGGTTTCATGGTGGAGAGCATCACGGAAGAGAGCAGGAGGAAATTAATAATTTTGTTTTCAGAGCAAGGCTTGAATGCTGTTTTTTAAATATGGCCCAGGGCAACATATTGAACAATGAGGCTGAAAAAAATATTGAACAGCTGCTAATTAAGTCATTTTGATGCACTGTGTTAGGTAGCAGTCCTCTTGAGAGAGCTCAGTGTGTGATTCTGTAATTAAAGATTACAACTCATATGGAAAAGGTGGCCAAATTAAGGTCACACTGGCTACCTTGATTCTGTCAATTTCTAATTTTTGATAGCTTAACTTCACAGCTGTGATCTTATTCTTTGATGAAAAGAAATAAAGCAAAACCAAATCCATGGCATTATCTTGACACCTACTGGGTTCATTAACACAATTAACAGAAATGGGACCTTAAGAACCAGACCGTTTTTCTCTGCTGCTTGGATTAACTAAGTCAATGACAGTAGCAGCAGGGTGTTCCCTTTATCCTGGACCAACAGTGAAATGAGTTGAGATATATATCTTTTTATGACAGCTGATAGTATTTCTGGGAATCTTAGATTTTATTTCAAGCCTTAACAAAGAAAGTTGGTGCAATCTCTTAGATCACCTCAAGAGTCACCCTCTCAGCCACTTCCTGTCTCCACTCTGTCCTGTCCTTTCTTTCTTCCACTTCCAGTTTTCTTGCCAAATTTGTCCTTGTTTTCTATTCAGTGCTCCTTATCTAATTCATCTTCTTTCTCCCTCACAAGAACTTCCCATCCTGATCTCTGTCTCAGGGAAAAACTTCTCAATTCTTGTAATGCAAACCAAATTATTAACAAAGCAATGTATTAGGTTTTTTGTTTTTTTGGTTTTTTTTGTTTTTTTAATGACAGATTAGGGAATTCTGCATTCACAATACAATTCTAGACATTTATGTAATGTTAATAAACACCTAAATATATCTAAACACTGTACTAGAGGCAGTCCCTGAAAGCTGCCATCGTGTACACATATGCACATTTACACAGATGTGTGCACAAGTGCTCAACCCCACTTCCCTCTGGAAAAGCAAGCACCTACCCGTGCTGCAGGTGACAGCTCCCCCCCACATATGCTTGCCTCCTGCTAGAGATGAGGATGGTATAGATTTGTGCTCATGCCATTTCCTACAGGCTGCTAATCCCCATGTCAGTGCAAAAGCCTTTCCTGAGGTTGCCTGCACATGGCTGAGGTGCAAGTCTCTCTACTCACCCTGTAGAGACAGTCCTTTACCTGGCTGCAGGAGTCTCATGGTGTCCAACAAGCAGACTGTTCAGCCTGGTTATGACAGGGGTGGAGGTGCCAATGGAGAGATGTTCAGCAGTGGCAAAGCAGACTTGCTGCCATTTTCACTCCAAGGTCTCTTTGTGCTGCTAAAAAATTTCATGCTTCTCTTGTACTTTGTCTTGGGCTGGAAGGCACCTCAAAGCTCAGGCTGCCCCAACCCCTGTCGTGGGCAGGGCTGCCCCCCACCAGCTCAGGCTGCCCAGGGCCCCATTCAACCTGGCCTTGAGTGCCTCCAGGGATGGGGCATCACGGCTTCTCTGGGCAGCCTGGGCCAGGTCTTCACCATTCTCCGAGTAAAGAAATTCTTCCTAACATCTAATCAAAATCCCCCTCTTAGTTTAAAGCCAAAAGACTTATCTACTTGACTCCATCTTTGCTTCCAAGTCTTGCAATTTTGAAATTACTGTTCTATCCTCTTTTAATTAACTAGTTTGGGGGCAAAGGTGCTCTTGGGCATTTTGGGTGTTGATTTACACGCATTCTCACACTCAGGTTTCTGTCTTAGCAGCTGTTGTTATTCAGGCTGTGTCAGCAAGGGTGTGCTGTGCAAGCAGCTTCTCATTGTGACTTATTTTCCCTGCTGGGAACTTTCTACCAGCTGTCTTCTCCTTCATCTGCATCCAGTCCCAGTTCTATAACACAACTGTCTCTGCAACTTTGCTGCCTCCCATTACTTGTTCTGACCCTGCTCCCCTTCCTTTTCCAAGCAGATCCTCTGCTGAGAGTTATGATTTCTCTACATGAAGAAAGCTGCCTCCAGGAGTAAGGGAAAGAATCCAATCCAGTGGAAAACAAGTATTTCTCTGCATCACATGGGAAATGTCTTTCTGCACACGTGATAGAGAAAAAAAGCAGAGCACAGTTAATACGGGTATCTTTTAAGAATGTTTAAAAAAAAAATAATAATAAAACTCAGGCTATTGTTTTGGGACTGGAGCACTAATGGCACAAGGCTACCAACATTTTGCCCCAGCCTGAGTTTTGTTGGCTGCACTCAAATCATCTGTGTGCATAAGCAGTTCCAAGAAGGCAGAGAGCTAAAAGAGGGCCCCCTTATGCCCTTGTTTTCTTGTATTGCTCTTGTAAAACAGAAAATAACACAAGGCGCCTTCCACTGAACCCACAGAGAAAAGATGTACTGCCAGACTGACCATAAGCTTGCTGTCCTGTTTCCAGACTGCTCTGTTTCATGGCCACCCATGATAAATGGCGGCAGCCTGACAGCTGTTTTCACATTGTTTTTCCAAAGAGACTGATCTGTGTAGAACTGCTGAAGGATGTGAGGCACTTGGAGCAGGGTTTTTTTTGGTTTTTTTTTTTTTGAAGTCTTTGCATATTATCCCTGGCAAGAAATCTGTACAGTTCAGCAGTATCTTAAAGGCTAGCACCTCTGGTCTGAAATGAACTAATCCTAAAACACTGATTTAAGCAGTGATAAACCAGCAATATTTGCAGAAAAAATTTAGTTGATGTAACAAACTCTATTTTTTTCTACACTTTTTTTTTTTTTTTTTTTTTTTTTGGTTTTCAAGATCTCTAGGAGGCACAACGGAATGGGAAGCCCAAGCATTCTTACTCTCAAAATAGAGTGAAGACAGGCAGGTTCAGGGACGTATAAATTCCTATGACTGTTTAGTTAGCTTTTTAAAATTTAGTTTCAGGCCATCTCTGTACTGCCTTACAAACTGCCCCTTCACTCTTTGTCTACTGTATCTCTCTTCCTTTTAAAATTTATTTTTAAAATTAAAGCTCTGAGACATCAAACAGTCTTTATTGCATAAATAAAAATGAACTGCACATTACACAAGACAGCTTTTTTTCTTCTTTTAGGCTGGGAATAAGAAGTGCTCATTTATTACACCAGAGTGTCAAGATACTAAATAAACAGAGAAGGCAGAAAAAGGAAATTACATGCTTTTCCCAACTAATCTGCCATGCTGGAGTCAGCAAACTATCTTTCTTAAGTCAAACCTTCCTAGGAGACAAAACCCTACCTAAACAGCACATTAATACTTGCAAAGTCTGTGCTTTCTTTGTGATTTCTATGCAAGTAAGATTTATTTATCTTTCTTTGGAATATATAGGGAACACTCAGGTGTCTCTTTAGCTCTCACACTCTTTGGAACCATTTTGCAAGGAATAATCATTGGAACAAAAGTATGTTTACTCTGAGAAGTTTCAAAAGCATTTTTTCCTTTGTAATGTGATCAATACTTTAAAAAATGTAAGGCTGGCTAGCATGCGAGGAGAAAAATAAAGTTACTGGAAGCAAAAGGGCAAATCCAAATAACTGTTTAATAAGGTATGAAAATGTAGATGACATTTTAAAACCTATACACCTTCCTAAATTCTTCACCCAGGTCTCATTGCATACTTGAGGATTAAAATTGCTTGTATGCAAGTATATTATATACTTTAAGAATAGATGTTTTGTGATACTGCAGTTCTTTCTGACCTCTTAGTGCTGTGAATAGCTAGGAATTGGAACCTTAAAAATATAAAATACTGAATGAGACAGACTTTCATTACCTCCTAGGCAAAGTATGCTCTTTTTTTCCTGTAGACTATAGATAATATGTTTGCAAACAACAAAAGACCAGCTGACAAACAAGCAGCTGAGTTGTGGGTAATAGAGCTGAGTGATATGAAAGATGATGTTGTATACTGCCTGACCTACATCTGAACTATTTCCTGCTCAGGGAGAGGGGAGAGGATTATACTGAGCACTTGAGAGGCTTCTGTATAAATTATAACTGGTATTTTTGTTCTCATAGTAAACAACATATAAGAAAATATTTCACAAGAATCCTACCCTTTTAAGGAAAGTAGTGACATTAGACAAATAATTTCTTCAAACTATTTTCTTTTTCTGTAATGCTGAATGCTAGCACGCTACGCAAAATTCTAATAGCAATTAGTCTTTGTAGCCATGCTTGAAGATTGCTAATGCTGTCCTAAAGGAAGCCAAACTGAAAGGTGAACAGTGTGCAGGAGCAAGCAAGGCTTTCACCTGTTTTGCAGAGAAAGACTATGAAAACTCATGTCCTGAAAAATGGATTCAGATCATGAAAAATGGTTAAAGAAGAAACTTGCTATTGGTTTAGGTTCTCCAGCAAATATATAAAAAGTACATAAGGAAGATGATAGAATTCAGTAAAAGTACTACATCTACTAGCAGATGAAAGTAGATTGCAGAAGACATCTAATAGAGTGAGTCTATTAATCCCTTACATTCTTGTCCACAGAATAATGATCAAGATCAGCTGAGATCCCAAGTGAATCAAATCATATGTTTTCTAGGCATAAACATTCAGTATCCAACATTGTGGAAAACTCCACACAGATTTGTAAATGATTAGAATATCACTGCAAAAGCAGGTGTTATGCAAACCAGTTGGAGGAATGCATAAATTTCCCAGGTCAGTGTGTACATCAGAACTTCAGACTCTCTCCAGTGAAAAAAATTGCATAAATCCATACGTAGTAGGAACAACCCAGCAATTACCCCCTGCATTTGGTTAATTAAAGTCTAATTTCAAAGACATTTTCTTTTTTTAATTTGGTAGAAGAAGGTGAATCTAATCCAGTGACCCAATGTTATGTGACTTGAATCTTGGAGACTTTATGAAGAAATGTCATGAAATCCCATTCCCATTGGAAGTGAAGGTTCTTTGAAGCTTGGTACCTATCAAAATCTTTACCTCTGCTCTTTGCAGAAACAGACACCAAAGCTCAGATTCAGAAAGCCTCTTAAGAGTTGTCATGCTGAATGTTGTGGCACCTGCAATTGTTACTATAGCTTAATCAACATCTGTTCACAGTCTTTTATTAAGAGACTTACATACCTGTGAACTGACATATGAATATACTTCCACAGTAACCGGGGAGAATTATCTTCCTTGGCTTGTTAAACAGGTAACATGATAGATGTAGTGCTAGTCAGACAGAAAATCCAAGAGATTAAAGGCTCTCTCTATGAATTCAGCTTACCCTTTTTTCCAATTGAGACTGGATCAATCTGTTTATTTCTTCAATTCCAAGTTATACAAAGAGTGTATCATCGAACTAGCATGTCTCAGTTCCTTGCAAGCTCTTTAAAAGACTGAGCAGCTACGGAAAGGAAGGCAGCCTGAAATTACCACTTCTTTTGAGTAGAAGTAACTATGCTCCCATATTTTGAGCTGACCTTCATGCTGTCAAGAAGTATTAGGTTTATGAAGCTTAACAAATCAGACCTCGACAAGGGGCATTGGTAGACAGAGGCCTAAGCTGTGAATTCCTGACAGCCATAGGCACTGAGTCACACAGCTCAGCCAGCTTGGTGGCCTACCTCAGCAGACACAGTAGCAAAACTTTAAGCAACTACATAAGCTTTGTGCTGAAAACTTTCAGTGTCTGTGCACACCAAAGCACTCTAGCAGAAAAGCTGCTTTTTTTTTTTCTTTTTTTTTTTTTTGTCAATCCCCTCAGAGTTAAGTACATGAATGCAGCCTAAAATGAAATTGAAGTGCCACAATTCCTTTGTGAGACTCTGCCTAAGTTCTCTGAAACGAAACTCGCCTCTTTCATTAGGAATGTCTGTCAGCATGAAAAAGATTTAAAGGTCATTGGTTTGCAAAGTGGTATGAGCAGAATCTCAAGGCTGGTGGAGCAACTCTTGCTGAGGAAGCTGAAGGGAAAGGGATGAAACATTTTAATTCTCCCTGCAGGCTCCCTCAGATCCTCCAGTGCTCTTCTGTTTTTGTCTGTGCAACTTGCTTCTGATAAATCCTATGATTAGGGCATTCCACCATATGGTAGTGCCTTTGAAACAAAATGGCTGTGAATGGGAAAAAGCAGTGGGGAGGATGTACTGCATTTTTTTTTTTTCATCACTATATTTATATATATTATATAATTTTGAATATTGCACTTCAATGTAAAGGTACAGGAAGATTTGGCATGGTTGATTTTCCTTGGACTATACAGACTAAAATCAATGGTTTCCAGGTAATAACAACAACAACAAAATTAAGGACATAAATGTGTAGTGGACACATGTATCCCATTGAATTTCAGTGTTTATGGGATGCCTTTTGCAGTTTGGGAATGTTCGCATTTTTGAGATATTTCAAACACAATGCAGAGAATTAACAGTGCATAACTAAGAGACAGTACTGCTGCATGATTTAAACTCTCTGTGCACTTGCTAAGTGCACTGGAAAAAAAAAAAACCCTTAGGAAAAGAGAATGTGAATATGAATATAGAAAGGCAGTTGAAAAAAAATGTAATGAAAAAACTGTTTTGTCTTCTGCATTTTTCAAATGTAGATTAATGGGACTAAATCCATCATCTGTTGTTGAAGTATAGGACAAATATTGAGTAATTTAAGAAATCACACCTTATAAGAATACTAAAGGCAAAGTTATTCCAGCAGTCCATAAAGGACTTTTTCTCAGCTGTTAATGTCAATATAATGAGCAGATGTGTGCATGAGTCATGTCACCTGTTGTACTGGAAGCTCATTTATTATGTAGAATATTACCATTGCAAAGTATAACTCCATATAAGGATCTCATAAGTGCAGTCTATTTTGTGTTAAGAAAATCTCTGTGTAACTGCCAGCTCTCAGAAAAGTGGCCGTTTTAACCCTAATATTTAGATACTGTTAAGCACAAAAACAAAAAAGAAACAAAAAAAATTGTTCAATCTCTTGAATTGTGTCAATTATCAAAAAGTCTCTCTTCATCCTTGTCATGGTTTTCTATTTTTTGGTTTTCAGTATTCCACATCATAACATCATGTAGTGCACTGGGAGTTAAAGTGTTAATGCTCCAATTCCACGTATTTGTCCCTATACATTATGGAAGTCACGGGATCTGACCCTTCCAGGTGGGGCGGTCTCTTACTGCCTTGCAGTGGGTGCTGGAGGGTGCTTTCCTAGCTGTTCCAAGCTTTTCAGGTTTGACTCGATCTCAGGAACTCTCTCTCTCCTATCTTATTTGATGTATTACTCTCAATTTCAATTAGATTGTATTATACCGTGTTATCTTGCATTCCGATATCATAGTAAAATAAGTTTTCCTCCACAGATCGTTGCCGCTGTTTTTTCTTTCTTCCTTGAGTCCAGCTCCCATCTCCCTATCCCTTTTCTCTTCCCATTTTGTGGGGCTGGGGGGAGGGGAGGGCAGGGGCCTACTGCCCCCCTGTCATGGGCATAAATTGATCTAGTTAACTCCGTGACAATCCTAAAATCACTAGTGTGCTATCCTGACATTAAGATTCATTGTTAATGATTCATTCATAATGGGTGCATTGTTGCTGTTCCTGACTTTTTTCAGATATCTCCACAAGCAAAGTTCTGTCACTTAAAAGGAGACACACAAGAAAACTTCTCAATCCAATGGGATTTTACTCTCGCATTGTTTTCAATGTGGAAGGTGCAGCAAAGTTTAGTTTGGGTATCAAGAAGATATGTCATTTATTCTTAGTCTGGGAGAAATTTTGAAGCTTCTACTGTATTATTACTTCTAATTTAAAACCAGTGGGAGAAGGAAATTTTTGTGGAGTCTCCACTTTTGGATTGTTTAATGTGCAAAGTTCTCATAATGCCTGTATAATTTAAAATTACTTTTAATTATCCATCCAACATTCCTCTTTGAAAAGGGATCAGCTAATCAAAACTATTGCTATTATTCTCACAACAGCAGCTGAAGGCCCAAGTCATGATACCTGTTGTAATCAACATATGGAAAATTCAGACAGTGCTGTGTTCTTTCTAACTGTGCTATTTCAGTAAATGACAATCCCTTGTTGGGCTCCATTGTGGCTATTCAGAAAGCTGTAAATAAGCAACTGGACTCGCTATACAGTCATTAAATATTCTGAGAGTCTCCAAGGAGTAATTCACAATGACTGGTAAGAAATAGGCACTCAGAGAACTGGGTTGCAGAATATATAGAGAAATTAGGAAGCTGACTACAAGCTGTAAAAGAAGGCTGAGAACAAGAGAATACAGATCTGACTTCAAAGGCTACATCTGTGCCCAGTGTGTAAAAACTTTGCTGCATCTAACTGGTTAAAAATAGGAGAGAAGATGTGCTAACAACAGAACAGTATCTAGGTTCATCTAGATAGGTTACCATTCTCCCTGCTAGATGAACCTCCACGAATCTCTATCAGTGTTTAGACATGAAGAGGTAAGAGAGCTCAACTACTTGAGCCGTAGATATTCCCAAAAGCAAAAGATGGGAGTTCAGCACCCTCTCATAAGCCTTTTCTATGGTTTTGGGGTTGCTTCCTCAGAGTATTATTGCTTATTTTTTATTATCCTTTTGAGCCATATGACTCTCAGCAGTTCCTGTCCACTATCCTTCGGAAACAGATAGAGTTTAGGGTTAGATTTGTTAATAGCACATAGGCACTTAACTCTTATACTTTCAATGATCATATTGAGGCCATACTGAGATTTTAGGTAGTCTGCTACCTAAACTCTTTGAATTATGTCCCTAGACTGATTCAGGAGGTGTAAGACTTGAGAATATGTGGCTTTGTGATTATTGTTGTTTGTCCTCTTTTCCATTTATATTGCTAATATAATCTTACTGAGTTTGTTTTGCTTTGTTTTTCTTTCTTTCTTTTTTTTTTTCTTTTTTTTTTTCCTAGTAAGCAGTTTACACATTTTTTCACCATACGTTGCTTTTAGTGCTCAGCAAGGATAAGGACTGGCTCCTTCTAAGTACAAAAGGATTTTGCCAGCGAACATAATGGAAATAAAATCAGGACATGTGTGAAAGTGAGATGTCACTATGCAAGGAACAAAAATAATGTTTTCACTGCTAAGAGTTCCAGGTTCTTTATGAGTTTAATGAGAAACTGCCTTCAGTTCAATAAGGCACCATCAGAAAAAAAACAGATGAAAGGAGCAGGAAGCTGCTGGGGCTGAGACAGGCAGCAGACACTCGTACGAATGATAGCTTTGGAGCAGCTCCCAGTCATAAACTGAGAGCAGATCTTGTGGGCTCGAGGCTAAGGTTGGCCTGGAGACATCAGAATAGGGAAAAAACACTCTTGGAAAAGACTTACATTGAGATTAAATGACAGAGAAGAGTTGTAGGACAGGGACTTTGTCTGGTATTAAACTGCAGAATTTCAAACAGAGGAGAAGTGGAATTTTTCTTGTGCTAAAAAAAGATGAGAATAGGAAGGAGGGTGTATAACATCAGATCCTGCTGCAATAGTGATCAGGAAGGAGGGTTTGACATGTGGACCGCCAGGACATTTAAGCCAAGTCTGCTAGAAAGCAAGGCTCTCGATAATTCTATCTAGAATTATAAAAATGAAATGCTAGAAGAGTATTCATGCCATCTACTCCTTCCTTTTGACCATGGCTTCTTGCTGGTTATCTTCCTTTGCATGTCAGCATGTCTTCAGATTTAAGCACATCATTTGGATTACACATCCTTTTGAGCCTCTTGTTGAGTCATGGTCTGTTCTGGTTGTTACCAGGTCATTCTTGCAGCAAAAATAATGAAGTTAGAAGTTAGTTCTGGGCTAATAAAACCACACAAATGTAATAGGAAGCAGAAAATCATATATGGCTGTGTAGCTTAGTCTCCATCATCTCCTATATTAGTTCTTATTAACTCTTCCTGACAATGTGTATTGTAAGAACTACCAACAGATGGCATATTCAATAACTATACTCGTACTGAATTTGAGCATGGACATGTAAGTATTGTCCTCAAATTCCTCATTATTTCAAAGGCGAATGCTGTCAGTGATCACCACTTCTTAAACATCACTAATAATATAGTAGAATGGTGTGCTAAACTCATGTTTGTGATCATATGTGAAGTGATATTAGCTCATGTTTGTGATCATACGGGAAGTGATATTATCTTTGAGACCAGGTCTTACTGTTGCCACTTCCTCCTTTACCTGTTCCCCAACACATCAGACTTTGGGAACTTTTCTCTTTTGTTTAGGTTGCTATATCCTGTTCATTGTTAAGTGTCTTCCAAGTTAAAATTTGCAAAATGAATGCAATCAGATATTTTCAGTCTACATATGCCAGGGACCAAAGAGTTGCAAAGGTCCTAGGTAAATAGCATCTGAGTCTTGAAGAATTCCTACATGAAGTACACAAAGTAATTTTGTCCAAGATTTTTGGCAGAAACAGTGCCTCACTGCTGAATCTCTTGAAAATGTGCATCCAGTGTAACCAATATGTTTTTCCTGTTCTTTAGCAAGTATTCCTGTGGTTAACATTCTGTTCAAGGAAGCATACCTTAACTAACCTTCACTGTCAATCACTCACTGTTGCTGTGCTTTTGAAAGATGAGAGTAAGTACCAATTTTCTTTTGTCAAGGTTACAAATAGATTATTTTAAAGTAATACCTCATCGTTCTGTTAGATAAATTATTTCACAATTTGTTAGATTTTGTGGAATATCTTTTCTGAAAGTGCTCTGAATTGTCAGTGTTCTGTATGAAGTACAGACATCAGAGCTGCCCACAGCTTACCAGTCTCTTCAGTCCTGCATACAGGAGACAGTGCCACCTCTCTCCTTCCTGTTAACATCCCCATTTCACATTCAAACAGTGCCAGAGTCCTCTTTTCACACCCCTATAACTAAGATCTGTGTAAACCATGATTTAGCATTATTTCAAGTTTTGTCAGGAGAAATATCTTCTATTAGAACAGCATATGTACTCAGAAAAAAAAAAAAAAAAAAAAAAAGAGACCTTGGGCACATGAGCTCTTCATATTGAATAGCCCAGGCATTAGGGCTCTCATCCATTTCAAAACAGGAAGAGTCACATCTCTCATGTCCCTGGTGACAGATCCAGCTCCTGAGATATTGTCTGTTCTGTGTCAGTTTTCCTCTCTTTTATTGCTGATTTTCTCCTTATTTATGTTTTTATTTTTCTTTTACTGAGAGCTCTCATCACATAAAGAGGGTTGTGTGCATGAGATTTTTTTTTCCAGTTAAACCAGTGGATCCAATAGAAAGAGCACCTGCTCCTACAAACCCTGCCTCACTTTTGTACCATTAAGCCATTATAGCTGAAACATGACTACTCTTAACTTCATCCAGTGCTTATTGTTTTAAGGTGCTAGTTTACCAGATGATGATCCAGATGGCTTTAGATCAGCTTTGGTTATTTGCAAGCTTTAGCAGGAATGTTTTAATGCTTTCTCCAGAATTATATGCAATAATATCTTAATATTATCAAACATTTCAACACGTATAATTATTTGATTCTCATTTCATCAAATAGAAAATGTAGACTGAGAGCAGATAATATTTTTCCAAATCTGAAATCATCTATGGTTTAGGAAAAAGTTATTGTAATTTTATGTAAATATAAGCTTTATTTAGGAAGGAGAAAATTGGGTTTCACATAGGGTTGTATTTTTTTTTTCACATTGTTTGAAAACATTACATTAGTGATATAATTTTATTTATGAATATACTTTAAAGCATCCTTAGATGGTGAATATTACTAAAAAAGGGGTGGCCAGCAGGGACAGGGAGTTTATTGTCCCCATCTAGTCAGCTCTTGTGAGGCCTCATCTTGTGTACTGCGTCCATGCCTGGGGCCCCCAGTACAAGAAAGACACAGAGCTCTTGGAGTGGGTCCAGAGGAGGGCCACCAAGATGATCAGAGAGTTGGAGCACCTCTCCTTTGAGGTAAGGTTGAGGGAACTGGGCTTGTTTAGATTGGAGAAGAGAAGGCTCCGGGGAGACCTCACTGTGGCCTTCCAGTACTTCCAGTACTTAAAGGGAACGTAGGAGGGGAAACGGCTGTTTATGAGGGTGGGTAGTGATAGGACAAGGGGGAATGGTTTTCAATTTAGACAGCGGAGGTTTAGGTTAGATATTTGGAGGAAGTTTTTCACTCAGGGTGGTGACACACTGGAACAGGTTGCCCAAGGAGGTTGTGGATGCCCCATTCCTGGGGGCATTCAAGGCCAGGCTGGACGTGGCTCTGGGCAGCCTGGTCTGGTGGTTGGTGATCTGCACATAGCTGGGAGGTTGGAACTAGATGATCATTGTGGTCCTTTTCAACCCAGGCCATTCTATGATTCTATGAGCAAAGTTGATGTCAACAGATCATTAATTGTGATCATTGAGATATAAACACAATGTAATAATAATCCAATCTGGTCAACTCCTATTATTTAAGGATTTAGTGAGCCAATGCCAAGACCATTAGTGTAAATGGTCAGTATGCTATTATTATTTATATATATATATATATATTAACACTAAGAGAGAACAAACAAAAGGGATGAAAAGCGTAAATAATAAAAATTATTCTCTTCAGGAAAAAGCATCTTCCCTTCATTTTTAGCTTCCTGCTGACCCTATATTCTGAACCAAATTCTGGTCCTCTTTGATGGGCTGTTATGGTTGTTTCAGATATTCAGATTCAAAGTTCTAATTCCAAAAAGAGAAAGGAGAAAGAACAAAACAAAGTGAAAAACAGAACTCTTTAAAAGAAAGCAGGAAAAAAAGTAGATCTTTTAGGATCTATCTATATGTTTAAAGACAACTTCTACGTTTACTTTAAAAAAAGAAAATATCAAAGATCATGACTTCAGGAAGGTCCAAAGGTCACCTGAAAAGATGGGAGAAAAGAAAACCAAAATAAATTAATTGATTATGAGAGCAGAGCACCTAGGAGATGCTGATCCCAATTCATAGGACAGGGAAGATAGGGGACAGTACTGAAAGAGCTTAAAAAGAAGAATAGAGGCAAAAGCAACCATTCTAGTACAAGACAGTTCTCAAATGTTCCTTCCTTGCCAAGTAGATTATGTTGTATGTAACCTTCATAAACTTAAAAATCAGAAAAATACCAACAGAAACTAGTCCTCCAGGTAACTGACCCTTTAAGTACACATTACATTTCTTCAGTAAACCAACTAGAAATTACCTATTTAGGGCCAGTTGCTCTCAGTGATGCTGATCTACTGCTAGGGAAAAAACAACGGGTTCTGTGGACTAATTGCAGATTTTCACTGGTGTAGAGGTTTAGCTCTGTGCATTATCTAAAAATGTAAGGAAGATTAAAGCATATACAGAAAGTAAACTATTCTGTTTAGGGAGTTTAAGATTTCAACATGAGACAGAAAAATAAAGAAAACATCTATGATGTTTGTTTTCAGAACTTGGGCAGTAGAAAACTGGATATTGTAAATGTTGAAGGCAGTAAGTAATGACTCTAAGTGGGTTTTAAATTAATACATATAATATTAATATACCTGTGTCACCATTGCATAGAGACAGGCAACGTGTAAGGACAAAAAAAGAGGGAAGAGTACATTTGCATTTTGATTGGATATCTAGTTCTGGAACAAGCTCAAGGAGGATGCTTGTTTTGCTAGTGAGAATTTTCTTAATAAATTCCTAGTGATGTTTCCTATGCACTTGTCTTTATTGTGGTAACTCAATAACCATACAATTATCATGCAAAATAGTATATTTTACAACCCATCAGAGAGAAAATAAGAAACATTTGAACAATGAAATACTGATTCTGCATTACTAAAGTCTATGTGATTTTTGCTGTTGACCTCAATGAGTGTTAATATGCAGCTATATATTTCAGGAAGAGTACTGCCACACTCTATTTTGACTCAAAGGAGACAGTTCTGTTTCCATATAATCAGGACTGCAATGAAGAAAAGCCTTCCCTTCCTGCTAAAAGCTGTCATAAAAAAAAAGACTGCATCAGCAGCAGGCATTTGGTATAATGGAATTAAACTCATCATGTTGCAAAATATTGTCATAGATTTATATTTCTTCCCTTGACATCAATTCTTTTAATTTTCCTTCGATGTTTTTGTGAAAGGTGAGGATATTTTGGTCTTGGAGTTTTTGCAGAAGCAGTCTGCTATGCTACAAGCATTTTCCTGTCATTACATTGAATTACTTTGCAATAGGATCAAAATGCAGCTTTTAAAATACAGAATGGGATTCCCTCTGTCTGTATAATTAATATATGAAGCCACGAGACTTGTTTGTTCAAAAAAACTCATCATAAAATAGAGTAATAACAATAAATGCAGATGAACTAGGCTGAAAGAAAACTTCCCTCCAGCTTTTCAAGAAAACAAACAAAAAATTCATCTTGTTGAGGTTATTGAGTCAACGGGACGTAGATGCATAACCGTGATGAGGGATTCATTGAGAAAATTCAGTCTCGCTATCGAAGTTGAACATACGTAGCTTAATCTTTTCATGAAAGGTGACAGCACAACTACCTCCAAGTGACTGAGGGTGACATTATATTTTTCCTTACTGTGATGGCAAACTATTTAAGTCATTTCTAATGGTAATGCAAAAACTGTCATTGTTCTTCCACATAGAAAGCTTTTTTTTTAAACAAAAAAAAAAGATTCACTGGGTGCTGGGAAGATTAATTTTTTTTTCTTCTCTACTGAACTTTCAATTTCAGTGATCTCCCTTGCTGAGCTGTGTCCCTGAGAGACTTCAGTTTGTGATAGATTGTGAAACAAGGAGGGATGGAAATATTTTCCAGACTTTGATTATTTCTTATGCTATAGTACATGGACGTCAAACCTTTTGGCTTGCCTGGGCCACACTGAGTGAAGATGAATTGTCTAGAGCTGCGTCCATGAGGGTTATTCCAAAAGTAACGCCTCCTGTTTATTTCCTTGAAACTACAACTGATACAAATTGCAAAATAACGCTTCTTTGTAGAACAAATTATCAGCTGCAATACTCTGTTTTTTTTAGTCACCATCATGAGCTTTGCATTTTTGCCAGCAATGAACAAGAGCCTATATCCTGCACTTGTAACAACATGAACTAGTGGAGGTGACCTGCTGTCGCCACTGCTGAAACATATCATCCACTGCCTCACTGTGATCAAACCCACTAATTGGTCTCCATAAACATTGAGCGAGCATTGATGAATGTCAGTGAGTGCTATTTTTTTCTGTGTGGAGGAATTCAGTGGCAAACCTGTGCTTCATCTGCACTTCCATGCAAGACACCACTGTGTCAGACTACCCCTCTGCTGCCATCTGTTGCATGGCAGCAACATGGAATGTAATACTGGTGGGAAGGCTCAGCCCCTGCTTCCGTAGCACCAACATTCAATGTTGACATCGTGGGCTGACATCATAAAGTAGGCAGTATTATTTTCAGAGTAGCCCACTTAAAATATATAATATAGTTAATGTATATAACATATTTTAATGTTTTTATTGTTGTTGTTTAGTATTTTTCAAACATATACAAAAAGAAAGCAAGAGAAGCAGAGAAGCTGACTGGAAATTATTGTTCTGGCTGTGACAAAGTAGGACACAAAGATAGCATTGTGGGCTGTAGATGACAATGAGTGCCTAATAATTTTGTTTGTTACAGTGTACATTTAGATTGTCATACAACCATAGAAATTATGTCATATGTTATTACTGGCAGTGATTTTATGTGCCCTGCCAGGTAACAAAGAGTGCATGAAATTGATCAGGGTTTACTTCTGATTCATATAAGAAAGGGCCATGTAGCAATAGTGAAGAAAGGCATCCGAACTGCTAGAATAAATTACACAACCTGCAACCCCATCCATTACCAGAAACTAGAGTCCCTGGACATATCCCAGTGACACCTAGCTGCCTCTGAGAACACAAGTAGTAGTAAGGCTGTGGTCTGCACCGGTTATGCTGATGGATGGATGAATCTTACAGCTGTAAAAAAGATGACTCATTGACAACAAGTAATCTGAAAAAACATGTAGATTAATGATTTTGACATGCTAACACCTATCTTTAAATCCTACCTCAGGTATTAAACAAGTACGGTTATACTTAGGAAATACTACTTCTCTGAAAGAGTGGTCAGGCACTGGAATCGGCTGCCCAGGGAGGTGGTGGTGTCACTGACCCTGGAGGTGTTCAAGGAACGTTTGGATTTTGTGTTGAGGGACATGGTTTAGTGAGAGCTATTGGTGACTGGTGGATGGTTGGACTGGGTGATCCTGTGGGTCTTTTTCAACCTTAGCGATTCTATGATTCTATGATTCTGTGGTACTATGGTACTATGGTATTTGTTCCATGGTGATATTTTGTCCTTGCCACTGCTGGTCTTCACAGAGTAGGGATTGTGACATCCCAGAAGCAGAGAATGAAGGAAGATATAGAGCCACTTTGTATTGCTTTTATCATGATATGGAAAACTTCAGGATCTGCAAATCATTAAACAGCAACAAGGAAACCAAGGGAAACACTTAGTGAAATAACATAATTTCTACTAATAACCCAAAGAAATTTCACCAATTCTCTCTTAAAGGAACAACAACCAAGTAAAAACAACAGCAAGCTCTATAGTATATATATATATATATATATATACATGCACTATATATATAGTATATAGTAGATAGTAGATAGTAGATAGTAGATAGTATTATGATTGTTGATGATAGTGTGAAAATACCTTGGTATCAGATTTTTGTAAAATTCAAACTTGATATCACTGTTTCAGACTTACATTATTGTAAATGAGAGCAGAACTTAGTCCTGTAACTTTTTTCATGGAGTTCTAGGAGTTCCAGGTCTCTAAAAATTCTTTTGTTTCTTTTCTTTCTGTCTTGCAAACCTCCTTTAACACAATGAAAGGTTCAGACAGGTGTGAAATTCTTCTCTTTTTCCTAATGGCACATTATCAAAATTATTTTATTTATCTCTCTAGCTCATCAAATTTGAAACTCATTTCAACTACCTCTGCTTTCACCCTTTTGTTATGTTTTACTTTAATTTTACAAAAATGTTTTTCTTTAGGGAGAATTATATATTCTGTCTGAATTGGATATCCAAATCATATCCCCTTTGGAAGATGTTTTGGAAATTTCAGATCTAAATCTGAATTCGGTGTATCATCAAGGATTTATACAAGTCGATACCAAAATCTGGGTATTGTGTGTGTGTGTTTGTGCCTGGAGTTGTTAAGTAATAAATGACCTCAGGTTTTTCTATCATTCCTCCTTCTCTTGCAGAAAATATCAGCCATCAATCTTGTTTCTAAAAAAGGAGTACTTTTATTAGGAGTTATCTGACCTACTCTTCACCCTATCAAGGCACTCTGCTTGGGGAAGAGTTTAGGGACAATGTAGAAAAGGTTACCTGTCCTGGTAACTCAAGGACTCAAGATGTATTATGTAATTGAG
This sequence comes from Phasianus colchicus, assembly GCF_987193195.1. Lineage (NCBI taxonomy): Eukaryota > Metazoa > Chordata > Aves > Galliformes > Phasianidae > Phasianus > Phasianus colchicus. Next base: position 115,469,937 of record NC_143436.1, read on the forward strand.
ACCAAACTCTGAATAAACCTTTAAACATTTATGTGTTTACTCAAATTGAATCTGAATGGTGAGCCTTCTGAAGTTCACTTGTCCCTTTTTATTTGAAAAATGGATTATGATAAATTACTGACTCATTACTGAGGAACAAGAAGAGTTCGGTGAGCAGCAAACCAGCAAAACTCCACTGGAAATACCATATGAATTGCTGATCTCTGAAATTGTCACTTTAATATCAGTTGACAATGTCATTTTAATCAGCACATCTGTTTTTGCACTAACTTTCTTTGCTGCCTGTTGTAAAGCTTTCCAACACCTTTATATTTCTGGTAAGATTTACTATTTTCACTTGGACTGCCATGTAGAGATCCTTCGCTGTCTGGGTTGAGCCACTATAAAAAGAAAGGTTTGATTTTATGAAGCTGTTAAGGGAACAGTTGAAGTGCTTTTCAAGGGAAGGCAAGGTGCAAATTCTATGGAGTGCTCAAAGGTCCTGTGGCAGGAAGTACTGCCATTCAGATTTGAGAAGCAAATTCAGTATGTGTAATCAACTGTGATTTCTCCCTGATTATCTCAGGACTAATTAAGAAGTGTTTTTCTGCAGCTAATCAGAGGTATCTGCAAAGAAGTCATTTGCATAACTTCAAGTCAAATTATGTCATGAGGACAACTGAGCTAATGTAAACTGGCATTTACTGTAAAATTAGCATGTATTGCATTCAAACAGGGAAACAAAGAAGCAATGGAAACCTGCCTGCTAGAAACTAGGAAGAGCAGCATTAACTGATGGAGTGCGATAGCTGTGCTATGTGAAGCATATCAATGCATGAAGCACAAGGAATGTAAATATGCAAAGGCCAAAACATTTGCAGAAAGGGACTCATTTGACAAAATCGTAAATACCATGGATTCTGCTGGCTGCCTAACTGTCATTTTGTCACTGTATTTTGTCACGGTTCGTGGTTTAATATTCCAGGGGGAAAAATCCTTGCTTTCTCTTTTATGGGAGACTGTTTTTACTTAAAGTAAATCCACTCTAAAATTGCCTTCTAATTCAGTATTATAACAAGTCTAGAAAAGAAAACCATACACGCTTTTGTAACTCTTCTTTACAAATGTGAAATACAGTGCATTTCTTATTCACCTATTTCTTCAAGCGCCTGATAGTGAAATCCATTTCTATCTCTGGGGATGTGGAGGGGGTTCCAGCTGCCATAGGTCAGGCTGCCAGACATTTTTTTGCCTGTCTCAAGCAGTAAATCTGTCTCAATCTGTAAATCGTATCTGGAAGCTGTGATTGGAGAATAAACTCCGCGTGGTGAAACAGTGGAACCTGTGATTTTTCACATGGGACAAAAGGTTCGAACACATCTGTCAACCTGGTTCTTCTTTGAATAGGAAGAAGACCTCCTTGTGAGCTCAGATGTTCAGCCACTCTCTGCATAGACGAGGCTTAAAGTTAGAACTGAATTTCTTAACTGAACTTTACAGAGGATGGATGTACTGACATTTAACAGAACTAAACATATAAAGCAAATAGCCTCTTACTGGAACATTAAATACTAGTACCCATTATTAACACTATGGAACAACAGCAGTTCTAAGAATAAATTAAAATGGAGATTGATTCTAGCAATTAGGCAGGATCAACCAGTGAGTAACTAATATGTGAATTTAAGTGTTCATTTTTTCATAGGTACAGATTGGGGTAATACTTTTCTTAACTAGGATCACTCAGCTCATGAAGTCTACATAGGCTGCATGAACACTACATAGGCTGCATAACTTACATTGCTTTCTTAAATACACATCTCATTTATTATGAATATATTAATAAAATTTTGTTCAAAATTTTTTTGAAAACATTTTTTTGAAAGATCTCAGGATTTGACAGGCATGGAAACCAGTGAATTCAGGAAAGAAAATAACTCTTAGTATTCAAACTCTACTAAGTGCTTAATCTCCAGCTACGTCCAGATCCAGAAATAAATTTTCTGCTTTACTCATTGTATTTACCTGTAACCCAAAAGCACATTCTTTTAGTGTGAGTTTGCAAATTTTATTTTGCTTCTTTTTCTTTCAGCAGCTTTCTTGTAAACACATAAGCATATGCACCTAACATTGCTAGGTCTAAATTCTTTGACATAAAATTTGCTTCCTCTCAGCATTTTCAAGAAAATATGAATGTCTAAAATTGAAAAGGCTATTCCTATCTTTCTGTTTGGTCAATGTGTTCTTTGTTTCAGTTCAGAAAATCTGAATTTGTGCAAACTCCTTCAAATGCAGTTTCTACTTATGTCTACTAACCTACCAACAAATTGTTAGTATAAGTTTCTGTTTTAAAATAATTTTTTAAATTACATACTTTTCAAGTGAAAATTTTAAGAATGAAGACATCCCAATTTCACTGTTATACCGCTCAGATCATCGTATGATCTTGTGCAAGTCAACTGAGACGTTTTAATCTAAAATCAATGTAATAACTGGACACTGATGTAAGCTAATCAAATCCTGAAAATCATAGAAAAGGAGCTCCACGATTTAAGGCCAGTAGTCATTAAACTACTGAAAACTACTGAAAACTTGACAGTTTTCAGTTTCTTGTTTTTTACACTTTTCTTTATAAAGCCTACTGCTGGCCACAGCAAGCAAATGGCCACTGATGTACCACCAATCTGATCTAACTGTGGTTATCTTCTTTTAACACAGGCTGCAACAAAGGCACAAGAAGGCAGCCAACACCACTAAGCAGAATCCCAATATAACCTGGAAAGATTTTTTCCTGTCTTCACATTTCTGTTTATTTTCTGTTTATTCATGTGAAAAATAAACAAATTGTCTATTTTTTTTTTTCTGTTTCTTTCCCAATTCTACTCAGGGAAATGACCTGTCCTACAGTGTATATAGTATGTGTAGATTACTTCATGATCCCGAGGTCCCTCCAGGCCAGTTACATGTGGGTATGCAGGAAAACTTTGGGTCTTATTGAGGTACAGCTTTTGGTTTGCCATTTACGTATTTTTGCCTTCCTTCTGTTTTCACTCTTTCTGTCCTATTTCAGCTGCAGTCAAGCACTTTGATTCCATCTGTGAGGGTGGCAATTCCAGCTGCCTCTGCAGCTGTTGTCTTTGCTGTTCCTTGGCCAGTCATCAGGGAATGATTCTTTCTTCCCAAAAGGTGCAATACATTTCAGCCACTTGAAAAACAAAAGAAGCTATTCAAATACATGATGGCAGTTTCCAACAGTATCTCAAGCAGGGAGCTAACCACATATTTGCTTTCAAGGTCAGTCAATATATTTATTTGCTATTGTTAAGTTTCAAGTCAATGATTTTGTCAATTTGAGATCTTTTCAGGATGTTCATGCAAGCCTGATCTATATGACAGGTCCTGGCAGAGCTCTGTAGCTTCCAGATCCAGGTATTTACCATGATTGCATCCCAAATCCATGCCACATATACCCTCTTTCTCTTCTCTTTATTTTTCATTCAACAAAAGTCCATGAATGCAGCTGAGTACAATTAGTCTGCATTCTAGATGCAACAAAAAATGTAGCAAAATATAGACAAATCTAAACAAGAGTGAACATCATTATATATTCAGTAGAAAATGGATAAGATTTATTATCTTAATGAGAGCAAATAGACGGTATATGACCATATCCTGGCCAAAGCTGGCAGTACAATTCTGAATTATCCATTCTCCACTGGGTCTGCCACTTGCAACAGTTTATAATAACACAGCACAAACTAAGAGACAACAACTGCATTCTAAATGTCTCATGGAAAAAAAAATATTTTTTTCAAACCTTGCATAAGAATATAATACTCATTATTTAAAAGACACAGGTATCTTGAATTACTGCCTCCTGATACATCTATGCAGACAAAAGTGAGCTGTTGACTTTCTATGCTGGGATGATGGCTTAATTTGTGGGTTTTGTATAAGACTGTAAACAAGGTTCCACAGGTGATAAAGATGTTTTGTCACCATTATTTCTTTTCTAAACTTACTAAAACATTTTAATGTTCCAGTAGCACTACTACTCGATTGCTGAAATAAACAGGGAACATTAGCTTAATGTTATTTTCATCATGAACTTAATGGCTCTACTGATTTTAGAGGCATCTTATACCAGCTTTTTCTATGAGAGAAATAAAACAACATCATTAAAGTAGAGCATAAGTAAGGCACAGTTAATGCCAACAGTTATGAAGCTCATATTGATATTTCTCTTTCCCATTTCCTGCTAATTTGCCAGAACAGCTTTTGGCCAGCCCATAAATAGGTCTATGATAAACCAGACATTAAATTGGAACTAATTCCCTAATTAGTGCAATTTCATAGTCATATGTTTTCAAGACACTCTTGGTTAACAAAAATAAAACACAAAAAACCTACCAAATACACACTCTCAAAACATCTATCAACAGCTTGGAAAAGAATACATTCACTAATCTAATTATTTATAGAACAATACATCAGAAAATGTGAATCTAGAAAGCACTGCAATAGTAGAACAAACCTATTGCCTCTGTGTTTAGTTTGCTACTTGTTAAAATGAGCGTGCTGGTCAAGCTGCCAAATGGACAGCTGTGTCATGTAACAGCCACAGGAAAACCACTGGGAGTGTGGCTGTGCAGGCAGGCAGCTCTCTGGATTCCATGTCTGCAGTATTGCAGGAAGAAAACAATGAGGCAGAGCTCTGCAGCTGGCATCGGCTGAACACACAGGCAGTGCGTTTCAAACTGTAGGATTTGGCATAGCTGAAGAAGTTGAAAAAATCTATAAAGGAGTAAACCAAACGTGTGACGCTCTAAAGATAAGGAATATTCCTTCCTGATCCCTGAGTCAGAAGCTGTGAAATAGATTTTATTGCACTTACAAATTCTAGCTTTCTTAGAGATTTCATCAGTTACCATAACATCCTCCAGACTTCCTTTAAAGCCCAGTAAAGGGCTCTAACCTCAGCTCTCAGCTGAAACTTGTACCTACTAAGAGAAAAGGTGGAAACGCTATTCAGTTTGATCTTAATCATATTGCTCTGAATTCAAGTATCTCCTTTGTGTATAATTAAGATAAAAAATGGTGCTTCATTGTCATGTTTGTGGTTCTCAATTTAGGGCTGCACTCCTGAAAGCAGTAGTATGCAAAAAACTTTTGTGCTTATTCGGAGTACCATTATGTGAGGGGGCTTCCCAAGAGGGAATGGCTGCTGGGTCAGGGCAAACATAAAATCCTGAAGTAGCTGTTTTCCACACAGCCATGGAGAACATTTATGCTTAGGTTTAAAACACTTTTGCTGTGCAATAGATTGAAACTCCTCCTGTAGCAGCTTAAATTATTGGAGGTCACTCTCATTTATTCAGTATGTGCTCAGAGTCTGCTGACAAGCCTACTGGTTTCTAGCAGGAGTCTGAAGAACACCTACAGTCAATTCAATTGTGCAAACCATTAAGCTCAGGCAACATTTAAAACACGTAGATTTTTATGGAAGTGTAGAAAATCTTTAAATTTATTCTGAGCACTGTTATTCCTGATGTCCACTTTTCTGTGGAATTGTGACCTCTTCCAAAACATTCATTTTCATAGAATCTAGAATCATTTGAGTTGGAAGGGATTCTCAAAGGTCATCTAGTCCAACTTCCTGACAATGAACAGGGACACCTGCAGCTCGATCAGGTTGCTCAGAGCCCTGTCCAGCCTGACCTTGAGTGTGTTCCAGGAACCATGCATCTATCACCACTTTGAGCAACCTGTGCCAGTGCCTTGCCACCCTTATTATAAAAAATTTCTTCCTTAAATCCAGTCTAAATCTTCCATCTTTTAGTTTGAGTCCATTTCCCCTTATCCTATCACAACAGACTTTGCTAATGTCTTTCCCCTTGTTTCTTATAGCCCCCCTTTAGATAACAAAAGGCTCCTACCAGATTTCCCCAGTTTTCAGGCCTTCCAGTTGTAGGACACCTAACCAATACCCCTTATCATTTTCTTTTTCATGCAGTGCATTTAAAAATAAAGAAAAAGCACTTAAAGAGCATCATTTATTTCTTCTATTATTATTTGTCATTCTCATCTGAACATCTTGGCTCTGTTATCCATACTGTAGCAGATTCCTTGATTTGACTTCCTTGGCTCTGGTTTTGGCAACAGTGAAAAAAGTGGCTTTGAGAACACACAGTTGAAGATTAGGAGCTTGTGTATATCTAGCTGTGTTTTGGCTTCAGAGCAGTCTAGCAATCAGTCCACAATGATGGGATATATTTTTAGTAATATGATATCACTAAGATAATCTAATAGCATCTTTTAAGAATATGCTTTCAGCCATTCAGTGGGATGGCTAGAAAAAAAAAAAGTAGCTGCTGGCTGAAGGCCAGTCTGCTGTCTATCGGGACACCCAGGTCCTTCTCTACTTTCTGTTTTGATATAGGAATTAGAGAATAGCTTTCAAGATTACCAAAAATTCATCAACTTTTTTGTTTCTTTGCTGCTCCATTTTCCATTGATATAAATACATTACTGGACAGTTTTCAAATGGAACATGTAGACGTACAATCTAAAGTGTGATCTCTTTATTAAACAAAAAAAAATAAAAATAAGTTTTGTTACTTATTGTATTATCTGATGCAATTTCTGAGGGCTGCTCTGAAAGTAATGCCCTCCAATGCATGGTGTTGGCCCATGATGTCAGATGTGGATGTTGGTGGTGTGGCAGTAGGAGCTGAACCTTCCCACCAGTATTCCATGGTGTGTTATTGCTGTGTGACAGATGGCAGCAGAGGGGCAGTCTGACACAATGGATCTGATGTGGAAGTGCAGGTGAAGCAGAGGTGTGTCACTGAACTCCTCCACGTGGGAGAAACATCACCCACTGACATTCATCGATGCACACGGAGCATTGAAAAAGACCAAGCAGTGGATGTGAGCACAGTGAGGTGGTGGGCAGTGGCAACAACAGCAGTAGGTCAGCTCCGCTGGTGCAGATGTTACAAGTGCAGCACGGCGTGCAAACTCTTGTTCATTGCTGGTGAAAAGGCATAGCTCATGGTGGTGACAGTTTTGTAGCTGAGAACATGAAGAGGTTTCAAGAGGGATTACAGCTGTACTGTGTGGAACTATATTTTCCAAGTGAGCTGAAGCAAGATTTCTTTCCAAAAGTCTGGCAGCCTGTATCTGGATGGCATAGATGCTGGCATTAAGGAGCTGCATGGCCCTAGGCAGTTGGGAACAAGTCTGAGTCTTGCTGCCACTGGGCACATGCACTCACACAAACACGCGTGCACATGTGCATGTGGGCAGACACACACACACACACACACACACACACACACGATTGCCCTGGTGACAGAAGATACGGAGAAGGCAGCGTTACTAAATGCCTTCCCTGTCTCTGCCTATGCTGTTGGAGGCTGTCCTGAGGAGCCCTGTACCCCTGAGGCCCCAGAGGAAGTCAGGATCAAGGAGGAGTTTGCTTCAGTTGATGAGGACTGAGTTAAGGAGCAATTAAACAACATGGACATTCATAAACCCATAAATCCTGATGGGGTACACCTGTGGGTGCTGAGGGAGATGGAGGAAGTCATTGCTAGGCTGCTCTCCATTGTCTTTGGCAAGCTGTGGGAAATGAGAGAGGGGCCTGAGGACTAGAGGAAGACAAATGTCACTCCAGTCTTCGGAAAGGGCAAGAAAGAGGACCTGGATGACCATAGACTGATCAGCCTCATCTCCATCCCTGGAAAGGTGATGGAAAAACTTATCCTTGGCATTGCGTCTAGGCATATCAAGGATAAGAGGGTCATTAGGGGCAGTCAACATGGCTTCACCAAGAGGAAGTCATGCTTGGCCAACCTGATAGCTTTTTATGAAGATGTAACCAGATGGATAGATGATGGTAAAGCAGTGGATGTGGTCTATCTTGATTATAATAGAGCATTTGACACCGTCTCCTACAGCAGCCTTGCAGCTAAGCTGAGGAAGCATGGTCAGGACAATTGAGTAGTGAGGTGGACTGTGAACCAGCTGAAGGAAAGAAGCCAGAGATTTGTGGTCAGTGGGACAGAGTGAGTCTAGTTGGAGGCCTGTAGTGCCTCCAACTATTCTAGTGGAATTCCTCAAGGGTCGGTATTGGGGCCAGTGCTATTCACTATATTCATCAGTGACTTGGATAAGGGAGTAGAGTGCGCTGCTAGCAAGCTTGCTGATGACACAAAACTGGGAGGAGTGGCTGACACACCAGTAGGCTGTGCTGCCACCCAGCAAGACCTAGACAGGCTGGAGAGTTGCGTGGGGAGAAATGTAATGAAATACCACAAGGGCAAGCATAGAGACTTGTATCTGGGCAAGAACAATGCCAGGTCCCAGTATAGGTTGGGAACTGACCTGTTGGAGAGCAATGTAGGGGAAAGGGACCTGGGGGTCCTGCCGGACAGCAGGGTGACCATGAGCCAGTACTGCAAGAAGGCCAATGGCATCCTGGGGCATACTAGAAGGGGCATGTTTAGTAGGTTGAAAGAGGTTCTCCTCTCCCACTCTGCCCTGCTGAGACCGCATCTGGAGTATTGTATCCAGTTCTGGGCCGCTCCGTTCAAGGGCAGGAAACTGCTTGAGAGAATCCAGCGCAGAGCCACAAAGATGATGGACTGGAGCATCTCCCTTACGAGGAAAGGCTGAAGGAGCTGGGTCTCTTTAGCTTGGAGGAGACTGAGAGGTAGCCTCATTAACATTTATAAATATGCAAAGGGTGTGCAACAGCAGGATGGAGCCAGGCTCTTCTCAGTGGCATCCAGTGATAGGACAAGGGGTAATGGGTACAAGCTGGAACACAGGATGTTCCACAAAAATATGAGGAAAAACTTCTTCGTGGTGAGGTAACAGAACACTGGAATGGGCTGCCCAGAGAGGTTGTGGGGTCTTCTTGTCTGGAGACATTCAAAACCTGTTTGGGCGCATTCCTGTGTTACCTAAGCAAGGCGTTCCTGGTAATGCAGGGGGATTGGACTAGATGATCTTTCAAGGTTCCTCCCAAACCCTGATGTTTGATGATTCTGTGATTCTGTAACCGGTATGGAGAAGAGACAGCAGCTATTAAAATGAAGACATGGAAAAAAAATACTCTTCAATTCTTAGCCAGGATTCTGGTATTTAATTTTTTTAAATAAATAATACATTATTAAGCTCTCTTCTCTTCTCTTCTCTTCTCTTCTCTTCTCTTCTCTTCTCTTCTCTTCTCTTCTCTTCTCTTCTCTTCTCTTCTCTTCTCTTACTCTTCTCTTACTCTTCTCCTCTTCTCTTCCCTTCTCTTCCCTTTCTCTTCTCCTCTTCTCTTCCCTTCTCTTCCCTTCTCTTCCCTTCTCTTCCCTTCTCTCTTCTCTTTTTTCTCTTCTCTTCCCTTCCCTTCTCTTCTCGTCCCTTCTCTTCCATTCCCTTCTCTTCCATTCCCTTCTCTTTCATTCCCTTCTCTTCCATTCCCTTCTCTTCCCTTCTCCTTTCCTCTCCTTCCCCTTTTCTTTCCCTTGTCCTTCCCATTTTCCTCCCCTTCGCGTTTCCCTCTCTCCACCCCTCCCCTCCCCTTTCCTCCTCTTCTCTCCTCTACTCTCTTCTTTCATCTTTTTTCCCTTTTCCTTCCCTTTCTCCTTCCCTTCTCCTTTCCCTTCCCCCCCCTCCCCTCTTCCCTCTTCCCTCTCCCCCCCACTCTCCTCTCCTCTCCCCCCCACTCTCCTCTCCCCCCCACTCTCCTCTCCTCTCCTCTCCTCTCCTCTCCTCTCCTCTCCTCTCCTCTCCTCTCCTCTCCTCTCCTCTCCTCTCCTCTCCTCTCCTCTCCTCTCCTCTCCTCTCCTCTCCTCTCCTCTCCTCTCCTCTCCTCTCCTCTCCTCTCCTCTCCTCTCCTCTCCTCTCCTCTCCCTCTCTCTGTTTCTTCTTTTCCTTTTTTCTCTTCCTTTATTCACTCTTCCCTTCCCTTCCCTTCTCTGCTCTTCTCTGCTCTTCTCTTTTTTCTTCTATCGGCTCCACCGTTGTAGACAAAACTCCCTTATTCTCCTCCACATCTCGCTAGAAAAAGGAGAGTCACAAGTTGTGACTGAGTAATTTTTGCCTCAAACACAGCTTGAGAGGAAAAAAGAAAAACTGCTTCCTCCCAAGATCCCTCTGACAGAGGCAAGCTACAACTGGGACCGCAGCAAAAGCAAGGGCAGGAGTGCTGGTACCTGTCTGTGGGCCCAAGCAGCCGGGAGAAGTTGTCAATTACGACCTCTTGGTGACAGCGGATGAGGATGACCACCGCCTGGCACAGGAAGGGCATGAGCATGCTCTGCTGCGTGGATGATGTGCAGCTGCGCAGGATGTGGAGGATTGGTAGCACCTGAAAGAAGAAGGGGAGAAAGAATGACTTGCTGCATCCTTGATTCTGCAGGGCCTAGCCATGGACATTCAGCACATGAGCCTGCTCCCTTAACATGCTGCCAAGGCTTAAGCCTAAATTGCATGCCAGCTACCCTGGCTCTGCACTCAGGCTGTGCTTCTTTAGCACAAGAGGCAAATGGCACAAGGCATAGTGCAACAGCCAGAGGAAGTCCAAGACACGTGAAAGAAAGTCTCTTACATCCCGACAGATGTCCTTCCTGTACATCTGCAGAAAGGTGGTCATCCACTTCCCAGCTGCACGCACACGCATTCCTTTGCCTTTCCGCAGCGTCTCCTTGATAGCCATCAGGAAGTCAACAGTGCGTTCCAGAGGGAAGTTTCTGCACATGATCTGCAGAGAAATGAGAAGCAGGAGAGATATTTATACAGAAGGCTGTTGAGTTTTCTCTCAGCTTCTCCACCCATGGTGTTTGCTTACATGCAAAGCCTCCTCTCAGCAGCCACAGTCACACATGCACACAAACGCATGCACTCACACACACACACACATCGTGGAATCAGCTCCTTGCACAGGGCGCCATAGCTCAGATCCTCCTGCTACTTGCTGAGAAAAGCAGTCTCAAGGTGAGAGCTCATTCTGGAAACAGTGTGAGAGGCTGGAGGCAGCATAGGGTCATGCAGAAGCCTGTGCACTCAGATCCCACCACCCTTTTTTGGGTCCACCTACCCTTGCCAGTTTGGATGAGATCTGGAGCTGAGAGATGGTGCTGCAGTCACTCAGTCCCTCACACAGGCTCCCGATGTCTCCCATCTCAGTGACTCTGTTGGCCGCCTTGGCTGGAAAGACACGGGGAGAAAAGGGAAGTCATGCTTCTGGAAACAGAACTGCTTTCCATGGGGAGAGACAGAGGACAGGGTGGGGACAAGAAGAGAGCTGTGCACAGTGCATCTCCCTCCTGTAAACAGGGCCCAGCCCATGGGGCTCTGGTAGTGCTGCAGAGGAGAGCACAGGGCTGGTGCACCCCGCTCTACTCACCTTGGATTCGGAGAAGGGAGCTTAGGCAGGTGGCGGCCAACTGGCGGGATGTGGGCATGGGGTCACACGTCAGCGGAGCCAGCAATCCCACCAAGGAGCCAAAGTTCTCGCAGGCATCTCCTCTCTGCAGTGGCGAGAGGCAGGAACAAAGCTGTAGGCAGCCCCAGCTCTCCCTAGCTTCTTCTGCCTGTGCCTTCCCCATGCCATGACACAGCATGCACAGCTGGGTGGAACTCGCCTTCCAGCACTGGGGAGGGAGCAGGGAGCATGCAGTGGGGCTCTTTACTCACCGGAAGCTCTTCACAAGCAGCCAGCAGCTGGGAGCAGGTCTGCAGGGCCCTCTTGCGCTCCCACACGTTGTTTGAGGTCACTGATCTCTGCAGAACCTGGAGCAGAGCATCTGTCTCACCGTGGACCTCTTTCCCTTCCTGCCATCCCTCTCCCTGTTCCTCTTTTCCCAACAGTTTCCCTCAGGGCTGCCCTGTGGCTCCACATGGACCCCCGCCTCACTGAGCACTGACACTGCTGCTCTCATTCTCTGCAGACACTCCTGCCCCCTAACCCAGGAGCTTTTCCTCAGCTGTGGCCTGCCAGGGGCTGGCTCCTGCCTTTCCCCCTGCAGGGCCCATTTCTCTGCCCATTTCTCAGCTCGCAGTGAGCTGGCCCATTAGCAGGAGATTATTCCCCCTTTGATCATCCTCTCAGTCCCCAGATCTCTGTCCCTGCTATCAACGGGCATCATGCTTTCTCCCTTGCCCCACACATACTCACATGGACTATGTTCTGAAAGAAGCCACGGGTGGTCTCTGTCTCGAGCAGGACCACCATGAGCCGGCCCAGAGCTTTCAACGATGTTTGCAGAAGCTGAAAGCAGGAGAGGGGATTAAGGTGTGGCATCACGGCTGCTGCCAAAGCATCGGTCGTGTGTGCTGAGGTAGGGTTCTGACTCAGAGGTGGCCGGGAAAGTTACAGCAAGTTACCTGCAGGTACCGTGCTGCTTGATGTGACTCCCTGATCTTCAGCATCATGTCCGCTGAAGGGTGTGACACAATGTTCTTGAAGCAAAGAGTCAACATTTCACGTACATCCTTGCTTCCTAAAGAGGGCTTCAGCTTGCTGACAGGAGAAAAAAAAAAAAGAGAGAGCAAAAAGCTTTTACCAGCGCTCTCCAGAATGGTTCAGACAACATCTGAGTTTCTCCTAATCAACAGCTGCAAAGCCAACACCCCCAGCCTGTGCTGCTGAGCACTGTCTTCAGTTCTCCTCTCCAGCAGCAGTGAATCAACTCCTGCTCCCTTCTCTTCCCTGTCAGGGGACAGGAGTACCAGGGCCTTTCTCCCTGCCCAGAACCTCTGCTTCACTGGGCACAACAACCCTCTCTCCTGTAGATATGGCTCCTCACCCCCTGTCCCCTCCAGGCCTGGGAGCTACCCAGAGGGGGACTACCATCCTGCCTTACAACCCCAGAGGCTCCCACCCTTACCTCAACTGCTCCAGGGCCAGAATCACCTTCAGGGGCACTGGGGATACAGGGGTGCCCAAGTAATACTTCTTCAGCAAGTCCTGCAAGTATCAGAGAGACACTGTCAAAGCGGGCAAAGGGGCATGCCTGAGTTCTTCCGCCTGACCCATAGACAGACAGAACTGCCACACACCAGCCCCATCATTCTCATATTTCCCACAAAGGCACTGCAGGATGCAGCAGCTCCACAGCTGGTAGACCTAGCCTGCTGCCAGCCACTCCCTGCCAGCTCCCAAGGTCCCCACCAGCTGGAGAGTGTGGCTGAGGGAGATCTGCATGGCTCCAGGGAAGCGAGCCTAATGGCACAGCCCAGAACTCCTCTGCAGAGAGCCCTGGCTCTAGGCACTCACCATCAGAATCTCCATCAGCTTGCTCTTCAAGGAGATGTTAAAGCAGGCGGAGCCACCCACAGCATGGAAAGCAGAGCTGAAGTCAGTGATGCTCTGCACCAGCGCAAGCTTGCTCTGCAAGTCCTGAGGCCCAAGAGAGAAGAACATTATTTGAACTGTGGGAAGGGCCAAGGGCTGAAGGGGGGACACGTGGGGGCAATGCTAAGGGTAGGGCTTGGATCTTCATCTGGGCACAAACCGTTCCCCGAGGGATCTTTGGAAAGAGAAAGCCCATCTCAGCATCGCCCCACAGATGGAGGGGCTGCAGCTGGGCACTCAGACACCCTGGCACGCTTCGAGCTCTCACCTGACAGCTGCAGCTGTACAGCAGCAGGATGTTGCCCACCATGTCTCCCTCCAGGCGGGCAAGCAGCTGTTCCTTGGAGGCTCGCAGTGCCAAGCTGCCATGGGCGAGGATGAGAGCGCTGCGTGTCGCCTGAGCTCTCTTGCTGTCCAGCTCCGTCTGTGTGAGGAAAAATGCCTTTAGATGCTCGCTCAACGGCCCCCAGTGCCCTGCGATGCACCTGGGCTCCCAGGGCAGGAGCTGCTGTGAAAATTGGCGTAAGAAAGCCAACATGGAAACCCGTAATGCTTCACCTTCTTCTGCCTGGAAATCCTCCCATTCCGGCCTTTGCACAGCCTGGACGCAAACATGGTGAGTGTGTCCAGGACTGTGTGGAAGTTGCTCTCAGCAGCATGGCTGAGAAGAGAGATCATTCCCTGCAAAAAAAAAAAAAAAAGGGGGGGGGGCTGTTGGCACAGGCCTGAACCTACTGTCACGGCCAGCCACAGTGGCTGGGCTGGTCCTCACCTGGAGGAAACGACAGGAAACTGAGGAGATCAAATGGCCCGGAGCAGGGCCAGGGGAAGCCCTCTGCCCCAGGGACAGAGCGGGGATGCTCGCAGGAGCTGGCTGGGAGGAGAGCTCACCTGGGCCTCAGATGTCTCCTCTGCGTTTGCTTCCTCCATGTGCTGCAGCAGCTTCTCTTGGATGTGGAGGACTTCCTTACAAGCTCCCAGAACTGTCCCCAGGGCCTTGTACAGGAAAGACTGCATGGGAAGGGAAGGAATGGGAAGGAAGAAGGTGAGATGTGGCAGCAGCCTGACCTGCTGGGAGAGGGCCAGGTGGGAAGGACCCATGCTCCCTGGGAGTTGCTGAGAGCAGAGCACCAGCTGCAGCCCCAGCCCCAGTTGGGCACCACTGGGTAGAGCCAGGGGGAACTCACCTTTTCTCCAGAGCTGCTGGGGGAGCTGCTCAGCCGCCGGCTCAGCTCGCAGCTCAGGGCCTTCGTCCAGGCTTCATCCTCCACAATGGTCAGCGATGCCCTCAGGAACTGTTGGAGAACAGGAAAAGCCAATGTTCCCATGCCCTTTGCCTCTTCCCACATTCCCAAGTTGCCACAGCCTTCTGGGGACCAGCTTCCTCCAGCATTCCCTCCCTTAAAGCCACCTGCCACTCCTCTCCTAAGACCCCCCTTGGGCTTGGGACAAAGAGGAAGAGGCAGCGCCACAAAGGCATGCAGCCGCTCCACAGCAGCTTTTGAGAGGCTGTTCCTGTGCCTGTGTGGTGGCTCAAATGGGAGCGGGGCTCCTTGTGGCAGGCAAGCACTTCCCTGCACCGTGTCTCCCTGCAATGCTGTACCTTTAGCAGACGGTGCTCCCATTCTGCTGAGTCTGCGAAGCTCTCATCTTTCCCTGCACAGCAACAAGAAGCAAAAGAGCCTTACTTGGAATCAAGCTACAAAAGAAGAGCTGCAGCAAACCTGGCTTGGCCAGGGCACTCGGCACTGCCAAGCTGGGACCTGCACCCCCTCCACAATGACCTGTCCCTCCCCACAAACACTGTCCCAACAGGGGCACAGAACTGCTCCAAGACTGCTGTCCGAGGGGAAGTGGAGGGCCCATCCATGTCCTGGAATGGGCAGATATCTGGAGGGAAAGGTCCCCCAGCCTCAGTGCTGTCTCCCTGGAATGGGAACAGCAGCAGAGCAAGCACTGGGCCACAGGCAACACTTCCCCTCTGCCACGCTGCAGAGCTGCGTTTTCACTTCCCCCCTTCCATACCTCTATCCCTGCCTTCCACCAGCACTTTACCTTTGAGGCACTGCAGCAGCAGGGGGATTTCAGCAGCCCACATGGCCCCCACAGCTCTGTGGATTCTGCTGTGGAGGTTTTGCATCAGCAACAAGGCAGCGGCTTGGAGTTCGCTGCCTGCAAAAGGGCTCCCTGCCACCACCTGAGCGAGAGCAAGGAGAAGCAGGGTCATTTCTGCAGCAAGGGCAGCAGCTTCCTCCAGGAGAGAAGCAGCTTGGCTCTGCCCTGGAGGGCAAGGAGCAGCCAGCAGCTTTGCCCATGGTGCTGCAAGCCTGGGTAGAGAACAGGATCACCAGGGGTGAGGCGGGCACTGGCATGCTCGGCCATGCTGCTTCCTCCTCAGGGGTAATGGCACCGGCCTCTAGAGCATCTACTCACCAGCAGACGTGCCAGCAGTATCTGGGGAGTCAGCAGTGGGCCTGCAGGGAGAAAGAAGTGCTGAGTGAGATGCAGACATGCCGTGCCCTGCCATGTGCACCTCTGCTGTCCCTTCTGGGTGCTAACATGGGTCAACAGAGCTCACTGGGGGAGTTTCTGCTGCTACCTTGAAACATGGAGCTGAGGAAATGAGGATCCAATTCTTCCATGTCCCGCACTGTCAGGTCCCCTCTCTCAGCCAGGGCTTGGACGCAGTGGGAGACTGGGATAAGCATGCCGGTGTACTCGGCTGGCACCACGTACAGCAGCAGCCGCGGCCACAGGAGCTGTAAGAACGAGGCAGTTGAGCGTGTCAGCATTCCTGCCTCCACTCAGAGATGAAGAGGACTCTTTGAATTTCCCTAAGTCTTGTGTGCTTCAGAGCACGTTGGAGGACAGGCCTGGGGTGTTGCAAGGGGACAAGGAACACGTGGTGCAAAGGCAAGGAGTGGCAGCAGGGCAGAGTGTGACTTACTTTGGAGATCCCTCTTGCAGAGACATCCAGTGACCCCAGGATGTCCATACACAGCTCTTGGAGAGCGCCTTCTTCCTGGGCTTCCTGGGCAGAAAGGACTCCGGCTGCCTGCACAACAGTGATGTTGAAACACCAGTTACTCTCAGTTCTCAGGAGCCTCTCAGGAGGCTCAGCTGTGGCCCCACTGCTGCTTCTGTGCCAGCCTCTGAGCAGCACGGGTCTTCCACAGGAAGATGCTGCCCACTGTCCTTACCCTTCTTCTTGTGGTGCGGCTGAACTCACTGAAGATGTGCCCCACCACATCCCAGGCTGAGCAGCTCCAGGTGTCAGCGCTGAGCAGATCTTTGATGAAGTGCAGAATGGCCCTCCTCACCTGCCAGGGATCAATTGTGGATTTGATTTTCCTGCTCAGAAGGCAAAGGGAAGCCACCTGCTCACTGGGGCAGCCCTTTGGGCATGAGCATAGACAACAAGAGCAGAGAAGCAGCCTTGGCTCCTGAGGTGAGGGCCAGGCCCTAGCACCAGGCTGTGCACTTTCCATGGACAATACAGGGACCTGACTGCTCCACTCTGCCTGCTCTCCCCACAGGAGCCATTGCAACCCTGTTGTCAATGCCCCAGCACCTCCCTGGGCACCCAAGCCCTGCCCATGTTGGCATCAGCATTGCCACCCCAGAGTGCTTTCCTTTCCCAGATCAGCTCACCTGGCTCCTGGGGTCACTGCACACACACTGCAGAGCCTTTGCAACCTGGGCCAGCTTCTCTGTCATTGCGGGCTCTGCAAGAGATGCACAGAAGCATGCGTGGAGGCACAATCCAGATGGCAAAAGGGACCCCTGGAAGTCCCGACCCGTGATACTGACCATCAGAGCGAGCCAGAGCACTGAGCAAACCCAGGGCTGCCACGCATCCAGCCTCCCTCTCACTGCCCAGCTGCGACTGCAGAAACAGGACTGTTTCCTCTGGGCAGATTTGGGCTGTAGGAAGGAAATCCCGCGCTGCGTTAGAGAGCAACTTGTGCCCATTTGTGAGGTTTGAGAGAGAGGATTTGGCCAGGGCACCGCCAAGCATCGCCAAAGCTCCTCTCCTTACCCTGCAGCAGGATGCAGTGGGTCAGCTCTGCTCTGTCAGCCTCTCCTTGCTGTTTGGTGTCATCAGAGAGCTGTGGGAACAAGGTGCATTTGAGAAAATCATATCAGTACTGAGGATGGAAAAGAAACTGTGCTGCCAGCTCTCGTCTCTCTTGGTACTCTTGGGAGGAGGACATGCAGACAAAACACAGCCCGCCCCACAGTATCCCTGGGGTACACGCACAGCCCTGGAGCAGCCACAGGCATGCAGGAGCTAAGGCTGAGCAGCTGTCAGAAGCTCAGAGCTTTGCAGTCCTTCTGAGACTTAGCCAAGAGGCAAACTGCACAAGAATAGGCTCCCCTTACCTGGTAGAACACGGCTCCGGTGATGGCCAGAAACTTGTCCTTGGGGATGACAGACTGAACTTCCTCTAAGGCCTCCAGGAACATACGAAGGCTCTGCAAGAGACCAGGAGATGAAGAAAGGGCTGAAGACACACCTAGCCACTTGGGAGTGGAGAAACTGATTCCCAGTGGTTTGTCTGCTGGGAAAAGCTCCCGCACAGGCGCACAGGTGTTCTTGTTTGTCCCCCCCTCCTAGCAGCACCATGAGAGTCTCTGCTCTCCACCAAGCCCTGTTTGGGCATCGTTTGCAGGCATTTCCCACCCAGCAGCCCTCTTCACCCCCATCAGATGAAACTGGACATGGTCCCCCTGTCTGTTAGCACACAGCTCCTCAGGCACTCAGAGCCCCATGGTGGTGAAGCCTCCCATTCCCAGGATGCACCCCAGTGACTCCTGGCTCCGTTCTGGCTCCTGTCTGAGTTGTTCCTTCCTTGACTGAAGAACTCAGGAAGCCTCAGACTTCCCTTGAACACCTATTCCTTTTTTCCCCAAGGGCTCCCAGCCTCCTCCCTGCATCCCACTGACCCCTCGTGGCACTTGCATGGGCCCCACATCCACACTGAGCCCTGCACAACATCTCACCTTGGTCACCCTGCAGGGGTCTTGGACCTCCTGATACTGGTGCACGAGCCAGAGGAGGTGCTCCCAGACGTGCTCTCGGGGCAGCTCCTCTTGCAGGAGGACAGTCATCATGTCAGCCACAGCCCCAAGGACGGCCTGTTTGTCCTGGAGAGGGATGGCAGAGGCCAGGTATCAAAGACTGAAGGTCTGCCCTTCCTACGGAGAGGGCTTCCCCTTCCCCTTCCCCTTCCCCTTCCCCTTCCCCTTCCCCTTCCCCTTCCCTTTCCCCTTCCCCTTCCCTTTCCCCTTCCCCTTCCCCATTCCTCTGTGCCCAGCAGGAGATGGCCTCTCTCTGGAGGGCAGGCAGGTTTTCCCCACACCCACATCCCCAGCTCTCCCTGCCACAATGCTGTGACATGTGGCTGCTTCCTGGCAAGGAGATCCAGCCCTGAGAACAAATCCAATTCAGGACCCTTTGCAGAACCAGCCATTGCCCTCTCGTCACCCCTCTGCTCTCAGCCTGCTGGGCACAGACAGAACTGCTGACATGGATGTCCCCATTGCCATCCCAGGCTGGGAATGAAGCAGTGCTCACCTTTTCCTCCTTGCAGTCCTGCCAGTTGCTCAGAACAGAGCAGAAGAGCCGGTAAAGATTCTCATGGATCTGCTCTTTTTCCGTGGCAGGCCAGGAGCATTGCTTTCCAGAGTACAAGTGAACCTTGACTCCTTCTAACCATTGTTTCACAACTGAAAATAACAAAAGAAAACAAAAAAAAATAAACGAATAATTAATTACAAAAAGAAAGAAAGAAAGAAAGAAAGAAAGAAAGAAAGAAAGAAAGAAAGAAAGAAAGAAAGAAAGAAAGAAAGAGAGAAAGAAAGAAAGAAAGAAAGAAAGAGAAAGAAAGAAGGAAAGAAGGAAAGAAGGAAAGAAGGAAAGAAAGAAAGAAAGAAAGAAAGAAAGAAAGAAAGAAAGAAAGAAAGAAAGAAAGAAAGAAAGAAAGAAAGAAAGAAAGAAGGAAAGAAAAGGGAGCCTGCGAGAGTCTGCAGCAGGGTGAGGTGCAAGGGCTGTCCCAAGCCCCCCTGCTCTGGGGCCAGCACTCACCAGCACAAGCAATGCGCAGGGTTTGGCCGCTCCTCACCTGGCCCACCACACTGCGCAGGCCAGCCAGCGTCAGCCACACAAAGGAGATGCACTGTGGAGCTGCAGAGAGGAAGGAGAGGGGCACGGTCAGAGCCTAAGCAGGGAGGGAGGAGAGGCTGCAGCCCTGCACCCCCAGCTCTGTGGAGATCATGCCAAGGGGAGAAACCCCTTTGCCTGGTTGTCATAGGCATCAGGAGGCTGAGGGCACTCTACCATAGGTGCTGAAGAGTTTGCCCAGGGTCACGAGCACAAAGTCCTTAGACATCTCCCGTGTGGCCTTCAGG
This sequence comes from Phasianus colchicus, assembly GCF_987193195.1. Classification (NCBI taxonomy): domain Eukaryota; kingdom Metazoa; phylum Chordata; class Aves; order Galliformes; family Phasianidae; genus Phasianus; species Phasianus colchicus. Next base: position 115,489,681 of record NC_143436.1, read on the forward strand.
TGGCCCTGGAGCTCGGCCATCACCAAGCTGAAGTGTGTCTGGGCCAGAGCCACCAGGACATTGCTGGCAGCCGTCCTCACGCTGTCCGTCACGCCCTGAAAAAGAGTCACTGGTGACACACGACAGGAGACTGCCCGAGGCCTTCCCTTGGAAGGGCTCAGCGACCGCCGTCCACCAGCAGAACACCAGCGCGGGCAGGCGGCTCCCTTTGCCTTCGGGAGTGACCCCTCACCTGGGCTGCTGTCAGGTCCTGGGACACCTCTGCCAGCAGCCGGTTCACCACTCCGCACGGCGGGCGGCTGTCACCTTCCCACAGGACGTGCTCCAGCTCGCAGTACGCCTGCGCTCGGTCACCCTGGGGACAGGGATAGGTCACGTTTTGCTTTGCCCTTGTTCCCGGGGAGCCGCCCGCTGCCACCCATCGCTATGCCGATGAGCTGCCGGGGCCTGACACTCACGGGACAAGAACCAGGGCAAGGATTGATGGTTGGACGTCCCCAGCTCACCTCCTGGTCTTGCAGGCGCTGCAGCAGTAAAGTCACGGCACAGGTGGGGACAGGGCTTTCCACCCTGCCTCTCTCCCTGCGACGTGTAGGTCTGGGCATGCAGCCCACACAGGCAAAGAGACCTGGAAGGAAAGAGCAGAGCAGCTGTCACTGGTGTTGCTTGGAGCCAGGGCCGAGCATCCGGCCAGCTCTGGGAGGAACGCTCCTCCAGCCCCATGGTGTGGGGTGGGCTGTGCTGGCACATGTGTGGTTGGTGGGGAGAGGGGAGAGAGCCTTCTCATTGCTGGGGTACTGGGGAAACCATGATGGGCGGCTGCACTCAGCAGAGCAAGAACAGTGCTGCTGGCACATCCTAAAGAGACACTGGTGGCACACACGTGCTCGGGCAGCGTCATGGTGTCCAGAGAGGTGGAGGGACCTCACCTCGAAGGGCTCTCAGCCGCTCCATCACACAGGATGTCTCCAGATAGACACAAAGCTCTCTCTGGGTTCACTTCCTGCGCGTCCCACAAGCGGACTGAGCCACCGCTCCCACCGCTGCCACAGGGGTGAAAGCAACAACTGTGACATCACAGCAAGGAGTGCCACCTCACAGAGAATGATGTGCCCGGGGCTGGGGACCAGACAGCATGCAGGGCAACCCTGCTCACCCCAAAACACAGCATGTTTTTGTGAGACACTTGGCTCTGGGGTGGACATGTTCTGCGCTGAAGCAGGGAATCACCTTAGTGGGTGAGGGAAAGACCCTGCCTGGGACCAGCTGCCAGGCAATGGTGCCTTAGTGACTGGGGACTCCATGCCAGGAGGCACTGAGGCCCCCATTTACTGTCCAGACATCCTTTCCAGAAAGCTTTGCTGTTTTCCACGGCCACGTGTCAGAGACAGTAAGGAGAACTCCACTGCATCTTATCAAACAAGAAGACCACCATCCGCTTGTCATTCAAGTAGGGTCATGGGAGGCTGTCACAAGGAAATGGCAGAACATCAGGTAGGGCCTGGTGTGCCACACTAACAGAGAGAAAAGAAGAAGAAGAAGAAAACTGAGGATAAAAAAGTCCCTCACTAAACTAGGGACTTGGGAGACGAACTCCCAAAGAAAAGAAACCTTTGATGGAGGAATTCCCTGAGGGGAAGAAACCTCTTCAAAAGAACCCGTGGGTCCTGCTTGCTGCAAAGCTTCATTGCTTTCTTCCATCCTCTGCAGTGATTAGACGAGATCCTGAGATCAGTGGACGTACTACAAACCACACTGGATCCATGGTGGTGACTATCTCTCTTGCTTTCTACAAAGATTCCTTGCTTTTATTTCTTTTCTATCGCCTGTCTTTCCTTCCCCATATCCCTAAGCAACTAGGACTTGTAATAAACTGGTCAGGCTAACATTTGATCTGCTGTGTCTTAATCTCACTGTTGGGTATACATGTACTAAAAGAACTTCCTCTCCCTCCTATAAATTGGAGCTTAAGATCCCTAAGAGTAAGTAGTTGGGTAAAGGTGGCAAGAGGCCTGTGGAGATGAGCAAGGAACTCATGGATAAACTAAAAGGAAAGAAGAATGTCCATGAACAGTGGAAGAAGAGCCTGTCCATCTGGGAAGAATATAAGAATCTTGTCAGTGCCTGTAGGGATGCAACAAGGAAGGCTAAGGCCCTCTCTGAATTAAACATTGCAAAGGAGGTAAAGGATAACAAGAAAAGGTTTTTTTAAAGTACGTCAACAGGAAAAGGAAGATGAGGGAAAACGTGGGACCCCTACTAAATGATCTGGGTGCCTTGGTAACAGGGAATGCTGAGAAGGCAGAGATTCTGAATGCCTTTTTTACTTCAGTGTTTAATGCTAAGACTAGCCCTCAGGAACCCCAGATCCTGTAGGTAAGAGAGAGTCTGGGGAAGAGAAGGCTTCCCCTTGGTGGAGGAGGATCAGGCCAGATAGCATCTAGCCAAAATCCACAGGCTCTGATGGGATGCACCCACATGTGCTGGGAAAACTGGCAGAGATGGTTGCTAAACTGCCCTCTATCATCTTTGGAAGGTCTTGGCAAACAGGAGAGATGCCTGAATTCTGGAGGATAGCCAGTGCCATTTCAGTCTTTAAAAAGGGCAAGAAGGCAGATCTGGGAGACTACGGGCTAGTCAGCTTCAATTCCATCCCCAGAAAGGTGTTGGAACAACTTTTTCTGGATATCCTCTCCCAAGCCATTGGAAGAAAAAAAGACTATCGGGTGTAGTCAACATGGATCCACCAAGGGGAGGTCATGCTTGACCAACCTCACTGCCTTCTGTGATGTCTTCACTGCCTGGGTAGATGGGAGGAGAGCAGTGGATGTTGTGTGCCTTGACTTCTCCAAGGCATTTGACTCTATATTTCACACCATTCTTGTTATGAAACTTAGAAAGTGTGGGGATAGATGAGTGGGTGGTGAGGTGGATTGACAGCTGGTCAACTAGCAGAAGGTCAACTCAAAAGGTTGTCATCAGTGGTTCAAAGTCTCATTGGAGGCCTGTAACCACTAGTGTTTCCCAGGGTTTGGTGCTGGATCCTGTCTTGTTCAACATCAGCGACCTAGATAAAGAGAGAGACTTCACCCTCAGTGTGTTTGCTGAGGATACAGAGCTGGGAGGAGTGGCTGACACACTGGAAGGCTTTGCTACCATTCAACAAGATCTGGACAGACTGGAGAGCTGGGCAGAGAGGAACCTGATGAGATTTAACTAGAGCATGTGTAGAGTCTTGTGCCTGGGGAGGAAAACTAGATGATCTTTGAGGCCCTTTTCAACCCAGGCCATTACATGATTCTATGATTCTATGATTCTATGGTATATTTTTCTGGCTATTATTTTTAGTAGCATTATTAACAAGAGATGTAATATGTGCCACTATTTTAATGCTGTAATATGTATGGAATACTAATTTCTTCCTTAGTGAGCATACCTCAGATAATATAGCACACCCTTTATCAGTTTGGTGGTGGGCATCAGTTATTTAAAGCTGTTAGAACTGCTGTCTGCCCTCTGGGTCATCTACTTGGCTCCTTGTTTAATCAGATTTCTGTAAAGTGGATGCACAGTGCTGCTGTTCCCAAGCAACATCATCTAATTTCTATGTGTTTGCTCTGAAAAACTGTTAACAACTAAGTGTTGGAAAACTTTGCTTTCCACCTATATCTGAGACTGTCTTCTGCTCAGATTTCAACAAATGCAGGTGATGTTGGAAAGGGACTTTTTATAAGGGCATGTAGTGACAGGATGGGAGGAAATGGACGAGGGTAGATTTTGGACTAGATTTTAAGAAAAAATTCTTTACTGTGAGGGTGGTAAGGTACTGTAACACGTTGCCCAGAGAAGTTGTGGATGCACCCACTCTGGAAGCATTCAAGGCCAGGATAAGTAGTGCTTTGAGCAACCTGGTCTAGTGCAGGATGTTGCTGCCTGTAACAGGAGATTGGAACTGAATGATCACAGAAGTTCCTTCCTACCCAAATCATTCTATAATTCTATAATTACAATCCTCAGATGACTGAATGTAAAGCAATTTGGTCTTGTGGCAAATTACATCAAGAAGAGCAGTAGGAACTCACAAACTGAACGTAGGTTTTTTGAGCTATGGAGTTGCCCATTCTCTACTGAGTGGTGTAGACAGGACTGTGGCATTGTCTATTCCTGAGCAGTGTCCTTCTTGCACTTAACAGAGTTGCAGCTGAGAAAGCTTATCATTTGTATGAAAACCACCACCGCCTCAGATATATAGAAATATATTTTCAGTTAAGAATACTGCTCAATAGTTTTAAATAATTATACTGCGACAATAACAGATAAAGAAGTGATTTTGCATATGCTTTCTTTTCAGAGCAGAAATCTTTATGGAGTAAGAATTTATAATAAAATTATTTTCAAACTTTTAATTGCAATGTCATTGGAAGTTTTAATAAGCATTCTAATTGAAGTGAGTATTAAATTACTAACTAAAATATTCTTACTTTTTAAAATGGCCTTTTAAAAATTAAGGCACTATAAAGTTACAAAAGAGGGAAGAAAGACATTTCCTATTCTTATACCCATTCAACTTCAGTGGAAAAATGTACGTTTTAATTACATTTCAGATTTAAACTAGAAGTGTGATTTTTAGACCTATAAGAAAAAAAATAATTTTCAGACATATCAAGAAAAATCTTTTGAAAGTGAAAAGGAAAAGAATAATGGCGTTGCATCTTGTACAGACATTTTTACAACAAAGTAATAAAAATGCAATAAAATTATTCATGAAAATTGTCGATCACTAATGTATTGTCTTTGAGGTTCTTAGTATCCTAATATAACCCTTTGGTAGTGTTTTACTTTCATATTACCGTGCTGGGATTCTATCACACATTGGAGAGTGATGCAGAATGTAAATGCAGTGTCAAAGATTACAGAAAACCACAGGGGAAATTAAGAGCTGTTTCTTATATGGTATTGTAGGCCTCAAGCTATTTTGTTCTGGGCATCTTGTCGTTATTGTTTTGTATTTAAGTCTTTGGTGGTGGTAAGTGATGTGTTCTGAAAGTAAGAATCACTGTTGCAGAGTCCCAAAAATGATTATATTTTAAAGAATGTCTTCCCTAATTCTGAGACAGTTTTCATTGAGATCTACAGAATTACAGATATAAAATTATGGAGATATTCTCAGCATTTTATATTTGCATACAACTGCACTTCATTGAAAGGATGATCCAAATTCAGTTAAAGTCTGTTGCAAAATTTCTAATAATTCCAGCAAGCACAGTTCGTAGTCCATCCACACCTCTGTGCAAACTGATGGCCAACAGTTAAATGTTTCCCAGAGTCAGACTCTGTGACAAAAAAAAAAAAAAAAAAAAAAAGGCTTAGAAGGCTTCCTAGCAAATTTTTATTTCATTTTTAGTTTTTTTCCAAAGCAAACTAAAAACTAGCATGATTCTTTACCATCTTTTTTTTTTTTTTTTTTTTTTTTTTTTTAAGTTTGTCTCTTGTTTATTTCTTTACTATTGAAACTGTGACGATGAACCATTCATATTTCTAGTGGAAAAAATGTTGGGGATTCTTATCTTCTCTCCATTCCAAACAAGAAAAAGTTTAGTTTAGTTTCAAGATCTCTAGAAGTTGAAAGATTGTTATGGGATATATGACATACATAGTCCTATGATACTGAATTTACTATTCATGTTTTCCTGCCCAGAGAGTTGATTATCTTTCTGATCACAACTTTTAACCAAACCTAGCATTTCGACTGTGCTAAATGCACTCACACTTATGAAGAGTAGTGACAACTAATGCCTATTTTCTTGCAAGAGATATTTAAATGAATCTTGGGAATTCCATATCACTGCATTATAGAGTTCATCAGGGCTCTTGTAGTCATCTATCTACTGCTGGGGCTGTGCCATGTCACTGCCAGATTAGTGCTATGGAGAGCTATAAATCTGTGTACTTTCTTTTCAAGCAGCATTGTGTAGTCACAAAAGGATGGTAGTGCTGAGACCTGCAAGTGAGACTGAAGAGAGTTGTAACCAGGGGAATTCCCAAAAAGAAAAATAAGGAGATCAGGTATTGACACTGGATCTGAAAAACTAGGCAGCTTGCAAAGTACATGAAACTTCACAGCAGTAAAAGAGATATGAACATAGAGAATAACAGAGCACTGTGCTTTGTAGCAAAGGAGTATAGTTTAATTGTGGACATAGATAAGAAAGGAAAAAATGGTCTGCATAACATAAAGAAGTTGAAGAATAGACCAGGGAGACTTCCATTTTCAAAGTCAGAGAGGAAAGCTCCCAGTCTAAATGATGAGTCAAAAATGATAAAGTGATAAAGAAGCAGAAATGGAAAATGCGTGCCAGCTTTATATTGTTTAGTCCTGTTTCCCTTCCTGCTTGTTAATTTTGATCATTAGACAAAGGTTCTGAGACTGTTTGCTTGTGGTCATCCTTGAGAACAGAGCTGTAAACCCCAGAATCTGAAAGTGAAAAATACTGCACTGTAGTACTAGAGAATCTCTGACTCAATGCAGTTTGTAAGAAAAAGAAAGACAGTGCATTTTTTCATTTCCTTCATGTAGTAAAATACATGCTTATGCTCACAAAAGGCTCTACAGGAAAAGAGTAGGAAAGCATTAATGTTATCTACTGAAACTGAGTCTTATGGACATTCCTGTCAAGTGTTTCAGGGCTTAAAATCATTACTGGATTAATGTCTGCCTTGGGAGCTTCATTACATTTTACTTAGCAGGCTTTGTCCTCAGTTGGCTTTTTGTCATTTTTATATTTGTTCATACGTATGACGTAGGATGATTTCATACAGTTAACATGGTGTCTCATGACCTGAAGACTGAGGAGATTTTCAGAGAGGTGACAAGTTATCCAGTGGTACATCTGCTTTTTAGTTACTGAAGCCCGGCATAATCTAGAACTGATACATGTAAAAACAGACCAGTGAGGATAACACTCTTCATGTGAGGGTCTCTCACATTAGGTTTTTTTTTCAAAATTTTGCTTAAAGTTCAATTTTGAACATTGTCCAAAGCCTCTGTTTTGATAATCAGACAGCTGAGGAATCCCCTCACCCATAAATGTGAAAGAGTATGTCTTCTATAAAGCAGTGTGGCAACTGTAGCTCAGTATTTGCTTTAATGATGATTATTTCCTATCCTTCTCTATCTGGCTTCTGAAGGAAGTTGGCCTCTAACACCACTTAAGCAGAAATAGTTTGTAAATCTTCTTCCCAACTGCTTTGTGAGTGCTCTTGATAATAGGTGCTGTTGATGTGAATTGTTGTTATTATCTCCAGTGACTCATTAATCCGTTGGTTACTGATCTGTTCAGTCTTTTTCATTTCAAATGACAGGACTACAGATTGTGTTCCAGCCTGCATTTCAAAGCCTCCATTAAGAATTTAATGAAATATATATCATTTTGCAGGGAAATCAAGATGCATGAGATGAATGTACTATGGGTTTGGATTTTAACTCCCTCTTTTTAATTCTCTGGTTAGATATCGATAGTTTCTATTAATCTTAGACAAGAAACAAACCAAACCAGTCAACGGACCAACCAACCAACCACCACAACAACAAAATCACATAAACAAACAATAACAAAAAAAACAGAAAAACAAACAGAAAAACCCCAACCCAGTAAGTTGAAAAAGCAGTTCTTTTTTTTTTTCTTCTTTTTTTTTTTTTTCCCCACTAACTGTGGAGAGGTTGTAAATAACCAGCCAAGATGCAACAACTAGCTTGTACGTGCCAAAAATTAGGCAGGGAATTTGATTCTAAATACTTGACTTTGAAAATATACTCAACTCAATTCCCAAGCCATCTTTTCTCATCAACTAATTAATACTCAAGGAAAATAAAAAGCAAACTCTCATTAATAATGAAAAGTTGCCTTGGATAGCAAAATATCTGCCCAGAAGAAACTTCCAAGTTTTATGTTACCACCTGTGAAAACAGGGGCTGCTCATACAAGAATATAAAACAACCCTAGCAGAATCAGTGAGAGCAGCTGAAAGCAAGCTGTACAGAATAAGCAAACTGTGAAGGAAACCCTCTGTAAGGATCACAAATTTCAGAAGGAGAGAGTGGCCCCAGTCTGGAACTTAACCCACTGTGATACATGCACAGTGAGAAGGATGGTCCTATTTTAGGAATCTAACCGGTTATTAAACACCAGCAAGGCAAAGGCAAATTGGGATGAAAGCAATTATTTCTGAGAAGTTAGCAAAAAATTTCAGATAAGCAAAGCCTATTTGCAGTATTTATTGTTTGTTGTAAGTACACTTTAATAATAGGGTAATTTTTTTCTTCCACTGAATTTACCAATTGATGGTAAAAACAGCCCTGTAAAAGTCATCCAGGCAAAATAACGAATTGGAACAATTATTCTTCCTGAGTAGATTTTCTAAATGAAGACTCCCTGCAAAAAGGCTGAGAATGGTTGCCTTAGCTAATGGTCCTTTCTTGTTTGTTTTTAATCTTTAAAGCACACATGGTTTTGCAGTGTTGCAGCTGCTAAATTGTGTATTTGTATTCGACATAAAGTTCTCAGTTTCTCTATCTATCACATATAGATAGATATATAGATAAGTTTATCAAACAAATTATTTGTGAAAGCGATAGTACAGTTAGGAAAAAATGGTGTTACTATTTCTTTAAAATCAGGTGTTTATGTGTATACAGGCACACAAAAAGATTGTGTATAAATATACCTCTTCTTTACAGATGCCCTTTTTTACTCACGGCAGTGTGTTAGGCCTATGATAGTCTGACCATTATGCTGCCACAGCAGTAGATACCTTCAAGCAAATTAGAATTTGCTGGGCTTAACTTGCAAAATTTAGAATATGGCATTTTGGGTGTAAAATGGCAAGGAGTTGATGGTAATAAGCCTTTCGCTTTCAAATACGCTTTCTTTGCTGCAAAAAAACAGTACTGACATGCTTGCAGCATTTCTCAAATCATCTATTGTGTTGGTGACCCTTACCAGACAGTTTTGAAAACATAATTCTTAGAGAAAAAGACATATCTCTAGTAAATTTACTTCCAGATGACTCACAAGTTACAAATCTCCAAGGGGCCCCAACATCAGTGTTATGTCCATATCCCACAGAATTTCAGTCTAAGGTGAGCGCCTGACTCTCTGAAGTGTTTTCGAACAGCTCTATAAATACTAACATTCTTTGGCTGAAGTATGAAATAATTATTTTAGTACATGATAGGGCTGCCTGTAGTCTGACCAAACCACTCTAAGTATCTACAACAAATGAAGCAGACCGCCCAGTAGTTAGAAATACTTGTATCCCCAAAGGGAGCATAAGAATACTAACTCAAACGGAGATGGTGACACTGAGGGGAACACTACTCTCCTGTCAGAATTTAGTTTTACAAGATATGTTCAATTTCTCAAAGATTATTTCACTGATCGTATTAATATGGAAAATGCTTCTTAGCTTTTCTGTGTGAGTACTCTAAACCAATCAGGGCCGAGCAGTTCATGATAACCACAGAATCATAGTTCCAAGGAATGGATGCAGACAAACATCTTCGTGAAAAGCCACGAAGGAATAGAGGACTCAAGCATTTCTGTGGTCATTGATTTCTTGGCTTCTCTGCTTAGACTGCAAGGAAGAGTGCTTATTACTGTAAACCATACTGCTAACATGGGAAATGCCGCTAACTCCTTTCTGTCCTGAAAGGCAAATTAACATCAGAGCACAAGTCTTTCAGGGACTTCTGAGTCCCTTGCCTCATTTGGACTTTTTCTATGTAAAAGAAAAATCTAACTATTAGTTCTCTGAGAGGCTTATTTGTAAGGAGGTATTTAAAATCACAGTGGGAATAAAAATCTCTGTCGTGGTTTGTGTGGCACTGCTGTGGGATAATGAGCTGTGTTACATCACTTGACAAGGCTTCGAGGATATCCATATTTAGATGGATAGACTATGATACTTACTGTAGTCCCATAGATAGACAGGGAAATATGTCCATAGAAAATGCTAGTTTTAGAAAGTAGCTAGCAAGGCCTCATTGTTGCAGGGTAACAAAACTTCAGAGGTCATCTTGTGCTGTGTACAAAGCAGTCTTAATCCCAAGCTCCCAGATTTGGGTAGGATAGGCAGAGAAAGTCTTCCTGAAAACTATGTCATACAGAGGACAAAGACTGTTTCTTAGGATTATCAGAGTAAAGAAAATGCTTTTCTGCACAAATCCTTTCCAGTTTACAGTGCTCCTAAACTCCTCCTCTCTAAGATTTGTATAGATGCCAACTGTGAGAGATGGCTGGAACAAAGCTGATTCCTTTTTTACTCTTTTCTCCAGTTGCCTGTTTATTTTGTAGTACATATCACCGTCTAGAAAAGTCTTTATAGGTACAGATAATTGTAATTTCTTCTCCAGATTTCTAAGAGAAGATATTTTTGAGGGGAAGGAATAAGGAGAAGTAGAGAAAGAGCTTAAAGCAAAGAAGTCAAATTGTCAACAGATAGAATGTTTAAAATGTTGTTTGTCTTTAGTGGTGTTTATTTTATTATGTAATTTCTTTACTGGTGCTGATCTTGGCAAAGTTGTTATAAGTAGTCTGTAAATTTTTGTGTACTTAACCCATGACCCTTTGATTATTGGTTGCTTTCTATTTTTCCCAAGCACTGATTTAAACTCCCTTCTTCCCTTTCTCTTTCTCACTTGCTTTTTCCTAGTGCACTGGGATTATTTATGGCTCACTGGAGTTTTTGGGATTTTACAGCTGGTTCCTAGACTCAATTACCTCAGTCTTACCGTGCAGAGCTTTTGATATTAAATAGGATTGACTTCAGATGTATTGAATTCCCATCACTTGTAGAGACATCCAGCAAATAAATTCCAGCATTTCTGAGCATTGGAGAGAAGCTGTTCTTGGTCCCCTGCTAAGCTCTCTAGTTTGGAAAATAGTTTTTTTCAAATGTTTGGCAACCAAAGATATCTTCTGTGAGACAGAGTTGATAGTATACATCTACATAAAAATTACAGTGATCAAGGAACACTAAAAAATATTCATTTGTAAGTGTGGCTCAAACCTGCTGTACTCTGGTTACATTCCTCTAAGCATAGATAGCTAACATGGTACTGATACAAGCCACATTCAGTCACTGTCTTCAGCAATAGCATACCCAGACTTCTGCTTTCCTGTTTTTATATTAAATCCTTTAGACACCAGGTTTATCAGGTGAAATACATTTTTCTTGCCTACTCTTTAGACCCATGGCTTTCAATGCCTAAGTAAATAGTAAAAACTCAACTGATGAAAAATTAAACTACAAGTACTGCTAGTTCAGTCTGACATAGTACTTCTCACTTAGCTTTCAGCTCTACCTAGTCCTAAATCCTTGTTGTCTGTGCACATTTTTCTCAACATGTAGCTGGGCTTTAGTTTATGACAAGCAATACTACACAGCAATTTTATATGAATCTTGTCATGTGTGAAATATGAATATTGTAGATGATGACAGTAAAATTTGAAATATCTTGCAAGGAAAAACTGAAAAATCCTCCTAGCCAGTTTTTTTTTCCCTCAAGTGGGTATAATATTTAAAAAGACACTTGGCTGATAGTAGAAAGGAATTGAGTCTATTTGTGCCAGATCTGCCTAGCACCAGCAAAGATAGCAGCTTCTTCCTTTTTTCTGTGCCGATGCACTTGACTCTTTAGGTGAAGTACCCGTATCTAATGAAGCATTTCATTAGTCACTCCAGGCACAGGTTTTCTAATGCTATTGCCAGAAAAGGTACTGATGTCTTCCTCATGTGGATTCTTGACCGTGGTGAAAGTTGCACAGATCAAAAACATATCTTCCAAAATTAATGAAAAAACCACAGGATTGTGTTAAGTTGCATTCCCATTAGTGATTTAGGGGAAGACGATTTTGCATATCACAAGCATTTTTTCTGATCTATCAAGCAAATGAACTTTCTCTAGAGCTAGGCCTAAAAATATCAGCGAAGTAGAGTAGCAAATAAACATATATAATAAAACTACAGTTGAAAACTCTCAGTCTGCCTAGTATCTCTAGAATAATACTAATAACAACAGCTCTTATTTTCAGCCTGAACTTTAAGAAAAGATTACAATACTAATTTAAGGTATATAAACTTGACTCTTCTGTTCACTGAAGCGCTTGCAGTTCGCTTAAATTCCACTGCAAACAGTTGGAATATTCACATATTCATGTACAAACTGTAGTATTTTGGTGAGAGGGGCAGGTCATAAAACATTTTGATTTTTCAACAGTCTAGACTGAGTGCTTTCAAAGTTTACACTTGAAAGAGAGAAGCAAACTTTAGTTTATTCTGTGAATTTGTTTAACAGCTTGAAGGTCAGATTCCAGAAAAAAAAAAATCATTACCCATTCAGTGGTCTGGATGATTTGATTATTATTATTATTATTATTATTGGTGAGGCATTGGAGTGTTAAATGAAAAACCCACATCTTGAGGCAAGAGGGAGAAGGTCTTGGCTGTGGGAGGAGAGAATTCCTTAATTATACTAGAAATGGATCCCTAGGAAAAACTGTTCACTGACCAAAGAATTGTTCTGTGCAGTACAGCAAAGTTCTTTAACAAGGTTACAACTCAGAAAATGACTCCTCTTAATCATCACCATGAGTATTGATCACTTACGAAATTTAGAGACCCTGTGGCCATCTCTAATAAGACAGTCTGAGGTCATTGTTTTCCAGTTGTCTTTCTACCCATATTTAAAACTTTATAAACACTGAATTATTCTTCATAGAAAATTAGATGAGCTACATCTGAAATGTCCATATCCATTTTCATTTTCTCACATGCATATTATGGACAACTGCATTTCATCTCTGGCTTCACAGTCTCATATTTCTAAAAACAATAGAGATATACATGTGTGAATGCATATATGCATATATGTATGTATGCATATATGTATGTGCGTATTTATGTTTGGCTTTTTTTTTTTTTTTTTTTTTTGGTCATTTTCACACTTAGTGTGATAAAGACTCCAAGTATAAACACTGTCTGGATGTATTTTATTGGATTGTTGTAACAATTTAATTATGAAGAATTGTTGCCAGAATTTAGGATATGATTTCCACATGTTCAAGCAACAGGATTGTAATCTTATATTTAAAAAGGTTTAAAACAATTAGAATTTAATCCACACAGGTAATTTTGTATGCAACTCCTCTTTAAGTACCAACTCCCATTGGTGATAAGAAAAAGGCAGACAGAGGGAAGCTCTTCCTGTTAAGCACTGCATCAGAGCTCTTTTACATCTGTATGCCTTATTGCATACTTTGCAGAGAAATTTCACAACTCTGATGATAAACAAACTGGAGGAATAACTTGCTGGATAACACATATGAGAATTTTGGGAGGTGGAACTAGCACTTGCCAACCAAAACTTTATTCTTCTTGGCACTGTGACTTCTAGCTCACAACTTCCTCACAATGGCCCAAATTCAGAAATGTCTTCTCTGTGGCCTAAGAACCAGAAGTGGTATTCCTCCCCTGGAATGGAATCAAAATGAGGTATACCTTAATATTCTGTGTTTTTTAAATTATTATTTTTTGCATGTTTACTATGGGTTAAATTCAGCTAGATCTCTGTATCCTGAAATACTAACTGAACTGGCTTGAAGTTTACTCCTGCAATTGCAGTGGATGGTTCATACAAACCTGTTGGATGATTCCTCTGTTAAATCAGTGCTCTTTCCCTTGCCTTTGTAGTCTTTGTGCTTATGGTTCACAGCTGAAAAATACTTTATCTTTTAGCTTTTCATGAACAGTTATGACAATTGGAGTATTCACATTGTAGCTCACTGTGCAGTGTCTTTGTTGACATTATAAATGGACAAGCTGTTTTTCCAAAGCATTTTTTATATCAAGTAATGAGTCACTTTGCTTAAAACAGGAGTTCTGCCTTCTGAAGATATTCTTCTTTATGAGAATTTGTCAGAATATATCTATGAAAACTGATGCTAAACTGGATTTCAGATGCAGAAATGTTTCTCACCCAAAATGACAACATTTCAGGGCAAACTTTTCTGTTCTCTTTAGTTTTCAGCCAGAATGCTTTAGCTTCTAAAATTATTTGTGACAAACAGTAACAGTCTGAGTGATATGTTCTCAGTGACATATTATGTTCCTTCAATAAATCTACTCAGACAGAAGCCTTCTGCAGGAGGAACTGGGCCTGTCTGGGGAAAGAAGGCTTCTGGATCTGTGGTGAAGAGGGGACTGAAAGGAACTTGGAGGCTGTACTCTGTAAGCAGCTGGGAAATTCAGTCAAGCAGACAGACAGGTCTCTGATGTGATAGAGAAATTTTTAAAGGCTAAGAGGGGAGAGAGTAGAGTTTGATGTAACTCAAAAAGCCACTCACTTGGCTAAAAGCAAGCCTGAAAGCAAACACCTAATCCACAGGGACACAGCTAGCAAGGCAGAAAGCTGTTTATAAGTCTTTTTGTAGTTGGTTTGTCTCTAGACAGATCCATCTGGACGTTCTGGCTGACAGGAGGTCCCATTACACAGGGTTTGATCAGTTCTAAATCTTTTTAGAAGCCTACTGTGAATGAGAAAGTGCTTTGCATCAGATACTGGTTATAATGGTTCTAACAACTTCTGCTTGTTTAACAAAACCCTTTTGTTCTTCCTTATTTGCTGGCAGTACTGTGTTGCTGTAGTTAACAGCTGCTGTGTAGTACACAGCCTAAATTACCAGTACAATCACCACTAGGTAGTAGACATACATTACCGAGCCTCCCTGTGTCAGTATGGATAGTCCCATCTGAAAATCTGAACTGGAAACAGTTGTTGTTCTGTTGTTCTACTGATACTGTGAACAGTCCCTTTTAATCTATGAAAACATGATTGCATACTTTCTCTATTTTTTTCTTTAGGAAAAAAAAGCTCATTTTTATCACTCCATAATTCATTTTGTTACTAGATATAAAACAGATTTGGTTTCAATAATGTCTAAGGAGGAAGTGAATATGCAGTTCAGAAGTACAGACAGCATGACTTTAGACATAGTGTAGACATTCAAGATGCTGCTTAGCCTCTTTTTGACTGTCAGGCACCAAATTCAAGTGTAAATCAGCACAGAAATGCCATCATTGTTAGGAAGCAGGATTTTTGTCTAGCCTTTCCTCCATAAATTGCAAAGGTGCTTCTTGTTCAACAATCCTAAAGCTCTCTTGCTTTTAATGTCTCTTGTTTACTTGTTCAGTTTTCATATCACACAGTAGAAGATGAGTCTTAGTAAGAAATAAAAAGTTTAAACTCCCTGGCTACCTGGATGGCTAGTGATGATGGTGTCCCATGCTTTTGCAAAGATTAATGTTCTATATGTTCACACACAATGGACTTCTATCTAATCTGAGTAATTTTCCTCACGTGGTTATTTTGTAAGCAACACAATAGTAGAATGTATATTTATAATGGAAATGGCTGTTCTTGGCTTAATTGTGTTTCGCTGCTCCATGTTCCAGAGGAGAAATTGGGCAGTGGTCACATGTTGTTTGTTATGTGTTAGTTGCAAATAGTAATACTTTTTCTGAGTTATACATAGGTTTTTTTGTATTTTTTGTGTGGCTGTATGAAATACAGATTGTCTGTGAGGGCTGTTGCTGTTAATGTAAATGAACAAGCACATTTTAATTCACTAGTATAGCTGTGACTCTTTAAGTTGGGCCTACATTTGAAATATATATTGGGCCTGGTGGAAGATATATTGCTTGTTAGTTGCAGGAGAAGGTTTAGGCTGGACTGTTCTTCCATACCAGTACCTGAAATCTCACCAGCTCACCTGCATCTGATTAATTGTTGGTGGACCTGGGAGATAGTTTGTTTTAAGAAAACCCTAAACACCCTTCCCCAGCCTGCAAAAGAAAAATTACAATCAAAATTACCACTTTTAATAGCACTGGAGAAGAGGAATCAGTGTTCTATTCTACAATCAGACCTCATTCCTTCTTCCTGAATGTGAAAAACAACTCTTCACATCATCATATTTCCTCTAGAGATTATTAGCAGCCTTAATGAAGCACTCCCATTCCCAGAAGGAGCACAGAGCCTTTTGTATTCTACTTCCCTTCTCCCCTCTTCCAAGATTTCCTTGAGGTCCCTTCCAAAGGACCCAAGGGACCTCTCCTTGAGGTCCCTTCCAACCCTGGCAATTCTGTGATTCTGTGATTCTGTGATTTGCCTTAATAGCAGGAGAGTGACGTGGCTTTGTGCGCAAGGCTCCTGGTCTCCCAAAGGAAAAGTAAGCACTCTTTTTTTTAAATTGAGGCCAAACTGTTCCTCAGATTGTCTTTTTGTTTCCCCACATTGTCCCTGAGAACACAACTCCAATCAAACAAATTATGCTGGTGTATGAATATGTGCTGTTATTTCATCTTTGATCATTCCTTTTCTTATTAATCTACTAGAATGATGAAATTGACTCTGCCCTGCAGATGCTCTGTGTCTGATCACACAACAATGCAGACACGTGCACACTACAATGCCATTCATATGTTATCACATTAAAACTGCCACACTGCTGTGTCGCTTTCTTTTTAGAATCAGAAGATTTAAATGTTTACTTCACTACAGTGGCAGCATCATAACTCCAAATTTTTAGCAATGACTTTAGCAGATTTCTTAACATCAATGGATAAGTTGGATAAATGAATTCTCACTGAGATGGACAAAGGCACTTCGGTGCCTTCATTGTTGGTATGCAGGTTTGTGGCAGCCTGAATTCCCTTTTCACTTAATTCTCCTCTTACATGGACAGTGGAGGTGCAAGAGAGGATGGAGTTTCTTTTCTTGCAAAGCAGTTGCTCTTCAGACCTTTGGTTTTAAGCAGAGTTAAAATTCCTGACGGCCTGCTAGTGCATTTATCCTCCTGAATGACAGATGAAGGTCTCATCCCTACTGTTTTCCTTGGGGCCTAAATTCTACCTGGCTAGTAAAGCCAGGACATATTTTTGAGCATAAACTTCAAGATTTAGAATTTGAATCCATTCACTTTGTAGACATATAATTTCCATAATAACATTTTTTTTCCTGTGAGGAATGTACTCCTAGTTGTTTATGTATGTGGCTAAAGAACAGAGATATGCTGGTTACTTTTTTTTACCTTGAAAGGTTTCAGATGGTTTACTCTTATTTTCTGTGTGTTTCCATGTATGGATATCACCCCCTGTTATGCAAAGGGTGAGAAATTAGGGGTCGTACCTTTCTCTCCAATGAGCACTGTTTGTGCAAGAGGGTGCCAAACACAGATGCTGTCAATGGCTAGATCCTAAATGATTTATTTATTTTTTTTCCCCAAGAGTACCTACAGAACCAGAATGCAGATTAAATCGTGGTTTCTGCCTCATTGGATAGCACAGCAGCATTTCCTCAGATCGGTAGCTGTTGTGCTGCAGTATGACAAATGCTGCAGAGTTCCTCCAGCAGCTCCCACGTCCATAGAATCCCTCACAACCAAAGCTGCAGCTTCATAGCAAACACTTGAGTCTTGCTTTCAATGAATTTCTACATTTACAGCTCTTCTCCTTTGCCTGCATTTCCTTGGAGTACTTTCTTTGCAGAAATGCCCCATGATGACTCATATGCTTTTTACTGATAGTACACATGTATGTAAATATGCGTGACTGGGCAGTGTGGGAGAAATACATCTGGAGAGTAGAATAAGAGATTGCATTTTTTATACTTTCAGTGTCTTCTTCCTTCCTACTCACAAGACATGACTTTCTGCAGGTTTCTGCAGAAAATTGAGCTGCAGGGCGCTGGCATCATGGTGGGGAAGGCTGATTGGAACAGAGCTTCCACAAACATCGTGACCACATTGGTAGCAACATACAGTGAGTTAAAGGAATCTAGGACTAAGTCCTTGCTCCACTCTGTTCAAGTGCTTCCAGTCCACTTTTGTGTGAAGAACTCATTCATGTGAACTGAGCTTCTCTACTCGTCTGCTTATGCTAACAGCTGTGCTAACTGCGCCTTATTTATGCTAGCTACTACGTTAGGTTATCACTGGATACTCTAATGTGATGGTAGATCAGATCTGCAATCAAATAAAACACGCTCTGGTCATAACGTGAGTGTAGGTGAATAAAATTAAGTTGTGATTATTTCTTTATTTCTAGTTCTAGTAGTGAAAAATTTTTGCTTTTCTTGGTTAGCTCTTCATCTACAATTATACATTTACAAAAATAGGTGGCTGCAAATATGCCAAATGTGTCTTCTTTGGGCACTTGTTTAGACAATTTTACTGCAAATTTAGTTCTCAAAGTTAATGTGCAGTAAAGTGATCAGAGTGGTGGTGATCATTGTATATAGTAAATGTCTAGACTTTCAAGCCCTACAAAACCAATTTATTTTTAGTAAGAAAGATGCAAAGAGACTCCTCATAAATTCACATGAACACAATAGTGTTATCTGAGAGGATATTTGTTTCTTTAATTGAGTGTATAAGTGTTTCATAGCGTTATCAATTTTCTCACCTTCTTCTCTATCATGAAATTTAATCAGTTTCCCTGCTTTACTGCTTATGCTTTCTCCTATAAATGGAAAGTCCTCATTAATGAGAACCCATTTTGTCCTTCTGAGTTATGAAACCACATGATGGATGACTCTTAAAGTCTTCATTACAAGGTTTGCACAGGGATCTTATTGATAATAAGGTTAAATCACAGCTTATCTAAAGCATTAGCAGGAAAACAGTGGAGCCTGTTGACCTAAGGCAGAATGTATGGACAAAAATCCTTTAAGGATGCTTCAGAAGTATAGTCATCCATCCTTATTAACACATAGATAGAATCATCAAAATCGGAAGATTCTTTATCCAAGCAGACACGTAGGTTTAGTATCATCACTCACATGCTCCTATACATCCGTCTGGTTTGTTCATTACCTCAAATCAAGGTTGCAGTAGAATCTCTGTGACTGTAATTCCTCTGTCAGTGCCTGGCACCCTTGGAGACTTTGTTCCTCTGCAGCTCTTCCTCAAAACCAAGACTGTACATGAACTTAAAGACAGCCTTTCTGGTCAGAATGACTGTGCTGATGACTGTAGTGTGTTACAGGTCTAAAGCCAGGGAGCTGAGGTTGAGCACCATGTACATCTCTAGATGTATGCAAGTGGTGCTTTATGGTGATAGCAGGATGTAAAATGACCAGAAAATAACTTTTCTTCTCCCAGTTTGACTTGAGTGTGGTTTTTATTTGTTTTCCTAATTTCTACTGAAAATTATTTGAGGACAAGAAGAGAATAACAGTAAATATATACCAGCAAGGATCTTAATGAGACATTGTAGCAAATTATTTCATTGCACATGATCGGTTGATTAAAATGAGAAATACTAGATGTGGCTTTAGAATATAGAAGTTAGTCTGAACATATATCTAGGCCTGAAGAGTTGAGTTCATTATCTTTTCAAGTTAAGTGCTCATGTGAACTGTAGAAATAGCACAGTGACTTCTCCACACATTTTGAGTTGCTGTGATTTTTTACATTTTATTTTTGGAATTACAACATAATGGCTTCTTTCACATGTATGTATGACCTTGGGTTATGTTTTTGTTTTGTTTATTTTGTTAACTGACGTAACATCTTTTAAACTTATGTTACTTTTGTATGTTGTCACATATCGCAGTTCACATCATGTAGAAAAGACTTACTTGTGAAGGACACATGCTTTATGAGGTTGGCTCAACCAATATTAAAGCCAAAATATTTTTGTCTGTTTCGTAACATTTTTTGGAAAATAAATAAATAAATAAATAAATAAAAAGCTGATACAAATGATTCAAGATTCCCATTAAGTAAGCCTTAAGATTTGCTTTAGGTTAACTACGACTGGTCTGTATCTTAGTGAACAGGAAGTTAATTCAAGGAATACCTGTTGAGACTACTTGATGAAAAGGTGCTGCATTCACAGTCCATGTTGGCAGCTACTCAGATTCTTCCTTTCTTCTTGCATAAGGGTCGTACCAATTAAAATATTTTGCATATCAAAATTAAAATCCTACTACATTAAACAATGCTGTAGTCCATTAGGCCAGAGAAAGAATCTGTAAGTAATTTTATTTCCACATAATTCCTCTGGATTTCTGTTGGCATTAACTGGATAGGATTTAGTCACTGAGGATGAAGCACAGATTTTGCATTATTTTCAAGCTACCAATTTTACTCTTATTTGACTAGCTAAAAATAGTTTAAAAAAAAAATCAACAGTTATTATCATATAACAAAATATTCTCATCCCAGCATGTCTGAGGATTCTGCTTGTTTACTTAAATGAAAACAATTTATCTCAATACACCTGCAAAAAATTAAAGATTCATTATCTCTGGGTAATTCTGAGATAATAGGAGAGAGAAGGTAGCAGGGCTCCTTTATAGCCACCTTCATTGAATGTTATTTCTGATTCCATGGCTCCATATTCTATAATTTTAAGAAAATATCTCTTCAGGGCTTAAGATAACTCATAGACAATAATAGTTGCATGTTACTGTTACAAATATAAATGGTGACCTATATATTCATTTGTATTATTCAAAGAATCCACTGACTGGATAAACATCTCTTTCTTCACCTACATGTGTAAATATATTTTCTTTCGTGGAGTACCTTGGGATAAGTGAATACATCTAAGCATTACTGGGAGTTGCTAAGAGTTGTTAGTATTTTAGCTTCCAGCCTGTGTTATTGGACTGAGTGACATATTTAGCTAAAATCTAAACTTTAGCTCCTTGCAGGAAGCTGTATGGCTGTCTGAGGACTAAAATCACTGCTTTTAGAGCTATAAGAGATGGACTTCATCTTCCATGAGATGAGAGGTTGGATATGCTAACAAAGCACCATCCTGGGTAATACAGCTGCCAATCCAACTTATTTGACTGTAGTACAAAATGTTCTTTTTTATATGTTGGAGAAAGGTGAATTGTTCTGAAAAATGTTTTTTTGCAACATTTCTTTTTGTTATAGTAAAATTTTGTTAAAATAGAATTTTCATTATCGTTGTATATCTGCATGCTATCGATATGACAAAGAAAAATAAAAATTGTATGTATCTTAATCCTGAATAAAATAAATACATAAAAGTGAAAATCTGCACTTCTGGCAATCAGCAGTTTCTAAAATTAAATGTTTCTCCTTAATGTCCAACCATCTACAGTTACACTTACAAAGTAAGGTACATTAATCAGTAAGGATTAATCAGTAAATATGCCCTTCTGGTTTTTGGTTTTTTTTTTGTTTTTTTTTTTTTTTGTCCACATAGGTGGTCAGAACAGTTACTGCAATGAACTGAAAAAAACACCACTGCTTCTCCCCACCTTTTCTTTCATCTTGCAGATTGAACAATAACAGTCTCTGTTCAGTCTTTCCTTTTTTCCTTTCTATACCTTTTCAAAGTCTTTGTCCTTCAATTCCATTACAATTTGTTGTCTCATCTCATATTCAGCTCTCCCAGTTCAGTTAGTTGTCCCTTGTCCCTTTATGTTTTATCTTTTTCTGATCTATCCTGCTGTTCACCCCTTTTATGATGTCTAATGGAACTTATGGCAGAACATCTTTTGTCAGGTCTTTTATTTGATTCTTGTCCAATCATGGATATTATTTTTAAATTTTACATAGAAACATGTTTGGCTAGTTATATTTTATGAGCTGAAAGAAAAAAAAAAAAGCACTTTGCAGCATGCTGTGTGAGCAGAACAAAGAAACGGCTGCAAAGATAAATGTACCAAAGACTCTTCATAAGCTCCATCTTAAAAGTCGGTTTCTCAGACAGCCCAACAGGATGTCCAAACTCAATCAAAAAGTGTCAGGCTGCATGCTTGATATTTCAACACTAAAAAGATCTCACCCTAGTTTTAACACACAGAAAATGGATTATGTCATGCCACCAATGAAACATGGTGCCAAGTGAAAGTTTTATTATATGCTATTATAAATCTGGTAGTGAACTGACTTTCAAAGTCAATGCTGGTGTGCAAATTAGTAATTCTTAGCTAAAGGCATGGGGGCTGCTGATGTTGAGAGCGAATGTGTCTTGCCTGGTTTTCCATTTTTACATTTAGCACTGCTAGAAATAAGATATTCCCATTAGATAAAATTACCTCAATTTTAGTGAGAGCCAATAAATACTACCTCATGGGCAAATCACTGTTTCATAACAATTCAGAACATTGCAGGTGGGAGAAGAACTCAATTATATTTTCTTCTCTCTTGATTCTTCTACTATAAGAAGTTTTCTTTGGACTAGATGATCTAATAGGTCGTTTCCAACCTTGTGATTCTATGATTCTATAAACAAAAATATGCATGTCTTTTACATGATACAACACTGAAAGAATGCTTGAACTTTGACAATATGAAATATTTAAGTGGATTTTCTTTTCCTGTATAAGACATTTAGCAATGTGAGGGCTCCTCTTGTTTTCTAGGCAACTCCCAGAATTTCTGCTCCCCTGTTCACTGGAGCAGAGATAAGTGGAAAGGGTGCCTGCCTGCTCCTCAAAAGCTTCGGAGAAACTGAGCAACAGAATGGTTTGTAGGCTCAATAATCATTCTGCTCATCATTCTGTCTGTAAATAGCCTCACATCCGTGGCTAATCACTGACCAGTACAATAATGATAAATATAAGCCAAGAGAACAAGCAATAGCACTATGCTGTATCTCTCATAGACAAATTTCAACTAAATCCATCTAAAATATCTATGGGAAATTAATAGAGAAAGAAAAAAAAGAGAGAGGGAAGGGAGGGGAAGGGAAGAGAAGGGAAGAAAGGGAAGGGGGAGGGAAGAGAGGGGAGGGGAGGGGAGGGGAGGTGAGGAGAAGAGGGGAGGAAGGGAGGAGGGAAGGAGGGAAGGAGGGCATGTGTCTGTGCTCAGCAGTTTTACCAAATCTGCCTGTGCTGCTGATTTAAAAAACTGGAGGACAAAGCCAGAGACTGTTAAGAGCATAGACTTAAAGCAGAGCTACTAATAAAAATGACTGGAGGAAAAATGAAGAATGGAAATAAGCTCTTTTTGATGGAAACAGTTGTTTCAAACTGGAATTATGTAGTCTTTAGCTATAAATCTTCAATAACATTTTATCTCCTCACTATTTTTCTTCTTTTTCACTTATCTGCACATGCACACGCACCACCACTGCTTGCAATAACATAAAGACACTGCTGTTACTAGGCAGAAGCTATTTAAGCCAGCCATTAAAAAGGGACCAAGTTGCAAATCAGAAAAAGAAATATGGGAAAGAGAAACATGCTTGTACTGAAAAACAAAAAGCCCAAGCAAAGAAAAGTCTCCAGGTGTGGAGTCTACTTACACAGATTTGAAGAGTGTGTTGGGAAGGACATCTTTATAAATATGAAGTACCTTAAGAATTTGATGCTTCAGCTATTGTGACTCAGGAAAATCATGGTCTTCGAGAAAAATAGTTGTAAGATATTAGCCACTTCAAAACTGAAATGACCAGGATTACCTTTAGACTCAGTTCAGCTCTGAAATAGTTAATGTCACCTCTCACAATGCATGTTTTGAGGAAACCAACACAGCATTACTTAGAAATCAGCCTTTCTCAGTAATAATAAAAAAAATGTGTTTTATAATAACACTTGTTTATGATTAGTCAAGCTATGATTTATATTTACTTCAGTGACAGCTATTTTAGTCATCCTATTATCCTACAAAGAGGTTTAAAAATGGTCTAATAAAATATTTTGAAATTGCTTAAATGGTGTGTGGTACACAACAAATTCTGTTTGAATGTTTTAAGTGCACCTTAATTAACATTTAGATTTGAAATGTGCAGCATGTAAACTAGAAGAATTTATGCCATTTAAAGGAATATGAAATGAGATTAGCAGCGAACTTTTAAATTCTCTTTTCTTATACAGCTGGGCTTGATTTTTATCTTTTTGAAGAGCTTAAAGTGCAAAATCCTTAATTTTCAAGCAGTACAGCAGTAAACATAAAAATTCATTCCATGTTCTTTCATGGACACCTCTTGTCCTTCACAAGGTAGCAAGAACTTATTGCCTAAAATAACTTTGGGTAACATATGTATAGGTAGCAGATGTGGAACACTTGGAATCAAGTGTAATTCTTATGTCTGCAAATATGTGTTTCCTTTCTGACATTTGTGTTTGGACAACACTTGTATGGGAGTAGGAAAAAGAAAAAAAATGTATTGATTCTTCTGTATATGTTAGCTCTTTGAAATTAGATTTGAAACTTCTGTGATTTCCTCTTTCCTTTTGAACCTAGCCCAGCAAAGAAATGGGACATACATTAAAACCAACTGATAGCAAAGCCTTGTTAGTATATACAGAGTATAAATTTAATTATTAGTGTCTACTTTGATATAATGTTGCTTGAAATGAAAATTTTCAATAAAATTTTCCATTTACAAATTAATATTCTGAAATATCCCCAAATATTTTTTTGACCATTTTAACCATCTCTACTTACGTGGTGCATGTGATGAAGAAGGGGATGGAGGAATTCATTTGTATGTGAGGGAAGTTCCATGGCCCAGGGATACTCTAAGGCAATCCTTGACACGTTACTAGTGTTTGCATAACTCCTCAGTGTGAAGACTGTGTTTCATCAATGATAATGAAGTCAGTGCTTTTGAACCACTCTCAACTTTCCACAGGGACCAGCTAAATATATATGATGGGTCTAGCTCAGAATTCCTATAACCACAAAATGATTTTGTCTTGGTATAGCTCAGAGTGATAGTTTAGTGTGGTCAAAATGTCTGCCTCTTACTTTGTTTTTCAATCTCAGGAGAAGGGTATAAAATGACTTCCTTTTGGCATTTCACTGTAGATAGAGTTATCCAAGAAACTCCACACAAAACCAAATTTTGTGTGTTATTTTTCTTTAAGAAATAAAGATTGTAAATGGATGTACATTGTACACTTAATTATTTTCATAGAATGAATTCCAGTATTTATATTTAAAATAGTTTAATGGGTGTATAATGCTTTTATAATAGAAGAATAGTGAATGTAAATACCTGGGGTGCTGGAGAACATTGATGACTATTATCATGCAGTGTATGACACACTGGGGAAGGAACATTGAAATAGTGTCAACCACATCAAATGTGAAGCATGTTAATGTTTTTCTCTCTGAATACAGTAGACCAAGACTAATGCATAGGAATCAGGGAGACTAGAAGGTTCGTGAAGGACTATGGCAACTGAAGATTGAATTTATGCATGCAACTATGCATAAGTGCAAACAGATGTAAATGAAATTTTCGTGAATTGCTTAGTTTATGAGTTCATCTGAAAGAAAATACCCGTGTGAAGAGAAACTTGAGAAAAATTTTATGCTGCTGGAATTATATTTGTTCATATTAATCTGGCAGAGAAATCATAAGCATCTCTGTGAATTTCATATTGTCTGCCATCAGTAACTGCCCTAACACTCTCTCCTTTCCAACCAATTCAAAATTAATGAATTATTTCTTGAATGCATGTGCAAAATATTCTGGGAATGTAAAGATCAGCTACAAATGAAACAATGCAGAACCACAGATTCTAGTTTTAACTGAATACCTTCTAATTTAAAGTAAAAGCATTCTCTTTCATTCACAGTTAATGCTTAGAATTGCAATAGCATGCTTTTTTTTTCCTGAAACTATACCATTTTAAAGCCAGATGGAAGTAATTGAGACATTTGTACATAAACCTGAGGTCAGGTGTATCTTCTGCACAAAGGCTTTTTTCCAACAGAGAACTTAAGAATAGCACCTCCCAGGTTCTCCTTCATCCTCACTATGGGGTTATAACTGAGAGGGCTCTTCATCACATTCACAGGAAAAAGCTTGACAGATCAAGGTTACTGTGGTATCTGCTTTCCTTTCTCAGTGTGTGAAGTTCTTTACACAAAATGCCCTCAGGGATCAGTGCACTCCAACTTGGTTCACTTTTTTAAACGAAGTTTTTACAGAATCCCTTTGTTTCTAGGTTCCATGGCGGTTTTGTTGTTTTTGTTTGTTTGGTTGTTGTTGTTTTGTTCTGGTTTGTTTTGTTTGCTTGTTTGCTTTGCCCACTTAATTATCTGGGAAAGGCTCTTTGTGTTTGAAGGAATTTAAATCCTCTCCTCTCCAAAGAAAATCTGGCAGAAACAACATCCTGTTGCAGCATCTTCCACAATTTAATTTTGCCTTCAGCATAATAAGATTTTGATGACTAGGGTGTTATAATTAACTGAAGTTAGGAAAGAGGTGGGGTAGAGTCACTATAGACGCTCTAAATCACCAGCGGAGAGAAAGAGGAGAGATAGAGGAGCATGATTCTCCCATGTGGTCTGAGGATTAGGAATGGAATTAGTCTTTTATCTTTAGCACTCCACAGAAATTGCTAGTCAGGTGAATTTAATCTGGTCCAATACTGGCAGAATTAGTCTCAGTATTATTAATGGAAGTAACTATTTTCACTGCTAGAAATTTAAGACTCTCTCTGTGTTAAAAAGTACTTTTCAATGAGAACTTTCAATCTGCTGTGCTAGGTAAATGGATGCAGTTTTCTTTTAACCTGAATATATTCTGAGTAATTAAACTAATGAATGTTAATTCAGTATAAAATGAAGCCAACTTGATCACAAAAGAGTCATTTATTTCAAAGTCTGTGATTCCAAAGAGGGGATGAAATATGCTTGTAATATAAAACTTTTTTTTTTTTTTCAATTAAAATGCTCAAATACTATTGTTGCACATATTCAACAAATTCTAAGCATTTTAATATGGGTAGCTTCTGTACTTAAATTTTTGTCCATGGATTCTGTCTTTTCCCATCTTTCAACCTCACTGGTGCTTTCTCTAGGTTTCTGATTCTCATCATATCCATGTCATGAATTCTGAATTAGGTCAGCTGTCAAATTCCCCATGCTCTCCCAGAACAGCTTCACTCCTTTCTCGAGTTCATGGTGCAAGACAGACATATGCTGCTGAAGAAGTAGGGAAAAGATGAATTCACCTGTTCATATTTCTGTTGGAGATTTATCTTTGGGTGAGGATGGACCTAAAGGATTTTTGGATGCCAGAATACAGAATCTATTGCCTTTGAAGAAGTAGAAATCTGAAGGCGAACATTTCCAGGCAGGGGAGGACTGACTGAAGACTGTTATTCCAAAGATCAAGAGCATGGAATTGTGGCGTTAACATGGAGCGTGAGGAAAACTTCACATGAAGCTAGAGGCAGGGAAGCATGGGACAGCAGAATGGTGGCTGTGCATGTCCTAAAGAAGGGCTTGAACTCCTCTAAA
This sequence comes from Phasianus colchicus, assembly GCF_987193195.1. Classification (NCBI taxonomy): domain Eukaryota; kingdom Metazoa; phylum Chordata; class Aves; order Galliformes; family Phasianidae; genus Phasianus; species Phasianus colchicus. Next base: position 115,516,986 of record NC_143436.1, read on the forward strand.
GGCTCATTCACTCTGTTTCTGGTAGCTGGTTTACAGCATTTGATGTGTGAGTGTAGAAATGTCTTCATATGGCAGGCCCTCTCTTCCTGGCTGCTGCCCCATGCCCCTTGCCCCCACTGCTGTAGTGGCTCTGCCCCGCCAAGCAGCCTGGCCCTGCCCTGGGAGCTCACCCTCTGGCAAAAGCCAAATCCATTTTCAGTTGATGTAAATACTCATTTCCAAAGGGGGTGTACAGAGTAGCAATCAGTCATTCATCTCAAAAATCTGACTGTGTCCCTTTTATAAGATCTTTCTTACCAGAGAAAATCATTCCTCCCTTCACAATCACATCTTATCATGTCCTTACTTTTTGGCAGAATATACATTGTCAGCAACTATTTTCAAGGATGAAGTACAGGAGTACAAGTTTTTCAAAAATCTCTGATGAGCACCTTGAGAACTCACTGAGAATGGCAGCCACTGCCATTGAACCAGTCTGATACATTAGTTTCACAAACACAACACTAGTTCCGTGTTTGGGGTTTTTTTGCTCTTTTTTGTTTTGTTTTGTTTTAATAAAAGAATATTAACAAATAAAATAAATTTTGTTACTTACATACATTAACTGTTTGATATATTTTACAAGGGCTCCTCCGAAAGTAAGGCCTTCTGTTTTATTATATTGGCCCACAACAACAGAGGCAGATGTTGGTGATATGGCCGTAGAGGTTGAACCTTCCCACCAGTATCTGGTTACCTTTTGTTTCTGTGTGACAGACAGCAGCAGGGGGACACTCTGTCACAATGGTGAATGACACGGAAGTGTGTATAAACAAAGATGTGTCACTGAATTCCTCCATGGGGAAAAAAACAGTGGCACCCACTGACATTCATTGACGCTTGCTGAACATTTATGGAGACCAATCAGTGGATGAGAGCACACTGAGGTGGTGGGTGGTGCATTTCAGCAGTGGCAACAGCAACAGTAGGTCACTTCATAGTGCAGATTTTAACAAGTGTGGCATGCAGGCTTTTGTTAATCACCAGTGAAAAGGCACAGCTCATGGTGGTGACTATGTTGAAAAATAGTGTTCTGCAGCCGAGATTTTACTATATCAAATATTGTTATTGTGCTCTTTGAGAAGAGGTCATGTATATAGGGTCTCAGAGCTGAAATATTTATCTATTTTTTCTCTGGCAGAACTCCCAGTTTAGTTAGAAGGGCTTGTTTCAGGATTATTAAATAATTGCTTCTAACACAAATGTATTTTACATGGTAATTACTTTTGAACTGTTGTAGGTGTAACTGTCAGTGAAACTCAGTCCTTTGTCTCCACAGCAGAGAAGGCAAAAGCTCAGCAGCTGCCTTCTCTCCACTTCCCCAAGAACTGCTATTTAAGAGCATGGCAATTAAAACAGCCTTAATTGCAATGCCTCTTTCTTTCTCATTTCATGCTTAGCATGATCTCACAGAACAGCACGGAACTATAAGACAGGAGTCGCTGCTCATCTGTCTGCTTTCCTTTTGGCTTGCAGAAAATGCAGCAGAACTCCAGCTCACCTTTGCAACCATGCAAAGAAGATAATAGTTTTTATCTATCTGTCTTTCAGAGCTAATGTGAAGTAATTTGGCATTGACATTGTTTCAATTCAGAAAATTTGGGATTGATTCTATTTCCCTTACAGCTCTTGAGGCTCTCCTTCCTTTTTAGGCACTCACTAAAAGAAAAGGAATTACAAGTGAGGAAGGCAGGTTACAGAGCTCTCAAAATGTCGTATGTTTTATTAAAGCTACAACTACGCTTACTGATCATGTTGAAAGAAGAAAATTTCAGTTGCTTAGGGTTGAATTTCTCTTTAGAGTTTCCTTGTAATTTTCAACAATGCTCCTGACAGAAGTAGTTGTTTTACATGGCAGACTAACTTATGAAAGATGCAGAACATAATGAGGTACCCAAAATGTGCCGTATGAGCACTCTGAGAAGCTGAAACATATCATTTTTGTAGCTGCCTCTTCATAGGCACTAGAGAGCCCTGACACATCTGCAGCCCCAAATGTACTGTATTCTAGAGCAGTGATAAGCATCAATGGTTGCATACTTAGAGTGTCTTGGTACTCCAACTGGTACTTCAGTGTCAGTCCTTCCATTTCTCCAGCCTACAGAGAACAAATACCGTTCTATGATATGATATGAGTAAAAATCTTCCTAAAATATGTGCACTGTAACTTTTTTTTCTATTTCTTGGACTGTTGTTTGATGCACAGTGCTGTGTCAGCAGTCATCATATAATATGTATTCGCTGTGACTCAACTGGCCAAAAAGAAAGAACTGCTTTGATCTCATTCCCATCTGTTGCATAAATTAGCTACTGCTGGAATATAATGGGACTGGTTTATGTTTCATATCATTTAATGTACTGGAATTACTACCAGAAATAACTATCATAATAAACCTGAAAGTAATGATAGTCATTCTTTTTGTGGAAAAAAAGGCTGCTAAATCTGCACACATTTCCTTCCCTGGGCTTACACATGGTCCTCGATTGTATCACAGAATCATAAAATCGCAGAATCAGAGAATTATAGAATCATAGAATGGCATGAGTTGAAAGAGATCTCAGTGATTATCTAGTTTCCAAGCCCCCTGCCACGGGTGGAGTTGCCAACCACTGGATGAGACTGCCCAGGAGCCCATCAAGCCTGGCCTTGAACACATCCAGGGATGGGGCATCCACAACTTCTCTGGGCTTCCCAGAGCATGTATCATGTGCACAAAAGCTTGGATTCCTAAGTGATCCCAGAATAGAGCTGAAAGCTTTGAACCTGGATTTGTTTTGATTCTTGAAATGTATGTTACATAAATGCAGCATTTGGGGCTGTAATGAGATTTAAAAACAACAACAACAACAAAATCCAACAAAAAAATCTCTCCTTATATATTATATAGGGTTATGTGATATATATGGATTGACAACATCAGTGGCCAAAGGAAGGGCAAATGATGTCATCTAGCTGGACTTGCACAAGGCCTTCAGCATGGTCCCACACATCGGCCTTGTCTCTAAATTGGAGACATGGATTCAAAGGGTGGATTTTTTGATGAATAAAGAATTGGTGGGATGATCACAACCAGAGGCATGTGGTCAACAGATCTATGACCAACCGAAGGCCAGCCGTGAGTAGAGTCCCTCAGGGGCCTGTCTTGGGACCAGTGCTCTTCAATATCTTTACCAACAACCTAAACAACAAGATCAAGTGCACCCTTAGCAAATTTTCTGATGATGTCAAGCTGAGTGGTGCAGTTGATACAAGAGAAGGAAGGGACACAATCCAGAAATACCTGGACAAGCTTGAAAAGTGAGCTTAATGAGGTTCAACAAGGCCAAATGCAAGATATTGCACTTGGGTCCTAGATATGCACACAGACCAGAAGAAGAACTCCTTGAGAACAGCCCTGTGGAGAAGGACTTGGGGGTCCTGGTGGACGAAAGGATGGATGCGTGCCAGCAGTGTGCTCTTGCAGTCTGGAAGACCAACTGTGTCCTGGGCTGCATCAGAATTGGAAGGGCCAGCAAGGTGAGTAAGGGGATCGCCCCCCACTACTCTGCCCTTGTGAGGCCCCATCTGGAGTACTGCATCCTGGGGCCCCCAGCACAAGAAAGATGCAGAGCTCTTGGAATGGGTCCAGAGGAGGGCCACTAAGATGATCAGAGGGTTGGAGCACCTCTCCTATGGAGAAAGTTTGAGGGAGCTGAGCTTGTTCAGCCTGGAGAAAGGCTTTGAGGAGACCTCACTGTGGCCTTCTAGTACTTGAGGGGAGGATATATATAGATAGGAGGGAGAGCAACTTTTTACACCATCTGGTAGTGACAGGACAAGAGGGAATCGTTTAAGCTAAAAGAAGAGAAATTTTGGGAAGGGAATTTAGGTTATGCAGAAATTTTCCTTATAGGGCAGTGAGGCGCTGGCACAGCTGCCCAGAGAAGCTGTGGTGCCCCATCCCTGGAGGCGCTCAAGGCCAGGTTGGATGGGGCCCTGGGCAGCCTGAGCTGGTGGGGGGCAGCCCTGCCCATGGAAGGGAGATGGAAATAAATGATCTTTAAGGTCCCTTCCAACATAGACCTTTCTATTATTCTATGATGCTGGGATTCTGTGATTCCACGATGTCCTTTTAAGTCCTGAGGAAAAACAAACGTTAGTCATCCTAGCCCAGCAAAACCTGTTTTCTGCTCATTTAGTTATTTCTGTCACTGATAACCATGTTTACATAATGCTAACAGACTTGCAGTTTTCCTGATCAGCAATATAGTTACAACTCAACAACCAAAATGATCCATTCAATTAAATTAGGAAAATAAGAGAAAATTGTGCTTCCTCATTTTTTTAAAACTGCAGTTAAGTTCTTCACAGACTTTTGTGCTGTTCCCGTTAAGTCCCCTGAAGTCCCTAACAGCTTTCAAAATATCTTTCATGTATTGAGGAATAGCTAAGCTCATCCTCGCAGGCTCATTCTTATGACACAGACTCTGCTGAAACGACTGAATCATAGATCTGCTTTAGCACAGCACGCTACCTGGGTGCACACACAGCGATTCAATCAATGTCTTTCCAGAATTTTCCCTTCCACTGCTTGTGCTCTCCTCCCTGTCCCTGAAATCCCAAGCACACTGAATAGTGCAAATCATGGGACTGGCCATTGAAAATGCTGTCATTTGTTCTGCCTGACTGAATGAGAATTTCAGCAAAAAACAAATAACCTCTGTCCTAAAATAGTGAACAATCATTTGTACCTAAAAGCATCACTCTCAAAATTGACAGTTCCTCTAATGTTTTCTAAATTCATGGCTAAAACAGCTATACTTTCAAAATTTTACGAGATGTTTGAATGTATCCATCATCCCTTTCAAAGTAGGGGAAATGACTGGCAATCCTTTATACAGATCATCCAAGAACATGTAACTAGGTTCTTTAAAGTGAAGGTACAACAGGAAAAAACTGCTAGCAACAGAGAAGTAAAACAAAACTTATGGTAAAAATACATAAGATACTTATATATTAATTTCTATTTTCAAAGTATGTGTTAATCTAGAACAAAAGGCAAATGTAGTGCATGATGCATCTGACAAAGTTATTTAGGATGGGAATCTATTACATTTAAAACTGTCAATAACAACTACTAGGTGAGAATTTACTTTTCTTTCTTGTCTGCACTCTGACTTTCTGAACTGCCCTTTACATATATGAATTAGTCCATTAGTAGATGGCACAAATATAGTCCTATTCATTTTATTCTCCAAGGACACAAGAGAAACTTCAGCATTCAGTGAATGGTGAAACCCACCAGCTAACACATAGCAGAGTAAAAAGAAAATGAGTTCTGTTAGTACAGGAAAGTAAATCCTGCAGACACTTAGTAAAGTGACTTGCACACTTGAACACGGTTTAGGATTCTGCTGAGTTGTAAGGCACGTGAGTAATGAGGTGAAACAGAATGTAGAAACATAACAGTGTTCCTGTGTACGTGAGTAATGCTTCTCATTCTAGGTTCAGAGTAACAGATGCAGGGACAGATAAGGAAAATAACAGGCTAAAGAAAACTCTTCCTAAAAAGAGATTCAAAGTGTACTTGTGGGGTTTATTTTGTTTTTGTTTTTTAATTTTTTTTTTCCCCCCCTGTGGAAAGGAGGCAAAATATAAGATAATGTGAAAACTTCTCTGTGAACCAGGCAGGAATATCAAAGATAGCGAGGTGTCTGAGAACTTGAATTTTTCCTATCTATCTCACAGCGTAAAGAAAGGGAGACTTTCCGCATATACTTTCAAGTTGAAAAACTTTGAGATAGCAAAACCAATGTTTTTTCACATCAGAAAAAAATAGATTGTGGATCTATCAGCGTGCATGCTGTGTGTGCTTACACCAGGAACTTAGATAACCAGTCCTTCATTTGCAGAACTGCTATGTCTAAGTGGGAGAAATAGGAGAGGAAAGGGGCAGATTGCACTCTTGCTATCTCCTGGTATTCTCAGAGCCTTTTCTGAAAAATTTGGGATTATAGAGATCTTGGCACAGATTTTCAGCTCCTGATCATTATGAAATAAAATCAGTTTGTGAATACATGAGGCAGGAGCCTGTTTTCTTCAAGACAAGTGTCTTTTCTGAGGGGACACCATTTGTGCGAGCAATTCTGTGGCTTTCTGGGAGAGGTCCCACTTCAGAAGGGCCGGTAGAATATTGCTGGAGAAGAGCTAATGGAAAAGATCTTTCTTCAAATTACAGCTTGACTTTTGAGTGCTGTGTTAGCTCTCGCCCTTTCCAAGAAGAGCAAGAAGCAAACAACCCCGTGTCATGGCACTTTTAGCAAAGTTGCTGCCTCCAGCCTTCAAAATAGCTTTAATAAATACAGCACATTAACCAAGCCTTGTTAGTAGTTGATTTAAACCTGTATGTACATTCCACTCTAGTCTTAATTAGATCAACCAGCAGAAACAACCACAGTAAGCATTTGCCTACATTTTTAAAATAGAAATTGCAACAGGATGATTCATTTGTGTTTATTTTGAATTACTTGAAGATAGTAGCTAGTTGTTTATAACTATTAGGGCTGCTCTGAAAGTAATGCCTCCTATTTTATTAAGTTGGCCCACAACATCAGAGGTGGATGTTGGGAGTATGGCAGGTTGAACCCTCCCACCAATATTCTCTTACATTTAATTGCTGTGTGACATACAGCAGCAGAGGGGCAGTCTGATAAAATACTGGCTGACCTGAAAGTGCATATGAAGCAAAGGTAAGTGATAGAACTCTGCCATGCAGAAAAGAAGGCACCCATTGAAATTCATTGACACTTGCTGAACATTTATGAAGATCAAACAGAGCATGTGAGCACAGCGAGGCAGTAGGTGATGTGTTTCAGTATTGATGACAGCAACAGCGGATCACCTTCACTGGTGCAGATTTTTACAAGCACGGCATGCAGGCTCTTGTTTATCACTGGCAAAAATGCGCAGTGATTGGTGGAAACTATGGTGAAATTCTCATCTATAGTGAACTGAGAATTTTGTCTCTCGACTGGTCTTAGTGTGTCTCTATCTGTTGTAGATTCCATGGAAATAAATAGGAAACATTACTTTTGGAGCAATCTACATACATTGTGTGCTTAAATTTTTGACAGCTTCTCTGCCAGACTGTTGATTTATGTGAGTATTATTCTGTTAACTGATGATCTTTTACAGCACTTACTTAGCACATGAGGCTACTCTTCTAACAAGAATAAGTGTACTTATGGGGGCACAGAATACCACAATTAGGGGTCTGTGCATAAGAGAGAGAAATTCTCAAAATCGTGACACCTGATCAGGACTCACTCATTCCATCTGTCCCATTTTTGTTCTTAACTGTGAATCAACATGTTATTATCAAACTCTCCCTTCAGAATTTCAAGAACTGTGTTAATTTCACTGGCTTCTTAGTGGGTCAGGCTTTCTTCTGGAAAAGAAACCTCATTTTAACTGGCATTATTTTTTTACATCAAAATACATATGCTCACTCAATAGAGGTAACGTTACTATCCTGGTTTGCAAAGAATAATTGTATTCAATCTGTGCATGTCATTGGTCCAACTCTTAAATTGCTATAAATTGGCACCAACCTACTGGATCAGACAGCTGAGATCTGTCTCATTAATTTGATTTTTCTCAGCTATTCCTGCTATATCAAAAGCATCTTTAAACTTATGCTGCCATGCCACCATGCCAAAAAAAAAAAAAAAAAAAAAAAAAAAAAAAAAAGTAAGAATCTCCTTGTCTTCCCTAGGTAAATTTAGGTTTCATTTAGGTCACATGGGTCATAGAAATAAAAATTTATCCATGGTAACTCTTATGAATTGGCAGGGATTTTTTTCCCTAGGTAACAGCAGAAAAAGTATTGAAAATATGCTTGTCACAGGAAACATGCTACAGAATGGCAAGCCATATACATATTTCAATAACTCTTTTATCCAGCCCTGCAAGCCATACAAAGTCATGGTTAAGCTGAATATCAGCTTGTCTCCTTTTAAGCTCATGTGTAAGTTTTTTGGAAATAGCCCTAGTGGTGCCATATCCTACTACAAAAGTTCTTTTCTGAGGCTGAAATTCAGGCCTGTGCAGAGGGACTATGCCAGCCAGGTAACACTGAGCTCATAGATGAACCAAGGACAAGCATTTCCCTGACTCTATAGCAGGTTGCATTTAACTCTGTTACCTGAGTTCACCTTCATACCTTCATCTTCAAAGATAGCTTGAATTTAAAAGTACTTTACCCTGAGTAGTTCCATCAAGGACACGATATCAGACAGATGGCAGGCTGGCTCTGAAAGTTTAGAGTAAGATTGGAGAGAGAAAAACAAACAAACAAAACAAACACAAAAATGCTACAGAGAGGAACTGTCTATGAGTGTGCAGTATCTTGATTTTTTATCCACTGTGAATATTACAGGCATGTGACAATTTTCTAATGTTCCATACAAATTATAACTTATTTGAGTAGTGTTGTTGCTGATAGCATTTCTGCTTACTTTAACATTAATCCTTCCTTGTACTTTGCTTTTTCTTTTTCTTTTTTTTTTTTTTAATACTTTTCTGTCCCTTTCTAAAAATAAATTTAGAAGAACACCTTGATTTATAAACTGAAGCTCATTTTAGATCTTGAGGGCCTGTCCAACTCTTAATGAAATGGAATTGCAGTTGGTGGGATATGTGAAATGAATTGGAATAATTTAGTCTCCCCAGTGCATGTGTGTATGTTTCAGTAGACGTTTACATTGTCCCCAAAATGCAAACGAGATGTGTATCCCTATGGGTTGCACTGGGAACTATACACTCTGTGCTCTGCTAGCAACTGCTTTCTTATGAATACATAATCCACATATACTATATTCCAACCCTCTGAGCAAATCTGATGTAATAGATAGTAAAGCCCCTTTGTTTAGACAGCGTGTTTAACCTTGGCACTTGGCTTCATGGGCTGTTACATTCGAAGGTAATGACTGCAATTCCTCTTCTGCTGCAGCTCTTGATGTTGTAAATACAGTTGAAACAATACATTGCAATATTCCTCTTTTGCCATTTCCTTTGAGATACCTGGTACAGTCAACCACTATGGCTCTTTGCTGGGTCTGTATCTTGTGTTGTATAATATCCCTGTTGCATATCCTTTAGCATACAGCACGAGTCAAGAATCACTGGAAAGAATATTAAAAAGTGATTAATTGATTAGTGGCATAATTAGGCTGTTTAATTAAAAATGTGTCAAAGCAAACAACAAAAATGTAGTAATGATGTTAAAAAATTTGAAGTTTCTGTGTTGTAAATTTGCTTTCAGTACGAGTATATGAAAGTTGTTTCACATTTCTGATATGGAATCCTAAGATAAAACTGAAAAGAAGCATTTGCATTTTGGAATAAGGCAGCAATTTTCCTTAAGGCAGTTCACTGGGATTCAGAAAGTCCTCGTCAAATTATTAATTTTGTCATAGGCTTTCTGTGTGAACTGTTATCTGCCCTTAGTTCTTCATCTGCCAGGCAGGATCAACATTTCTTCTCAATATTTTTGTTATTCACGCAGATTCTGGCCATTCTGCAGTCAAATTCTGCATCTTAGTGCCTGTGTGGTTAGCAAACTGGGAATTAGTTCTTTGTTGAAGGCTATATGAACTGTTGTTGTCATAGCCCAGAAGGGTGAATTGTTTAAAAAATCATCAAAGATTAGGAGATGTGAATGTTTCTGCACTGATATATGATGACCTTTTAAAATGGGAAAGAGAAGTTCTTGGGGTTATGATATCCTATATCAGATATGTTCTGGCAAGAGCCAGAAAAACTGCTATGCGTGGGGAAGAAATGTTACGAAAAAAAAGCCACAGTTAAATAAAACTCAAATTTGGTGCTCAAGGTTGTCACCAAAGAATTCAAGAGGGCCAGGCATTTCTCCTTTTGCTTGCCAGGCATCTTGATGCCTGACAGAAAAGACTGATGGAACAGTTCTGACTTGTAGTTTATCCCAAGCGAAGCCTGCTGGTGGAAAAGCAGAGGCATCATATACTATGTTTTTCCTTAGAATAGAGGAATCCAGGTATAATCATATGTAAATCTAAGAAACCTAGAATCTCCATTTGGTAATATGAAATTCCAGCAGATTCTGTTTTTATTTTCTATAATAGAATGACATTCTTCAGGCTTTTAATTTAAACTTTCATTATATCCCATGAGAAGTACAGTTATTTCGACAGAAGCCTGGGTTTGTACCATTCTCTTCACTTCAGCTTTGAAGACATTCAGATTTCCATCAACTGCCTAAATGCATGTACCATTGCCACACATAACATCATCTTACCTATAACCACTAGTATTACCCATTGTAGAGGTAATGTAAGCTATTTTCTGCATATGTATAATGTTTTAAAAGTAATAATTTCTGTCAGCCTGATGCGTCCCAGTTACTGTCAGCAACATGATATACATTTATTTGGTAGGGGCTGGTGAAAAGAAATGATAATATAGAAAATAGATTATTATTTCTTCCTTAGTTATGGGTATTATCTTTATTTAGACACATAAATATCAGTCCCAAAGCAAACTCATCAAGCAGCTTGCTTGATAATTCTCATGTCTGAAATACCTGAGCCCCCTGGGAACACACAGTTGACACCAGACATTTCTGACTCTAGAGAAACATACCATTTGTACCTAAGATAAGGAGCAGATATTTTGTATTCTCATGCATTTCCTTCTCTGTTTTTATATGAATTTTTATCTCATCTGAATCTTCAGCACAGCATATCTTCCAAAATTTTCTTTCTACACTAAGAAAATTTGGGAAATAATATAAAACAGAGACACTGAGTGGTTCTTACTTAATGGAATACCATGTGTTGGTGGGTCTCCTTTAATTCCTGGGTGTAAATTCCCAGCAATCTGATAAATATGATCTGCAGTACAATAAGCTGTACTTCATAGAACCTTCTGAATAGAAAATGCTGGCACACATTGGAGATTCTTGCAGTGAGGTACTCCTTAAGCAGTACACTCTTTAAAAAGCACATACTATTATCAGATAATTGCTCATGTTAAATATCTTGAAGCAAGGCTAAAGGCACTTACAGTAAAAACATGGTCTATTTCAGATTATATTTCCTATTAACAATCTGAAAGAGACACATAATAGCTGTGCCTATGAGCTGCCAACACAATAAAGTCTCACTTGCAACCTTTGCCTGCAACCTTTGGAACTTTTACAAAGAGAGTTCAGTGCTGGTCAGATTGATTGAAGTGGCAAATGGTGAGCTGGTAGCTTGGCCAAGTATATAAAATAGTTCACCCGAATTTATTTTAATAAATTCCCATGTGCAGAATTTTCTTCCTTGTTAACTAAGGAATATAGTTCACAACTATGAATATTTTGCAAGAAAATTTTCGGTTATGTAGAGAAAATTCAGGCTCTGAAGAATGCTTTAGAAGAGAGCATCAACATTTAATAGCTAATGGGGAGAGTTAAAGAGTCAATTGGTTGTTGAGTTTGGGGGAATTTTTTTTTGAGTGATTTTTCATAAAAAGAGTCAGTGATTTAGCATACTAGGGATTCTAATTTTAGGTACTGATACACTGCAGCCTAATGCCATGAGTCCACAGCTAATAAGTGACATGGCATCTGAAGCATATATGCCACTAAGGAAAGACTGAATGACTTTGTCATTAAAAAAAAACTTGTCAAGTGAAAAAAATATAAAATAATAATTACAAAAAAAAAAACCCACACTTATCTGGGAAATTATCTGCCTTCCTCAACCTCTCCCAGCCCTGGATTTAGGAATTACAAGAAGTCATGAACTAGATCCGTAAAAGGTCGCATTCGATTTACTTTCACTATTATGCAAGAAGTGTGACCTTGTTGTGTTTTCAGAGCAGTTCATCAGTCTCCAGAGAGAGGTTAAATAAGGAGGAAACTTACCTCTGGCAGGTAAATCAAGCAGTTTAGATTTTAGACTACCAGCTCCAGTACACTTAACAAGATTAATATGCAAGAGTTCCTCCCATGTCTATTCAAAGAGGTGGAAGAAAAGGGCAAAAGGGGGAAGGAACTAAAATCATCAGAGCCTTCAAGAATGAAATGCAGCATTCCAAGCAAGCAAGCAATTCCTAGCACATCAAGCCATATTTAAAAGAAGTGAAATGTCACATTAATTAGCAATGTTAGAAAATTATTTGAGAAGGCTTCAAGACCAGCTTCTGTATGCAGGCGTGCCATCCGCCAAACTCCTAGCCAGAATTTCCATGTGAAGTGCTTATGGACTCTCCTCCTCTCAGCAGCCTGGAACTGTTTTGTAAGGTAGCACATCTTACAGCACACTTATTCTGATCTGCAGGCAATCAACAGTAAAAGGCTATGGTTGACTAAAGCCCTTCCTTCCTGACTAAAGACCGGACTAAAGCCAGGTCTTAGATGATGTTTCACAAATGACTTAGCCAGTTTCTGCATTTACTGTCAGCTATTGATTTCTAAAGTACTTTCTATGTGTATCAGCATGCTAGCACTGAATGAACATCATACAGGACAAGCTATGAAATAGAATTAACAGGAATAAGAAATCTTCTAAAATCTCTTACAGATAGGGTGAGAATATATTTGTACAAAAGACCAAATGGAAGGGAAACACCACCTCTGAGCCATATGAGTGTCAGCATGGATATCATACACATGGAATGAAAAATAAAGAATCCAGCTTGTAATAGTGCATAGGCTGAAGTGTGAGGAAACAAGGAGTGTCAGACAGTGCTGAGAACCTCTGTACTCAAGGCCAATACAGACTTCCAATGTCTCCCAGGGGGTGCAGTCATAAGTCCAAAACTCACATTATGCATGTTAGTATTGGAAAAGAAAGTGGTGAAAGAATCCATATAACGTAAAATATACAAAATATCCTTCTGAGTCAAACCAGTATTCAGTCTAACCCAGGAGTCAGCCTGCTACAAATGGCAATGGAAAGAGCTTTTTTTCCCCTCATTTCCTCCTAGCATCCACAATTGCTGTAATAGCAACACTTGAAAATGTAGTCCTACTAAGTTTTTTTTTTTCTGTTGTCTTATTGACCTGCTGTCCATGAATTTGTTTAATCCTTTTCTGAATCTGCTGATAAAACTATCCACCTCCACAACGCCCTGTGGCAGTATGTTCTAGGAAATCAGCCTTTTCTCTGGGGAAAAAAAAAAAAAAAAAAAAAGAAAAAATAATAAACTGGTGTTTTAAACAAAACTCTTACTAGTTTAATTGAGTTTTCTCCAGTTCTGGTATTGCAGATTTCAGTGAAATGGATTCTAAAGTTCAGTTCCAAACCTAAAGCTGGGAATTCATTCTTTATTGCAAAAATTTTCAATTAAAAACAAAATTGTATTCCACCTTGACACTTAGTGTCATAGTTTTATAATTTTTGTTATCAGTATTCCACGTCATAACATCATGTAAAGCACTGGAAGTTAAAGAGTTAATGGACTGCCAATTTTCTGAATATCTGGCTCTCAGAAGAGAACAACTACATACCCCAGAAGATTTTGCATTCAGAGGGGAAGATAAAGCTGCTGACAAGTCACAGGACTCTCTCCCAGTCTCTTGCTGCCTAGCAGTGTGTGGGTATGCTCCCCAGCCATTTTGCCTTCGATTCAGAATAAGACCTTCAGTTTCAGACACTCTGTCTCTCATTTTATTTATTAACCTCAATTCCAATTATATATTGTATTATCTTGCATTCTGATACCATATTTAGTAAATTAACTTTCCTTCTCAGATCGTTGCCACTGCTCTGTTTTTAGGCCCAGCTCCCATCTCCCTGCTCTTCCCATTTTCCCCTTTTTTGGGCTGGTGGGCCGGCTGTTCCTCTGTCACAGACACAGATAGATCCAGATAACTCCACGATACTTAGTTTAAGTGCAGCTGAACAGCTGAAAAAGCAACTATGAGCACTCATAAGGAGTTAATGAGAGAAGTACATTCAGAGTTTATAACTAAATGTAGCTAATGGAGCTGTAAAGGGATTGTCCAAGTAATAGGAAGGTGAAACCTTAGTTCCGGTTTTGAAAAGTTTCTGGTTGAGCTCTGCTTTCCATCAGTTTGGGAAGCAAGCTGGGCTGAACTTGGACTGTGAGCCTTAGATAAATAACAGCCACTGTACAAGAGGGATGCTGAGATTCAAACTTGGGCTCTAAGTTGGGAAACCCAGTAAATAGGGAAGCCACACACTTGAGACCTTCCAATATGCAAAGCAAAAACACCTTTGTGGAGATAATATAACAATACATTATTGTTAATGATGGGATTTGAACTAAATCCTGGCACTGTTTCTAGTTCTGACAGTTGAGAGTTGCACACATCAAATTCTGGTAGTGATCAATGCACAATGCTGAGGAGAGACAAAAAGATAGAATAGGTAAGGTGGAAAAAACATCAGCTTTCAATTCAGTAATACAAAGTAGGTGCCATCCCAGAAACAATACATTTGTAACATATTATCTTGCTTGAGTCACTATTAGACCATCTCCTGAAGTATTTCTAATCCTAAAATGCTAAGGAAAATCTTAATCTTAGCTGTGAATTTGATGCAAGGCATTGCCTTTTAGTGTGAGAAAACACCAGGCATTTTTGCCCATATGAAGAAAGCAATATTCATAGATTTGTTTTGCTTAACTTTATAACTAAATTACCTCTTTTTAAAAATAAGTTGATGAGTGATTAGATAATCTGCAGTTCATTTATAGTATTGTTAGCAGGAAAATCTGAACATAATCACATCTGTTTTGATTTTCAGTGATTAATTCCTTCAAAATGTTCCTAATCCAGTTATAATATCCTACAGGCACAGTCTTATAACTGCAGGTCTGATTCGCCACTGCATCATGCCAGTTTTATACCAGCACCCATCTAGCTGATTGATTTTCTGTGGAGTTATATCAGCATAGAATGATAGCAATAGAGCTGTGAATCAATCCAACACAAAGGCATGCACAATTATTAATTTAACAAACCTAGTTGTTAGAAACCCTGACAAGACCATCATACTTCTTTCTGTCATCTCTGGCTGAGTAAAAGGATTCAGCGGGTCCTGCTGCTTCCCAGGCTGATGGAAGCCACAGCTTCAGTTATATGAGTTTCTTCCACTCACATTCATTAGCCTTTTCCCAGGAAGGGCATCTTACATGTTGAAAGAACAAAAATCAGTATTTTTAAAAACACTTTGATAATTTCAGAATAACTGTGCTGGGTTCCCTCAATTGCTCAGGCAATTTCCTAAAAGTATTGTAACTTCAATGTCCAAATCAGAATAGCTTTGTTAGATACTACAGAAGGCCAGAAGATTTTCCAATCCCTGTCTTCCATTTGCAGAGTGCAATGAGCTGGTCTTGGATAGCAAAGCTCATGTTATTATTTTTGCAAGTACTGAAGATCCCACCACCTGCTATATGCAGATGCAGAGAGAAAACCCCCACTCTGAAGGACTCAGTGCCTTCTCCATTTAAATTCTAGGAACTGATGACTCGCTGCATCGTGGGATGTGCATGAGGAATGTGAAATAATGTGTTAGGTTACAAAACCACTCTCCTTCTCTTGCCAATCTCTGCTGTAAAGAGATGGATTTAAAATGTGACACTGTGATCAATCAGATGCTTTTTAAAGCATCTAATATTGTAAGAGCAAACAGAGGCAAGAAATCACTGTTGTTTCAAGCAGCAGACAACTGTTATAATTATATATGGGGTCCTATTCCAGATTAGCAAATTTATTGGTCAGTTTGTCTCACCTTTTCCTGCTTCTAACACAATGGATTAATAAATACTTCATTGGCCCTAGTCAAAATGCTCTGCTGAGGACAGCATTTCTACTCAAGGAAAAAGCAAAACAACAACAACAAAAAACAAGCAAACAAAAAACCTTTTGTGGTTTAAGATACATAAAAATTGCCTTCAGCCCACTTATAATCTTCTTCTCTGTATTTTACCAAGAAAAAATCTCATGTTTCAAAACCGATGCCTTTCAGCTGCCAGATGTATCAAGAGGAAATGTACTTGCCACCTTCATTCCAATCATGGGTATCATGGGTTAATCCAGATAATTACATGCTTTCTGCACACAGCAATCAGTACTGGTCAGTTAAGGGAGAACTACCTACTAAACAGTTTTCTTTTTTAAAGTATTTATCTGCTTTGAATTTGCACAAAGTACATAGCTCTTGCATCCCAATTGGTCATGACTGGTGGTTTCTTTGTAAAGGTTTGCTTTCAAATTTTGGCTCCTCTAGCTACTCTGTTTGTCTTCTCTGCCCACTGAATGACTGTATTTTCCACTGGAGCTCTGATTTTCCAAGCTGGATTATATTCCAATGGAGGATGTACTGGGAAAAGGCTTCATGTCATTGTCACCATCTCTCAAACATTCTCTAAGAGCCCACTTAGTAAGAACTGCTGGTGTGCAAGGACAACCACCTATACTGTAGTTCCCCATCTGTCCATCTCCATCTGTTATACACTGTCTGATGCTTAATTTGCAAGCTCTTTGTATGGCTCCCATGTTTCTACTTCACATTTCTGACTGAAAAATATATGACCCAGCATGCTGCAGTGCGTGTAAAATGAGTCTGGCACTAGTTGGATCCCTTGAGCATATGCCACACAGTTAATCTGTACACGAGCAGGAAGCCCAATATCAGGCAGCATTACTGGAAGTGGCAAGGATCAACTTTACGATCTCGCTGTATACACACACTGGGATTTATCTCAGTGTGTTCGGTGCTTATGTGTTTGGGAATTCCAGTATCTGAGAATCCCGTAGGTGGCAAGTATTTTCTTGCAGCACTCAAAGCTGAAAAAAGAAGGCTTTCAGGGAGGGCTCAGTTGTGTCAAGAACCATTTTGTCCTGTGATGTACAGCACCTCCAACAAATAGTCCAGCATCTGGCCTGAAAGAAATACTAGAAAAATTAGCATCTAAAATTGTGAACTCTCACAGGCAGAAGCTCAGCTGTTCTGTCCTTGTATGCAATGAGGCTGCACCTTACCTGGCAAAGTGCCATCATCAGAGCCTTGGCAGTGAAAGCACCAAGTGATGTTAGTGCTGATGGCATTTTTCAGCTGAGAGCTGATGGGTGTTTCTTAATGAAATGACCATGTCCTGCATTTATGCAAAACAGGTTGCATGATATCTCAAGATCACCTTTATTTTTGTCACTTCCTACATTTTCTAAACTCCTGGTGTTATTAGTAATATTTGTTTCTCTTCCTTTTTTGGAAACAAATTCATAGTTGTGGCTAATGTCAAAGCATGCCTGATTATAATATGTAGAGTATGTTTATATGAGTTTTTTTGCAGGCTGACATACCATGCCCTATTGTCCCACATTCTGACCAAAGGCTATCTAGCTGCATAACACCTTGCTCAAAGCCTTGATGGTGATAGGATTTGTGTTAACTTGAACTTTGTGCTGCCCTACCCCATACAACTCCTATTCCTCTCAAAGAGTGAGCAGAACAAGTCACTATCATGTTACAGTTGTGTATGAGGATCTCCTCACAGATTATCAGTTCAATTCTCCCCTTCCCTCCTCCCCACACCCCCACCAAAAAAAAAAGCTCTGATTTCATCCAGGCGGGACCGAGACTGATCTAACCCAGGTAAAGGAACAGAAAATATATTACTGCATGTTTGTTTTGACAGGGGGGCTCAGGCAAAGCAAGATCTACTGAATAGGATGCAATGTTTCCTCTGTGAGGTCTAAAATGGGAAATGAAGAAAATTAAAACTAGCAAGTTGCCTCTGTTCATATCTTTAGAGTAATAGTCAATGCAGACGCTTGTTTCTGATGAAAGATTCCTTTGACGTTGTCACTGAAAAAGTTTTCCATTTAGAAGTCTCATGTATTTATTTTTTCCATAAAGACAGAGAAAACGATATGACAAAACTGTAAGAATCTTTGCTCTCAATGATAATATATAAAATTTTAGAGCATTGTCATTCTGCAAACCTCACTTTTTATGCTGATTCGTAAAATCAATTTATTTTTACAGGAAAATAGGAAGAATTCTGCTGCTTTACATTTATGCTCTCCTATATCCTCTCCTATATCCTCTGTAATCTCTTTGAAACTGTGCTCTCTAAAATATTTTGAGTGTTATCATCTCAAGTATCTTGAGACTTCAAAGGTTTGCACTATTGCTTTTTGAACCAGTGAACTGGAATTGGAAAAGAAGGAGGAGGTACACAGAGGAAGCCACTACATTGAAAGAACATCCCTTATCTAGTTAGTAGACTCACATAAGAAGTCTTGCGGCGGACTGAATCAGAAAGAGGCATAGAAAGACTTGCATAGCTTACATGCAGCTTTTGGGCAGAGAGGTTTAAATGACACTAAAGACAAACTGCAACCTTTCCAATTCCCTCTTGATTCATTTCTTCCAGTTTGATGTTAACTGAAAAGAATCCACTTTGTGTTCCTCAGGCCTCTCCATGAGTGTACTAAAGATTAGTGAGTGGTGACAATACTGAGATCCAGTTCAAAAGTGCAATCATGATCCAAACTATAGTGCCACGTAGACTCAACCCTTAGTCCAAATGAGGTCAGAAAAATCATAAAGTCCTAGAGAAAACTAAATTCAAGATTAATTCTCAGAGTTTGCCTGAAAGCCTTCAACAAGGTCTGTCTGGCAGAAAGTGCAATTCCAGCCCTTGTTTTCTCATATAAAATGGTGAGATTGTGATAATGCCTCTCTCTCTTTTAGTAACTCAGTACTCAGCTCTCTCATTACAGACTGAGCTCAGTTCCTTTTTCTGAGGTGACTGAAGCCTTCACCTCCCAACAGGCTGTCCAGTGCAATGCTTTGTGTTATGTTCTGAAATGAAGTCAGGCTTTCTCTGCCTGCCTGTAGAAACTGTGCCACTGTACAGAAATTAGCTCTAATTCCCTGGGCCAGAGGAAGACAGCACAGCGGTATCTATTGATTGATTTACCAAATATATAGGAATAGCTATATGGGGCTGGAGAGGAATCCTCTCCCTTTTGTCTGCTTATATATTAATATTGCAAGGTTGTTTCTCCCCACACAGAATTTTCCAGATAATTCTCTAGTTTACTTAGTAAGAGTGATTTTTGGTCAGATTTTCTCTATGCTTTTAAATAGGGCAAATGTTTAAACTCTTTGCTGAATCAGGGACTAAAAGCTTAACCAAGTTTATGCAAATACATGTATTTTTACAGTATTACTTATAACCGCACAAGTGACTATTTTGAGTGCTTCACTGTTTAAATATTACTGTTACACTATTTTCCACCTCTTTACACTCCCTTTCACCACCCTTATCCCACTCTTTCTCCCCTCCAGTTGTCTGCCAAATGAACAAATCACCCCTCAGTACTTTTCCACAGTTGGTCCCAGTTTTCCTAGATCCATAGCCCACTGAGTATTCCTGGCCCCATTTCTGACACAGGTAATCTCAGTACTAACTGTTACTTCTAGTGCAGTTACTGAGGCACTGTTAGTCTTGCCAAAGCCTGTTCCCCACAAGGTCCTGAACCTCGTTTTCAGTTACCTTTGAGGTCTGTCTGTCTTTCATATCACTCCCCCCTTACCACCAGTGAAATTCAGCCATTCCTCATGGTGGAATCCTGTCAGCCCTTGTCATCATTACCTGTTACATTCAGTGATTCCTCATGTCATACCCAGCAGTTTCTCACTTCCAGTTCAGTTAGCTGAATGTCTGGGCCTGCAGACCTCCCCATCCTGACTGCTTTTCCTGGCTATGCTGATTTACCAGCTCTCATCTTGGACAACAAGGCAAGGGGGTGTCCTTTTTTTGCAAGTTCACATAATGTTCATCAGTCTAAATAAGGAGACTCAAATCAACATCTGTTAATACATATATATAAATTAAAGACTAGGAACTCCTGAAATAGTGGACCAAATATGCTTAGATGAACAGGGAAAAAACAGATGGGATTATGTAGAAGAAAGATGTGGAGTTACTGGGCCATGAAGATGATCATAGGGATGGAGCACTTCTCCTACAGAGACTGGTAGAGGAAGCTGGGTTTCTTCAGTTTGGTGAAGAGAAGGCTCCAGGAAGACCTCATTGCGGACTTGCAGTAAATGAATGGAGCTTATCATCAGGAGGCAGAGTGAATTTTACATGGTCTGATAATTATAGGACAAGGGGGAGATTTAGGTGAGATGTTAGGCAGAAATTCTTTACTCATATGGTGGTGAGGCAGTGGACTATATATAGAATGCCCCATCTCTAGAGTCACTCAAGGCCAGGTTGGATGAGACCCTGAGCAGCCTGAGCTGGTGGGGCAGCCCTGCCCATGGTGGATGGGCTTCAACTCAAACTATTCTGTGACTCCATGATTTTTGCATGTCAGATAAAATGAATTAATTAATTTGTCCTTATAAGCATCAGCCAACTACAATGGCCAAAATATTTTTTCAGTCACTAGTTTAGTCTCAGAACAGCTGTTAAAGCTGGGAGGGTAACAAAACTACTTTCAAGATGATACTTCATTAACTGTTGAAGGGGAGTAATTAGTTTGCCCAAGAGGGTCTTGAACACGACGATCTGCCAATGTCCTTTTGGTCCAATCCTTCTGTGGGGAAATAAATGTTTTTGCATAACAATAAGATTATGATGCCAAAATGGCGCTATGGAACTCTGATACACAATTAATTCCTTCTTGCAGAAGAGAAGATCTATATTTTTGAGTATCATCAGGAGATGTACTGGTACAAACCAGTTCTGTGGTTTGAATGATAGCCAGATGGGATGGTTAATTATGAGAGGGGGTAGAGATATCCACTAAGGGAATGAGATAGACTGTAAACCCTGGAGTGCTTGGCCAAAGAGGAAACAGGGAGGGGAATTCACATTGGGGTGTAGGAAATACACTGTTGTGTCTCTTTGATTGGGCATGCCTGCTCTTGCAAAGGCATGAAATGAGTTGTAGTTCATAGCAAATTCCACCTCTGTCTGGACTGTGAGAAAGACGCTCAAGATCGAAAATTTCAAATCAGGCAAAGATCTCTGTGACGAGCAGTTTATTCATTATTGCAATAATGGGCACACACCCGCTACTGACAAGGGAGAAACAGCACAACTAGTCAGTGAAATCCATTCCTTTATATACCCTTGGTCCGACACAGGTAAAGCCTTTCCTGGCACTCATTGGGTGCGTGTCTCAGGGTCACAATCTTCCAATGCTGTTGCTACCTCACATTTCCATACAATGTCTGTTACCAACCCATTGCTTTTAGGTATGTTCTATACATTTTATGGCGACAGGAGGACAATATTCTCAAAAATTAGCACACTCTTTCTGTCCTGTACCAGACTCTTCCCTACCCTATATAATTAGCTTACCTAGTGCCTATGCCAATTCTACCCAGGTCAGAATGCCCCAGTTCTTTAAAGGTTCAACTTTACTCTGATCAGGAGCTTTCTTTGTGAAAGGCATCTTATCCTATGCTACATACAGAAATACTGGAAATTTCCACTGCAAAAACACACTCTACCTCTCACAGGACTATTGGACATGAGCATTTCTCACACTTCCATGAATTGGAAAAAGGAGAGGAAACTGTTTTTTGTGCTCACTTCTGTATGAGCAAGCCTTTTACAAGAAAATGCTCCCTCAGATCCAATGACACAGCTGTAGGAAAGACCTGTATCTTTGTTTTGAGATCCTGCAGCCTGTGGAGAAATATCCAGGACATCCCACCAGCCACTGTACTCAGACTGAAGTGCAAAGAGGAATTGTACTGCAGGGGAGAGGATGGAAAAGCTCCAGCTGTTTTTGTGGTTCATTATCAGACAGATGGGGACCACTGCAGTTCATGACATAATGCAGCCACAGCTGGTCTAAATTCATTTCTCCAGAGCCTTTTTAGCTGCCAAGTAGTGAGAACACTGAGAATTAAGCAAGGCTGTCTTATAAACCCAGTTTAAAATACTCTGGCCAAAAGGGTCATTCACTAATTGCGATTAAGTGTTGGTAATAAGAATGCCAGCTACAGGAGTTGATTGAGGGCTATAAGTAATGATCCAAACAACAT
Source organism: Phasianus colchicus (assembly GCF_987193195.1). Lineage (NCBI taxonomy): Eukaryota > Metazoa > Chordata > Aves > Galliformes > Phasianidae > Phasianus > Phasianus colchicus. Next base: position 115,539,081 of record NC_143436.1, read on the forward strand.
GCACTGTTCATTTTCCTCTGTGGTTGGCTCCCTTGTGGGATTGCCTCACCTGCTGTGATGGCCCTGTCAACTGGAGGGGGGATCTTGTTTGGCAGAGGCAATGTAACCATGTGAGTAATAAGGTTGCTTAGTGCAGGTCTTGCTTATCTGATAAGAATTGAGCCCAAAACATTAGCAGGTTTTTTTTTTTTTTTCATATGTGTAATGCAAAATTCTCCTGTTGAAATGATAATTTGAAATGTTATATGTTAAAATGGTAAACTTTCTTAAATTTTTGAATTCTTAGCCAGAAACAGTGTAGTTAAAAATCTGTAAACGTGTATGCAGCTTCCTTACTCTTTAGCCCAGCACCCATATGTTCAAAAACAACAGGACAGTCTTTCATGGGGAAGACACTGCACAGCAGAGGAAACATACCTGACTCTATGGAGAAGAGATGACTCATAATAATGACCATGCAATAAAATTATTTTTAGCCCCATATGCCTACAAATACTAAGAGGAGAGGCAGAAAAAAAGCTGTTGCCAAAGTTTTCCATCAGTCTAATTTCTGCTTGGATTAAGAGGTGATTGATTAATGTAAACTCGGCCTGGGTTGTTTTCTGTAACTTCATAGCTCCATGAGCACACACCCACAGGGAAAGCACTTACCTGCAGCGAAAGAGGAGGGACCATGAAATTCCTTCCTTTCTATTTTTTCTATCACACACCAGCAGGTAGAAGTTTTGAATGCAATGTTTTCTTAAATGTTTCCAAGTCAAGAGACAGCATTAGAAATTATTTGAATGGTCGTTTGTTTTAAGCAGGATGACACCCACTGCACCTGTGATACAAAGGAAAATCTGCTTCTGAGCAGCTTATTGTGAAAATGAAAGCAGTTCTATCACAATGATGGCAATAAGAACATACTGTATTGTCCATAATTACATCCATATTAAGAGGAAAAGATTAGCTAAGCTGCTCAGTTACATGCCAAAATTATTTCCTGAGGGAGATTTATTTTGACTAATGTTAGGGTAAAAAATGAAATCAGTCTGGCCCAGCATAAAGAACTTGATTTTTCTTTTATGTTTGATGAAGAGAAAAAAAAAAAAAAGAAAGCCAAGAATGTATGTATAAACATTTCTAGACTTTAAGGTGACAAAGGTTTTTAGGGTGGTAGAATTCCTCCTCTTTGGCAAAGAGCAGGAATTCATAAATGCAGAAAGAGACAAGGTTACTATTCCCAGGGACATCTACTGAAGCTCTGTTCTGCTGTTTGCCAGAATGCCAGTATTCAGTGGGACAATTCTACCTCTAGAAGTACCAACTGCTGTTTTGCTCTGGATATCTGGCTTTTGATGCTGGAGTGATCTCAGTGTAAATTTGTTTTCTTGCCTGTTTTTATTTCTTCTATTGCAGTTGTTCTTAAGTGTAGACTAAAACAACAGATCATATTACTCCCAAATGAGATAAATCATAGCTAGAGACATTCTTAGGACAGAGGCAGAAGACTGCTAACAAAGTTGTATTAGTAGATAATTGGATTGACTTTAAGCCTGTGTCATTGAATTTTGCTGTGAATTACAGGGAGAAGCTTATACAGAACTAAAAGTGAGATTCACTGGCTGGTTTAGATTTAGTTTTCCTCCGACCTTCACCTATCCTGAGGCTTTCCTCCCTGAAACACCACTTTCTAGAAACAGACAAGCAAAAATATCAGCCTGCCTATGATGAACTATGAAAGTTGCTCTTTTATGTTCTAACTGCTTAACTGCAGTGTATGTTTGAACTCTGCCATCAAGTAATTTATAACAGAAAAGCGTTAGAATGGTTTGTGATAAGATTGAGTATTGCTATTTACTACTATGAAGAGTAGGGGTTAATAAAAATTTGGGAAGAATATTGCATGAAAAACAGGGCAGCTATATCCTCTTTCTGGAAACAGAAATGCCCACATTCAGATGACTTGTCTTCTACACTCTGATAATTAACTCCACCTTCACTCCTTCACTACAACATAACTCATTATACATATCACTTCCTTAATCTAAATGCAGCAGTGTAACAGTTCTTTCCTTCTTTCATTATACCACTCTGGCAAAAGCAAAACAAAACAAAACAAAACAAAAACACAACATGAACAGATCTTAGTTAGGGTGTCAATCTGAAGAAAAATGTAGATTAAGGAAATATGCTTGAAAACTACCTTTGATATTTTCAGTTAACTCCTTGTTTGAAGAATGAGATTGTCTATTCAAGACTGTTCATTCAGAGTAAGACAGAGAAACCTATTTGTAGTATATCTGTAGACAGTATTTCAGCATCCCAAAGACACATATTTCAATGTCAGTCCCTGCTCGTATTTCACGCAATTTGCTCTGGAGTAGCAGTTCTGAACCAGAAAGCAGTTGAATGCATTGTGCAGTAGCAGAATCATTTGCAGAAAATGCCACATGTTTGGAGCAAAAAGATATTCAGTGCTTTTACGCCTTCCTACGGGTGAAACATGGGAACAGAAAGGCAAGAAACTGTCTATGTTTTCCTCAAGAGGACAGTACAAAAGAGGAAGGGGCAGAATTGTTTGAAGAGGAGAGACCATTTAGGGAGAATAAAAGAAATCTTGATGACTTTAAGAAAGTGGGAAAAAAACCCTCTGGCTTTGAAGAGTTTGGAAAAACACTGGAGTTCTCCAAACATCCGATGTTTGAGTTTTCAGACCCCAAAGAAGGTTCCAGAGAGAATACCTCATCAGTAAGTCCTTTGGTTCAGCCTTACAAGAGAGAGGAAGACCTCATTATCTAGGATGTGGACTCATTTCCACAGATCTAATAAATGAGAGAAATGTGAGTGTGAAGAGCAATTATGAGACTGTTGTCCAGCCAGTCAAAGCTCTGGACATGGCATGTGACAGGTACTCATTTCTATCCCTCTCATACTGAAGGAGCTTAGCCAGAATCTCACTGTTCTTGGCCAACATTTCATGTTGAACAAGGTTGTTAGACGGTTTTCTAAATTTACATCTCCCCCTTTGGCTTTACTGCTTGTTAAGAAGCATGGTGAGCTTAAAAATATTAACTCTAGATGATACAGGTTTTCAGAAAATAGTTGTTTGATTTAGGAAGATGCACACATTAACAAAACAACCTTCTAGTACTGTATGTTTTTCCAGCACAGACTGCAAGCTTGGACTAGACATGTTGTGAATGTTACAACCACTGTAGCCAACATGGGTAAGCTGGTATTCTCCCTGGAAGATTGATCTTTTTGTTAAGAGTATCAGGGTGAAACAGAGCAAGTAGGTCAATTTCCAACTTTGTCACAGACGTCCTGTTTGACCTATAGCAAGCTGTTCATTCTCATTGTGTGTTCCTTTGGGACTTGAGGGTGAAGCTTCCCTATCCTATAGGGACATTTGTCAATACACATTAATCAGTGTTGTGCAAAGTTGTAAATGGAAACTGAGAGAGGACGTGAAAAATAACAGATATAACATCTCTGTTGTATTTCTTATGGTGTGAATCCATAGGAGGTTTTGATTTTTATTTCAAGCCAGCCTCCCTATGAAGAAATTAAGCCAGGTGATTTCCTGAGAGTAAAGGTGACGTGAGACAATCTTTCCTCTTTGTTCTCTTCACTTCTTTGTTTTCTTGCCTTGTCATTACTCTGTTTCTTTCCTTATCTGTCTATTTCAGGCATTACTTTTCATATCTTTCTCATTTATCCCTCTGCCATTTATTCCTTTTCAGTCTCTCTCTTTTTTTTTTTTCCTCCTAATATAAATGTGCATTGGACTAGGAAATAAAAAAAAAATTCTGCTCATCCCTTTCTCTCTGCAGAATAAGTGGAAATACATGTCAAAGTACTCTTCCAATACTGTATTTAATACATGCTCACATTATAACAATTACTTCAGTAACAATTTTGCTGTGTTTCAGGGAGCCACTACCTAAATTTTTTCACAATAATAGTCTATTTTTCTGGTTAACATTGTAGTGATACTATTCTGAGTTATTGTGTGCACATATGCTGAAATGTTTTGAAGTACATGGTCAATTCTTCTGTTGGGAGACTGAACTATATATGATAGAATGCCTATTCATACTCAGAATTTGTCATGTTAAAATGAATGTGTTGGAAAAGCTTATCAGAGGGCAGACCTCCTCTTGCTGTGTGCATCCTCTTCACCATGTATGTGTCCTGTCGAGGGGAGTTTTACCTCTGTGTCATGTGAAGGATAAAAGAGGACACAGAGGATAAAAGAATTAATCTTGGATATTTGACGCCCTGCTTCTGGAGACTTTCAAGGGGAGGCTGGATCAAGCCCTGGGCAACCTGATCTAGCTGTAGTGTCACTGTTCATTGCAGGGGAGTTGGACTAGATGGCCCTCAGATGTCCCTTCCAATTCTAAGGATTCTACCATTCTGTCTGTGTTTTCTTAAGCAAAAATAAAAAGTCTTTAGCTGCTTCAGCTGTTCTTTTCTTGGTTATTACATTTTTTAGGAGTGTCAGTGTGAAAATGCCTGCCCATATGGAATTCCACCTTCTCAGTACTTGACTGGTTGTTTAAAGACACTGCTGAGTCTGCAGTGCTGTGCTGGAATGATGGTGTGTCTGCAAAGATGAGAATGAGAGGGAAAACAGGAGAAGGATAAGTAGGTAACTGTGCAGGTTCCCTTGCTCAGTGATATCTTGCATAGACAAAAAGGAAATATTTTTTTCATAATTACTGACCTATGAAGAGAATAGGCAGGGCTACTTAGATGACTGCTGTTGCTTGCCTAAAATAAATGCACAGGTTTTGTGTTGTAATCTTTGAAAGGATATGAAAATGAAAGATGGTTCTCCCTGAAAAGGAAGTTGTGTTTCTCCTATCTAATCTGTGGATTGTCCTATATTATAAATAAATAATAAATAATTCTGCCATGTATTCGGTGGTATAAGGGATGCTGCTAATACTCCTTATGCTATAGGTTGTATGTCTGTGCAGAAGCTACATTATGAAGTTTATTCTAAATGTTCACCCCCTAATAGCAACACTAGGTATAACTTGTTCATTTTGCCCTGCCTCTTTTTTTTACTTCAGGTAATTAATCTGAGGACATGTACTATGAACATGAGAATATACTTTTTGAAAATAATCTCAAATACCTCCAAGAAAATATATTTGTCTTCAGTGACTATAAAGTAAAACATGCCTGGAATACATGCAGAAATTGCAAGATTAATCTATCCACATGTAAGAATCTGTTAAGTAACCCCATTCCTATTGAGAAGTGGTAAGAGAAAAGCAAGAAGACTACAAGAATCAGTATAACTCTTTTTTCCATCATAGCTTCTTTTCTTCTGCAAAGTTCCAGAATAAATGTCCTGTTCTCTGGCATCAGAAGCAGATGCATCTCGCAACTGTTCTGTGCATGTAAGCACTCAGCACTTTGCAGTGGCTGAAGAGGTTGCAGTGTGTAAACATTTAAAAGCAAAACAGTTTATTCAAGCAAAATCTGCTATGAACAGCAGAAAATTATTTTATTTTCACATTAGTTGTTTTCATTATGAATGTTTTGATAGAGTAGACTTCAGAAAACATCCTAAATCCAAATACATTGATATTTTGTGCATTCTAACAATGTGAACCAGGATTTTCCAAATAACATATATCGGCCCGTGGTATCACAAATAAGTATCTTGAACTCAGTCTCCTGAGAGTTTCAAGGGGCTTAGAAGATGAATCCTGGCTTTGTGACTCAACTAGTCTCTTATCCTTAATGCTGACAGGAAGATAATGGTACACTGACTTGCAGACTAAACATAGCCCAATCAATCCCATATCCTTAAGCCAGCAGTAATTTTCTTCATACGTTTTGTCTGCAGCATTCATAGGAACACTGTATAAGCTTAAAAAGTGAGGAGCGGTTGAGGGAGATGAATTGCCCTTTGTCTGTGAATTTTATTTACTTTCAGCTTACAGAACACTCATGTTTGGATATTTGGTGCAACTGGATCATGAGAGAAGGCAAATCATATGGAATAGGTCTTACGTCCATACCATCTGGTCAGAGGAAGGAACAGCAAAAACATAATTTTTTTTCACTTGAATTTTCTGAGAAAGAAATATCTGAATCCCCTGAGCCAGTTTTGTTAGTTAAAAAGGGGAAACAGGAAAGGGAAGAAAAAAAGTTGAGACAGTAGTTGGTGAGATGATGGTTGCCTTGAAAATTTGTTGTCATTCTCAGAGCTAGCATTAGAGGTTTCCATAGAATCATAGAATCACTACGGTTGGAAAAGACCTCTAAGATCCCTCCACCATCCCATTCCCACCATGCCCACTAACCCTCAGTTGCCACATCTTCACAGTTCTTTAACACCTCCAGGGACGATGACTCCGCCATCTCCCTGGGAAGCCTGTTCACTCTTTTGGAGAAGACATTTTTTAATATCCAACCCGAACTTCCCCTGGAGCAACGTGAGGCCATTGCCTCTTGTTCTATCACTGTTACATGAGAGACAAAGCTAACCCTCACTTTGCTTCAACCTCCTTTCAGGGAGTTGTAGAGAGTGTTTCAACAAAACTTTAACTGGGTCTTCTCTGTCTTGCAGGTTTCCAAGGAAACAAGTCTAATTAGGAGAGTGTGATTGCTGCTGGGAAATACAGTCTAGCAGAGAGCACTGGCCAAGGAGCTGGAAGACGTGGGTGATATACCTAGCTCTCACCTGTCAGAGCTATGTGATCTTCAAAACTTCATTTAGCATCTCGGAGGCTGCAAGGTTTACACTGTTCACCCCTGCCTGTGACATTCAGCTTTGTCCCCTTTGGGAGCAGTTGCTAGGGATGCACTATGTTGAGTGCATTGTGGTCACTGTTCTCATTGTTCTCTCTGTGTGCTCTTGTAATCCAAATCATAATGTGACTCTCTTCAGCACACAGACATGGTTTGGATAGTTCTTTTGATGTAAGTTACACATCCCTTTGCTGGAAAACTGCAACCTTTGAGGTACCAATTCCAAACCTTCAAAATCAACTAGAGATAGTTATGCCTAGCCAGACACTTGCTGCTCTTACAGCACACTTTCTCAGCATTATCCTGTGTGAAGCTCTTGGAACTTCAGATCCCCTCTTCCTGGTGTAACAGTTGTTTTGTATTTAGCTGAGTCAAGCCACTTTATTGCTCACATTACCTATAGCAGCCATCTTGAGATGTCTCTCTTCACAGTACCAGTGTGCACTCCCATAACTCAGCCTCACCACCTCTGCCCCAGCATTCAGTCCTGCAGTTCTTGCCCAGCTACTGGGAGCCAGCCACCTCTGACTTCCCCTTAAAACTCCCACTTTCTTTTAGCCTGAAGACAAATTCTTCCTTGCTCATAGTAGGTGATATGAAGAAGTAGAGTGGGGCAGCAGTCAGTTCTCATTAAAAGTCCATTGCCTGTGGTACACAGTCTAACTCCATCACCACCTACATGGGTGTCTGCCTGCACTGATAACCAGACTGACTAATAAGACAAAGAATTTCAGCCATAACAATAAAATTGTATCTTATTCCTCCCAATATGACCCCTACTTTCCATGCTGGCACAGGAGTTGGAGCTGTCATTTACATCACTGAAATCTTTTCCTGCTGAATCTCAGCAGTTGTGACAGCTGCTTGTCTGAATTTCAATTAAAGGAACCCCAGTTCTCAGCAACTTCAGCCCCTGTATAATCAGTGAGAAAGAAAATGAGAAATATCACAGCCCTGATCTTTCACTGGCTTTACAAAGAGGCATATTCTTTTTCAAAATAAAAAAGAATCAAACTCCTTCCATCAAGACAGTGCTGAAGAGAGATGAACAGACAAAAGAAAATGAGCTGTAGAGGAAGAGGAGAAGATGGAGTTAATAATCAATAAAGATATGAGATATTTCTAGGGAACAAAGGAGGGTAGAAAAGAAATGGTTAAATATGAGGAAAAAGAGAGGACAGAGAGTAGTAAGATTAACCATAGAGTCACAGAATCATTAAGGTTGGAAAAGACCACTAAGATCCTCTATTCCAGCCACCAGCCCATCACACCGTGCCCACTGTCCATGTCCCTCAGTGCCCATCCACACAGTTCTTGAACACCTCCAGGGATGGTAACTCCACCACCTCTCTGTCAGCCCATTCCACTGCCTCACCACTCTTCTGGAGAAGAAATGTTTCCCAGTACCCAGCCTGAACCTCCTCTGGCACAATTTGAAGCCATTACCTCTCATCCTGTCAATAGTTACCCAGGAAAATGAAGAGGAATGGTAAGTTAGTATACTATGATAAAGGATATAGGGACATCTGAAATGAGAGCATAGCAGGCAAGATGTTAAAAAAGAACTCACTCTGCTTTGTATGTCAGGAACATACCTATGATGCTTTATTTGCACTTGCCTATTTTTTAATTTCTATTTATTAACTTTCTAATAAATATCAGAAAGAAACATTTTGAAACACTTGGCTTAGAATTGCACATGCATTAATTAGTGAGCAGCCCTTTCCTGCAATTTTCCTGTAAATTATTGGATTTTGTTTTCAAATTCTTGGCATTTGAGGTAAGACCACAGATCTCCAGGTCTGAAGAGGACTCAGGTGGAAATGGGCTGTATTTTCATATGTATAAATAAAAAACTGAGCTTCAAAGTCATAGAAGGAGACCTTTACAAATGATGGATTTATCCACCAAAATGAGGGGTCACAGTTCAGGACTTAGCAGAGATTACGTTTTTCCATTTGAGAAGAAAAAATTGCATTAGGTTGCAGCTATCCGTAGTTGGAGTTACTTGCTTACTTGCTCTGACAGTGATGGTACTTCAAGCAGTCTGATCTAGTTAAACTTGTCTCTATGATCCTGCCCATGGCAGAAGGGTTGGACTAGATGATCTTTAAAGGACCCTTCCAACCCAAACCATTCTATGGTATGAAAATCAAACCTTTTCTGAATAATCACTTATTAATTTCTCTTTAAGCAAAACTTGTTCTTTCTCAAATTTTATTTCAATGTAATAGATACACTAGCTTAATAAGTAGTTTACTATTTGTTGTTGCTTAAGTACTTCTTTTCAGTTGCTCTCTGCAGAAATGATTTCTCATGAAAAACTTCTGTACTGCTTTTTCAGGGTATAAAGGTACTGCATGGAAATATGGTGTCTCTACAGATTTACAATGCCTTTTCTTCCTCATTCTTACAATCATTATAATGTTATAATATTACATTATAACTAAATTACAATGGAAATTTTGCAGCAATGCATATGATAGTGGCAGTAATATCACATTAATCCATTAATATTGGTGTTATTATGATGAATATGAATTTTTTTTCACTAGGCAAAGATGCTCTTTCTAATGATTAGTTAAATTACTGCTGAGTTACAGTAGAAGTCTCATGAGATTGCCTATGACATTCACATGGATACCACAGAAATTAATAATGGTTAGTTCAATTAAGGTAATTTCAAATGAATCAGAGATAAGACACCTGAAGTGTTACTGTGATACATTTTGAGTCATTATTACATTGCTAAAGAAACACTTATTATAGTGAAGTTTTCATTCTGTAGTAATGCTTAGGTCCATAGGAATTTAGAAGATAGTATAAAAAATGGTGTAGAAATGCTAGAAACAATTGACCACATGGGTTCCCCATTAGCTCAGCCATTATATGATAATGACTTGACATGATTTGAAGAAAAAACTGGACTTCAGTGACACAAGTACTACGTGTAAAATTAAGGACCTAAAGCCAGTGCTTTCTAGAGGAGATGTTAGATTTATTGTAGTGAGTGTTTGTTAAAATTATTATGAATATTGCAGCTTCAGAGAGTGACATAGTGCTGTTTGTAAGAATATTAGTCTGGAGAAGGCAAATAGACAAATTCCCATCTCAGCTACACAGGTGCAAAACTATAATGACATGATTGTAACAGAGAGGAACTTCACTGTGTCAATGGGAACAATATTTGTTCATTGCAGTAGAATTTCCTGCATCATCTTCTGTAATGTGAAAAGCTTTTATGAAAACTTTGGTTTACTAATAACTAATAACCATATATTTGACAGTTACACATTTAGGGAAGGTTGATCATACTGAGATTGTTTGTGCTACAGAACATGCTACAGCACATTCCCATAAAAAGGTATTCGGAGTTCTTTAAAGAGTTCTATTAATGCTTCTTAGGTATTAGCTTTAAATAATTCAGTAGTAGACTGCACAGCCCCTTGTCAGTGAGGGAGAGATGTTGGCAGCATGACTAATTGCAGGATTCCATACAGATGATTCCACTACAGTAGGAGTTATATATAAAGCTTATCCCTTTCTTATCCCTTCCAATTGAAATGGTCATATTGTTTTTGACTGTTCCTTAAACACAGCTGTAAAATAAATGAATTCCGGTGCAATAGAGTATATTTAAAATAAACCATCCTTTCTCAGAAATCTACAGAACTCAAAAGAGCACACTAGATATTACATTAATTACTGCAAAACACGAAGACATATTGCAATTAGCTTTTCAGTAATTCAGTGGGTGAAACTAACATTCTCGACCATTAATCCATAATAATTTTTCCACTAAATGAAGTAGAAACTAAAAATGACTCACAAATATCCATCATGCCTTGTGCCAGAATAATGGACTTTGAGAAATACTTTGGTGCATTTGGTCAGACTACAGATCTACCAAGCATCAGATATCAGAACTTAATATGAGCACTTGTTATGTCATACATCTTTGTATGCAAAGATTTAAATTTGCTGCTTGTTTTGCTTATTAGTTTGTTCATCTCCTATACTGCACAAGAAGAAGCTGACTTGTAAATGGAAACCACCTGGTTTCTGATTAAGAGCTCCTTTCCCCACAAAGGTGTGGAACCGTAAACCGTTACAAGAACAGTCTGTATCCATTACCTTCATTGCCAGTTTTTATTAGACAACAGCACTTCTTGCCTGATCTATGCAAACCACTAAATGGCATAAACCATATCTCAAAAATTGCATGCACAAGAGCTGTGTGAATCAGCAGGTGCCAGGTGGTTTAGGTGAAGCATCTCTGATTTAGATGAGTTCTTGTTTAAAGATTTTTACAGGAGAACATGTTGCTTTTGACTTTTTTAAGCATTACTGCTTGAAACAATTCATGCTAAAAAGAATTAGCTTCTAAGCAGAGAACATCTGGATTCATACTTCTAACTCCTGGCAAAAGAGAATCTATTGAACCCAGAATAGCATCAGAAGACAGGAAGCAGAGCTTGGATCACACTGACATCTGATCAAGTACAGCAGGGAACACAAGCAACCAAGATAAGCCCTGAGTGGTATTTAAGATAGTGGTTGGCTTTCTGAAGTAAAATAGCAAAATCTGTGTTTATAGTGTACTTGATAGTGACAGTGTTGTTTCTGACATTCTATAGAATAAAGCAATGAAGACAGCAGCAGGGGAAGCGTGGGTGGCAGACATGTAACAGCCCATGGGCAAACTTTAGTTTTGGTTTGAATTCACAAAGGGACTGAGTACAGAACTTCACTGTTTCATGCTTCTTTTTAAGAAAACTTAATGCAGAGTTCAAAAACAGACTCCAGAATACCAGACAGTGTGGGCTGGTACAAATGAAGGACAGTTGCAGGAAAGTGAGATGGGGATAGAGAGGGGTGTGAAAATGGAAGGGTGAGGAAGGCTGGCAAGAGCATACGTAGAAGCCACAGAGCCTCTGATATGCAGTAGGAGCAATCATAAAGGCCTATTTGAAAAACATGCTTTGAGGGAAAATTAGTTGTCCTGTTAGTGCCAGGTGAAGGAAAGGAAGAGGCCCCACCTGAGAGGCAAAACACGTGGCTGCAGGTAGGGAAAGGCCCTGAGGTGTGAGGTGCCACAGCTCATCCACTATTTCTCAGAGAGAGGAAAGATGCTACCCCAAGGGTAGTTTTTCTCTCTTCACTAATTAAAAGATAGGTTGTCAATTTTAGAGGGTAGGTATCTTTTTCCTTCGGGATTTATTTGTGTGCTCATTAAAAAAATGGAAAATGGTATTTTGCCCCTTGGTTTCCTTGTCACTTTGTAACATCTTTTATTATTATTATTATTATTATTATTATTATTATTATTATTATTATTATTATTATTATTATTATTATTATTATTTTAATTATTCTTTAGTTTTGAATATCTGTTTGGGTTTTACTTACTGTAAAAAAAAAAAAAAACAACAAAAAATGAGCCTTGTAATTTTTCATTTCTAATGAAACTACATTGTAACTGCAGAGGTGATTTCTTCTGGCACATTTTTTTATTATTCATATCAAAGTCAAAAAAGCTTATCTTGAATTTCAAATTCCATATTTGGTTTTCAGAATCCTTTATTAGGAAGACTATGTTCTTTTTTAGGAAACTAAGCAACTTTGATTTGACAGGAGGAATGTGCAGGGTCCTACAGCACCTTCCTCAGTGCCTGCTCTAATGAGTACATGTACCCTTTTTGCACTTTCTGAATAAGTGAATGCTTTTGCTACACCATTTTGCCAAACTACTCAGAAAATAACGCAGCTAAGTATAAGGAATATGATACCAATGTATAAGGGAATTGCATGGTAAGATTATTTAGTTATATTAAATTTCTGTGGTGACCAACAACTGTACAGTTATTCAAAAACTCTAGTGAGTATTATCAGTATTGTCTGCACAACAAATGAAAACCCGGAATGTGAATACTTTTTGCTAAGGTATGTAAATTACAGCAGGCGTGATATGAATAATACATCCTGTGCAAATTAACACATTTTTCAAATGCAAAGCAGATTCTATATGCACAGTTAAAATGGGTTTCTCTGAATGTTACAGCAGAAGAAAATCTCACTTTGGCAGCGGAAAGAAAATGTGGGGCAATCAATATATCTTAACTAAAATGGCTACAGAGATCTGAAAGTTTTAAAGTAAGAAAATTCTTATTTCAGAAATTTGAAACCAAGCTTTCATTTGGGTCATCATCCTGTAAAGTTTGTCTGCAATTTCTGTGGAGATTTAATGCTTTTACTTTTGCCAGAGTCCTTTACATTTGCAAAGTCCTCTGTACAGGCAGAGACCCCTATTATGGCAATTGCTAATAGAAAAAGTATGTCCATATGATGTAACAATCTTTCATTCTTCTTACATTTTTTCCATCTCTTCAATTTTATTCTAAAAAATATGCATTTTTACATATAATGAGAAAAATAAAATTATTCCTAATTTGTATTTTAAAACCTGAGATAAGCTAAGAACATTACAAATCATTAATTTTAGATGGAAAACCTTAAAATTGCAAGAGATTTTCCCCTTCTGGAAAAAAAAAAAAAAAGTATGACAAGTATTGGTGGTGCTGCTTAGCGTTCACTAGAGGACATCTGAATGACAAGAGAAGCTGTGTGGTTTGAGTTAGGATAGAAGAGGAACAAAAATCAGAGCTATAGAACTTCACAGAGAAGCAGTCTGTGAAAAACTGTGGAAAACCAATGTATATTTTAATATATATGTTATCTCGCTATGTTTTAAACATGTAGGTCTTCAACTATTTTTTTAGATAAACTATTGTGACTGTTTCTTGACTGTTTTTTCCCCCACTTATAATACCATGTTTCATGTTTCATCTAGTTTCTGTTACTCATAGAATTGTGCTACAGCTTCTCGGGCTTGGAACACCCTCTCCCATGATCAGGTTATGCCCCAGAGTCCTTGCAGTAACATGCTAGAAATCCCCACTATGCCTGGTTATCATTTGACCAATTCCAGTAATTTTGTCTCTCACTTCTGGCACTGGAACTGCATGGCCATGAAGGCATTCAGAGCCTTCATGAGGACATGTGGTCCTTGGTCAAGGGTCAGAGAGAACATCCTGATGTCCACTGTTGCTACCTTTTTTCTTGAATCTTTCTTTTCAAAGTGTGATTCCTGCTATAATGTTCTGGATTAACCTTTATTATTATTATTACTATAATATTCAGGAAATATTTTACTATAATGTTGATAAGATTTTGTCTCAGAGGGTTTTGTAATCTTTGATTCTCTCTTCCCAAAACTCATTTTGACAGCTCTTAAGACTTCCTCTATTTCTAACATTCTCACATATATAATCATACTCCTTTGAAATGTAATCTGCTACCAAAAGTTTTGCTACATCATTATTTTTTGTGTTGTTAGGGGTAACTCATCATCTCTTGTTGCTCACTGATAAGGAATAATGTCTAAGACAGATTTGTATTTGACCGCATCGTAAGGCAAAGTTTGTGCTACTATCAGAAATTCTGCAGTAAGGGCTCGGACCAGAGCCCTAGATGTGTCCATGGTTTGATTCTGGGAGGGAGTAGATGAAGAGAGCCAGGATGTGACCACTGAGGTCTGCATTTTCCTAGTGTAAAAGGAACATCAGCATTTAGGTACATAGCTCCCAGAGATAGAGAATGGGAACATGGAGCTGAGCTCTGAGCCCAGAGCTGTGGGCAGAAAAGACTGATTTTGTATATATTCAAATACTGTTGAACTCCTGTGTGAAATGTAAAGGATTCTATGAACTCTGGATAGAAAAGATAAAATAGTTCACCTATCATGAACTGCATTAATTTATCAAAGCAGTATTTTAAAGACTAAAAATATTTTATGGTGATTCAGTTCTGACTTCTTATGCTACTTGTGCATAGATCACAGATAGAATTCTTCTGCTTTTGCTTTAGTTCTTGATATCTCACCCCAAGTAGACCTCCTCACACTCTGTTGTTATTCAAAACATTTTAACTGCATGATACATTGGTAAGCTCTCATTGTAAACAATGGAATTTTGACATATTTACAGGAAGGTCCAGAGTCCTGTTTTGTCAGTAACGGTATGAGTACCACCAACTCTTAACTTTTAGGAAAAGGAAGATATTAGAAATCACACAACTGTAATTCAGTACTGTTGTTCTAAAGCTAACTAGTTACCACATTTCTTCTTAATGTACAGCTGCAAATATAAATCACGCAAATTTTTAAAAAGGCACAATATAATCTGACAGTTAATGTTTGTATGTCAGCTCTATCTAGGCATTAGGCAAGTGATTGTCCTTCAGCAGTTTTGGATCATGCCAATACAGAAATCAAATACCCAAGGAAACGAACTCTCAGAAGGGATATGGTGATTGTCTGTGCAGACAGACAAATTCAACAACTGAAAAAATAAGCAAATGACAGAGATTTGATCTGAAACTGAAACTGACTGGAATCTTCCAAACAATTTATATTTTAAAGTTGCCACTTTCATACGGCAAACAATTCTTTGGAAGAAAAATGAAAACACATGGAAAATAATTGTTCCTCCACTGAGTGTTTCTGACTCTGTGTATATATGCATTTTAAAAGCATATTGGTTTTTGAGACCTTTGTCTTCTGCAGCAGAATAAGTTTTCACATGCTTTTAATACACTAGAAAATCAGAACTCAACTTTGAAATGCAGAAAAGACATGAAAATTTTCAAGATAAGAAAAACAAGCAAAGCCAATCCACATACGGAAGTCTTCTCAAATGTAACAGCATAAATCATTTGCATCTATATTTTTATGAATCCTATGCTTTATTTAATGTAAAAATTGCTATTCTGTATTCTGAATTTTAAAGCTATCCCAAAGTTTAAGGTCATCACAATGTTGAGATCATGTCTGCCAAAAATAGAGTATTTTTATCTCTGCAGCATGAGGTGTGAAAATGAATGTGAAGGGTGTATATAGGTCGGGTACAGCCTCCTTTTGTCACAGCAAAGTTAGAATCCTTCCATACAGAGATTTGATTAATGAGATTTTTAGAAGCAATTTAAATCCACAAACTAAAGGAAAAATCTAAAAGTGGCTAGTGGAATTGATTTTACTTCAAGTAGATTACATTTAGATGTGGTGCAAACTCTTTTTTTAATACAGTAGCAATGTACATATTCTTTGTGTGTGTGTGTGTGTGATTATTTAACAAATAAATTAAAGAGTGCTTCTAAATGTATTTTTAATAATTCACTGAATTTTACTTTAAGAAGCAGACTGTTAAGAATCAGGTTCTGTAATTATTAGAGCTTAAGCATATTTGCGAAGTATGCTTGCTAAGTCAGTGCTCCTACAAATACAGTTCTAAATTCAGACTTAATAATAAAATACAAAAGGCAAAATATCAAAATTAATAAGGATTGTTCACAAAGTCATGAGAAAACAGTAACTCCAGACAATAATGTCAAATCTTCAAACATATTCAATCTTTGAAAACGCAAAGGTACTTTCCTCCTCTTCACCCCTCAAAGAAACTGTTAGGAGAAGTTTGCTGAGATATTGATTCCAGCAAAAATTTGGCTCATTACTGTGTGCTAGGTCAGAAATTTCACATCAGAAACAAATCTCCCAACAGATATGAACCCCTAAACATAGTGCTGGGAGTCCAGACCAGGATGGGCACTGCTGCTCATCGATCTTTGGCTAGGTAAGTTGCTCTTTAGGCCTTTGCATACACCATGAAGAGCGTTTCATATGCTGTTAGCTGAGAAATTATTTTTTTATATCTTCCTCTATATTCCAAGTTTTCTCCTTCCCACACACAATCCCAGGAGGAGGAATCTAGACAGGAGGAGGAGGAGGAATCTAGACAGGGAGTCTAGACAGGCCCTTGAGAGTTGCTGGACACTTGGAATTCACTTTGGGCTCAAAAACCTCTTGAGTTCCAAAGCGTTGGAAACTGGGAGACTTCATAGGCGAAGTGCCAAAATATGTTTGTGTACTTTTTTAGAAATCTGTACGTAGTTTTTTGGAAACAGTGCTGGGAGAGTGACCTTTGGTCTGACCAGAACAGCTCCAGTTTTGCTTAACCTAGTGGTTTTGGTATCCTCTCACTGGTGATATGCTAAAGCTGCAAAGAAAAAAATCCTATGGATTCCACTTAATGATTTCAGCATGGTTAAGTTGTCCTGCAATCCAACAGTTCATCTCAGGTTTCGGAGATTGTCTAGGCACCAATTTGGTGTAGTTTCCTTAGAGCATCTTTAACTTACTCCGTGACTTGTCAGACAGATAAATGTTAATCCTCTTTTGCCAAAATCCTCAATTAAAAGCCATGTTGTGGATTACATCTTTTTAGATTTACTTGTTTGTTCTGTGGAAGCCTTGTGTTTTGCCTTTTTAGTGGAACAGTAATCTCATGAAATGGCTTACAATCTCATTATTTGTTGCATTTGTTTATTAGCTATATTAACCTAAAAATGTGTAAGCATATTTGAAAATGAAGGTTATGAGTATCATTTTATATGCAAATTAACATGAGGAAAAGATTTCAGGACTAATGGAAATGACTAAAAAGGCATTTTGATCAGCCAGTCAAAATGATTTGATGAGTGTCGCATAAATTTATATTCAAAGCATGGAACATGAGTGGCTTGGGGTGAAGGCAGGATTGCTGGTTTCGGAAACAAAAACAACACATGAAAAAGAGGAAGCTCTTCAGTACCTGGAAGTTAG
Organism: Phasianus colchicus; assembly: GCF_987193195.1. Classification (NCBI taxonomy): domain Eukaryota; kingdom Metazoa; phylum Chordata; class Aves; order Galliformes; family Phasianidae; genus Phasianus; species Phasianus colchicus. Next base: position 115,556,554 of record NC_143436.1, read on the forward strand.
AAAAAACGTGGGCTGGATTCAGATTTAGCTTCAAAGATTTAACAGTAACTCCTTTCCTACAATTATGAGACTGGAATTGAAAATACACATGTGTCACAAGTCCTGCTGTTACGTTCCACAGCCCAGCGGAGTGCTTTGAAGGAAGCTTAGTCTGCTCTAGCCTCTGAAGTACAGAGTTCCTTGAATAGATACTTCTCTTGGAAAAAACATCCCCACGAATTAATACTAGTTAGAATCTGTAAGAAAGCTTATAAAGAAGGCACTTATGAGGGCACTTTCTCAAAAGGACCTCAGCATGTGCGGAGATGATAAGCTCTGGTCCTCTGGGATCTCACTCTTCCTTTAAGAATACTAAGCAGTGAGTCACCTTATTGTGATTTTGGATTTCATAGGCGGGTGTGCTTGTAGACAAGATTGAGTTTAGGACATATTCCCTCTCCCCCACATGCTCAAGTTGTTCATGAAAATGGGTATTTGAGGATCAGTGCTCTAGCGGACCTCACAGCTCTGTACTGAGGAGAGTAACAGTGTGGCAAATGTGCAAGATGGTTTTTCAGCTCACGCCCAAAACAGAGAGAAATAGGGGCAATATATATATATATTTCTGATGGTTGATAAGATTCTTGTAACCACTGGAACTACTTAATTCTTCCTGCCCCGAATACTCTCTTTTTTATTAAAACATTATTGGAAAATTAAGAGGCATATTCAGAAAGACTCTTTGCAGCCTGCAAGCCTCTGCCTATAGGCACAGATAGAGAATCCTGCATGGAGTAGATTCAGTGCACCTAAAGGCAGTTTCTTGCTCTACATCACCCTGTGGAAGAGCCTTCCTTGCTTATGGTCATAAAGAGAATGTAGGAGATTTCCTTCCCAAGGCTGATGTTAGTCTTCATGAATATCTTTCTTTGCTTCCCCAGAGACATCATCTTCAATCACTGTTTGGTTGTGGTGTGTTTTATTTTTATTTTTATTTTTATTTTTTTTTAATGGAGGTTTATTTTGTATCTGAATGGAGAGCATGAAACACTGAAGCACCAAACTTTTTTTTCCACATGACATAAATATTTGCTTCCAAGTCGTGTGTCTGTCAGTCATATTTTAGTATGAAGAAAATATTTGCAACTGAAACAGCAGCCCTAAATGTAAATAAGATTTACAATGGAAATGGCAGCCTTGATTCTAAAGTCATGATCACCTACCTCTATATAAAAAGGTGCAGCCTTCCTATTGTATAATCTACTATTGGTCCTATTATGTGACTCAAATAAAGACCTACTTCAAGGATGTCCTTGTCACGCCTCCCAAATATTAGGGTAATTTAGGAGTTCCCTAAGGAGAGCCTGTGAAACTGCAGGCAGTGAGAAGCTGATTTTTAGAGCGCAATGTAGGAATTATGCCTTTTCCTACCATAGAGATCAATTTATAGCATATACTTTGACAAATAGTTTTGTTACAAACTAGCCTATCTAATTAAGTTTGTCATAATTATTATCCCAGGTAACAGGGATAGGATGAGAAGTAATGGCCTTAAGCTGTGTCAAGGGAGGTTCAGTTTAGATAGATAGGTCAGATATTTAGAAACATTTCTTCACCAGAGGAGTGGTGAGTTGTTGGAACAGGCTGGCTGGAGTGGAGGTGGACTCACCATATGTAGTGGAAATGCTAAGTGATGGCCTGAAGCAGTGACTGAGCGCCTGATGGGAAGGCAGGGGAGCTCAGCCACATGCAACTCACCTGAGTGACTGGAAGGGGTGCAGCCAGGATCCACCCCTTCCCAGATCTCATTTAAGGGCTGGCAGTGGAGACAAGGATATCTCAGTGGAGATCCCTGTATACCTGAGGCCTTCTGAAGGTAAACAGTCTCTTTCCTTTATCTTTGTGCCCACAGATGTTGCATTTGAGCAAGTTCTTATTTTCTGTAGTCTGGGATCTTGCTGCTCTGCTGTCATTCCTGCAATTTCATTATGTTACATCATCCCTAGAGGTGTTCAAGAACCATGCGGATGTGGCACTGAGGGACAGGTTAGTGGGTATGGTGGGGAAGGAGTGGTGGTTGGACTAAATGGTCTTAGTGGTCTATTCCAACCTTAATGACTCTACAATGCTATTCCATAAAAACTGTAGTGTCTGGAATCATAGAGCCGAATAACCATGGACCTAGGAACTGTCTTTCCAGACCTGGAGGAGCTGAATTCTACTTATGGTATCCCTATGCTGTAGGGTAGAATACAGCCAATTGTTTTCTTCAAATGCAAATAAGAGAACCAGTATTCAGAAAGCATGACATGACATTCCCCAGGATGCCTCATTGATTGTTTCCATGAGCTAGTAGGATGTCAGCTATATGTGACAACACTGGCAGGTGCAGGTCCAAGTGGGAAAGCAGTGCCCAGCCCCTGGAGGAGGTTAGGAGTGCAAGAGGGGCAGTCAGGATGGAGGAAGGCGGTGAGTGGGGAGAGAAGGAGACAGAGCCAGGGGCAAGGTCTGAAGCAGTAACAGAGAAAGCACTGGTTGTATCCCACACTCATGCTATTAAAGTGTGATAATTCTCATAATGCCACCAATCTCCTATTGGCTCACACTAAAGCATTTGAAGCATTCTGCTTCTTCTAGATAATCATCTGAAAAGGAGGAGAAGCAATGTATGAACATGAACACTGATACGCAAGGACTCATTTTAAATTTCTCAGACAAATGTTTTTTCAGTGCCTTCCTCATTTTGTGCTCATAAAAAAAAAAATTGGGTGTTTTCCATCTAAAATTGCTACCTTGCAAGTCAAATAATAAATAAAAGGGTGCCAGAAGGTATGTAGTTATGTGCCCCCATGCTAATCGGCTGCATGTGTGCCATGGTTCAGATGAATTAAGGGTAGCTGGAAACCAGCTGGTTGTCCACCCTGTAATCACTCAAATGTCAGGAACTGTGCCTTAAGAGAGCCACTATGCTTTCATGGGAAAATCAAATTATAAACAGATGCATTCTTTCAGCAATGGTTGTACCAAGTAGCTGAAGAGCTTCCCACTTGCTGAAATACATTTTCAGAATGCATTTATTGAATCACTGTCAACACCACACCAAATGAAATCACAGACCTCAAGTTTGCTAGTGGATATGAAGCACGAGTAGTTAATGTAAATAATCTGGCAGCAAATGACTTTGGCTCGCTTTGAAATGTACTTCTTTCTCTCTCTTCAAAAGAATCCAGGGAGCTGGAAAAAAATAAGTTTGTTATGGGTAACCAGCAGATAGCGTGATGTCCTCAGTTCTGGACAGAGAAAAGGTCAGCTTGCACTAATGAGTGCTAGGGGAAAGAATTTCAGATTTCCCAGAGCTCAATTAATGCTTTTTTGCCAAAAGGAGTTTAAAATCAGTTTCACATCCCTCCACCATTCTTTCAGGCAAGATTAATATAAAAATTAGGATGGCAAAAGTAGCTGTACCCTCTTTAAAAAAAAATAAAAAAAATAAAAAATACATCTCTTAATTTAGCTTGTAATTCTTGAAGTGATACCGGGGGAGCACTAAACACTTCAGCAGCTGTGTCCTCTGAAGGTGAGCAAGTCAATATTTTCTCGCAACTTTGCTGTACATTTGGGGTTATAACATTTTTGTTGTGCAAAATAGTGGTCAAGAAACATTATTTGTGCAAATTGTGACATTGAATTCTCATCTAAGACACTGCCAGCAAACTCCTGGGATTTCATCCTGCGGAGTTTCAGTTTGTTGGGGGTTTTTTGTTCTTTATAATTTTGATGTGGCACTGCTAATGAGTTGTGAAATTTCTTGTGCTGAGCATTCAAAGTCTTTAGCACATTCCTACACTTGGCAGTTGTGGGAGAGGGTTACTGCAGAACTGTGGTTTGCCATCTGGATGGTTTCCTTTTCAGAGGCGCTGCAGGGACAGAGAGATTGTAAATCTTTGCTTGGCATTTTCTAAGGGTTAACAAAGGAATTAAAAGCTCCATTAGCGTTGGTGAAGGATGACAGCCAGCCACTGTGCTTACATACATTGAACTTTAGGACAATATCAGAATGATGGAGTTGAGACCACCTAAGCGAAGTGGAGCAGAATTAAAATTGAGTAGGTTGCAGAGGCAAAGAAAGTAAACTTAATGAATGCATGGACAATGTTGAAGGATGTGAGTACATACATGGCACTTGATAAACAGGCTGGAGAGAAAGGTAGAGATGACGTGTCAGGATGAAGGAACCAGTCTGTAACATGGTACAGTGCTGTTACAAAATAGTTAATAATGAATTTTGTAGCTCTACTCAATTTTTGGGTTTGAATCCCATTATATAGTTTTTGATGTGATAGATATTCATTGAAATCCCAGTCCTATTTTGGATGCTTATATAGCCACGCTCAAGAGCCAGAGAAATTTAAACCATTACTGCAACACAAACAACATTAAAAGAATGTTATTAAGCTTGTAAAGATGAATAATGTTCTTTAATGTATTTCTATGCATGTGTGTAATTTACTTGGTGTTTTGTTTTTCTGTGGTTTTTAGAAATATTTCCATCTTGTGGATTTGTACTGATATTTGCATAGGTTAGCAGCAGCCTGGGACTTATTAAAACAGCTGAATGTGTCACTTACACTAATGGAAAAGTTACAGCTGTCGGCAGTCGTATTGGTATTAGCCACAACAGTTTTGTCAAGGAGTTTCACAAGCATTTATTAAACAGCAAAGGAAGAAGAGACTTGGGGCTCTGAGCTTCTGGTCCAGACTTATGAGGTGGTATGTTCTAGGGGATATTCTCCTGAAGTTTGATTCTTTTTTAGCCCACCCCTTCTAGCTTGTCAGGGTTGAATTTTCCCAGATCTGGGTCTTTAAACACCTCACACTTGGCAGCCCATGCAGGTGGGATTCATTTCACCTGACTTCATATTCTGAAACACAAATGTCTCTGTCTGAGCTGGTCTTCTAGGCTCCCATAACTATGTGTAGGAGGATGCATATTTGACCTGTTTTAGATGTCTATTTTAGGTTGAGAGGAATTGTGTTTTTTCTTGTCAGTGATTATGAAGGACCTATATGACTTGCTTAATTGAAATAACTACTAACTGTCTCTACTCTTACTGCATAATCTCCAAGCAGCAGTTGTCTTGCTCCAATTTCAGAATTTTCCATGGGAGGAGAAGCTTAGTCACAGGCTGGGATACAGCAGATCTTCCTCTCTCCTTGCCTTCCTTGGTTCACCGTTCTTGCTGTCACGTGGTATTCTTTTTGCACATCTTATCTAGGTATCAGTAACTGATGACATTGCCTATGAGCATCAGAGAGAGAGAGAGAGAGAGAGAGAGAGAGGATCCTCACTTCAAAGCTTTGCTCTGTCTGCAAATCATAACAGTTATGTCAGCTTCCTACCTGTGGGCCTTGGATGGGAAGAGATCACTCACATTCTACTTGTGGCACAGGAATACTCTGGCAGCAGGAGAAGCTGAGAATGAGTGTTCAGCTACTGAATCCTAAGGAGTCGTCTAATACCGCACATTGTAGAAAATGCCTTTCAGCTTAGTGTCCTGATGTCACTGGAGTAGTATAACAAAGAGGGAAGACGTACTTAGTAGTTAAACACTGTAGATTGTATAAGTATCTGGACAGGTGATGCGGTGTTTTCTCTGTGCTATGTCTGAAAATTTTTTATAAAACAAACCAAAATCTTTCTTTGCTTGAATTTCTTAGTCACTGATCTTATATGGATTTTCAGGAAGAACTCCACCCTCTTATCCTAAAGTTGCTGTTCCTACTTGTTAAAAATCCGGAGTTCGAGCAAATTAACAGATATTGCCACTTCTACAGATCTTGAACATTTTTATTTTTTATTTTTGGCCCTAGCAGAATATACACATGAACAATCCTTGCCTTTTTGTGCTGATGGCTGTGCCAATTTTGAAAGAATAATAAACCTTGGAAATTACCCGAAAGATCCAAACTAGTGGTGAATTACCCAAAAAGGTAAAAAGAGGATGAGAGATCTTGGAAAAAATAATCAGAAGAATCAACTGAATTTTATGTAACATTTATAAGAACAATAAAATCACTTTTGCTGAGCAGAAGAGGCTTTAGAAGGTCATTATTCTGCTGGACTAATCTCTGCTCAGTGCCTTCTGGCCCAACCCAGGAACCCGAGAGCAGCATGTAGCTTTGCCAGAAGGCAGCAGCTCAACATTCTGAAGGTGAGAGCATGGTGTTGATAAATGTGATCCTGTAGCAGGTGGTTGGAGAAAAAATATGCAACTTCAGCAGATAAGTAATTAAGAATTTGTATAGTAAGAAGCTTCAGATTTCTAAGCAGCCTGCTAAGTCAAGAAGACACCTTTATTATTCTCCTGGGGAAGGGGTCACTGGAGGTGCTCTATACTGAAACCAAATTGTCTCCCGTTTCCCTAAGTTGAGCTTAGTAGCCTCTAGTTGTCTCATTTCAGTTACATCAAATACTGGAACACCAGCATGTGCTGCACTTGAATTGTATGTCTTTCTCTAGCAGTTGCAATGCTTTAAGATCCAGGCACTCTTCATGCAGAAAGAATAACAGAGGATGACTTCCCCAGCAAACTACCTCAATTGTTTCCTTAAGCATCAGAGCACATTTGTGAAAAAGTCTATTTTATGTTCCAAGGATAATTTTTCTAGTCAGACTTTTTTTTTCAGAGCTCTTTAAATTTATGTTTTAAAATTTAGTACATTGCATTAATAAATCAGAGCTCTGTGAAAAAAAAAGAGAGATATGGTTATCTGTCAAAAAGATAAATCAGGACTTAATCTCTAGGATAGAAGATATTTTCTATCAGACAGCTAGAGAACTAATTAATTGTTACCATTTGTAAACCAACCAAAGAAAAACAGCCACATTCATAGTTGGAATGCATAAATCTGATGGGAAGGTTAACACTCATCATTTAGATTCTTTTGTCCTGTGTTTATAAATCAGTCTGTTAAATAAGATTTGAGCAAGGTCTATAAATCAACACACTAAATTGAAAGTGTGCGGTTTCTGTTGATAAATAAGGAGTTACAAGTGTTGGAGGTAACCAGACAGACAACAAATTCAAATTCCTAAATTAGATGATGGTAAACCATCATACATCAAAGCTGTAAATAAAGTTTATCTGCTCGGATGCTCGTGATTCAGAAAGCCCATTTTAAAGAAAAAGAGAAAAGCTGTGAATTTAAATTCAGTTCCCTCTTTAGCATACAAATAGAGTAAATCAACAAGACTGAGAGGAGCATGAGTATATTCTCCTGTTGGAATGGTTCTAGTCCTAGCTTTTGTCATCCTTTGTTCCTGAGGTTTGCAGCAAGTGATATATCGGTACAGGACTTACTATAACACTGTGGTTCATGCTATTAAGCACATCTGCAAATCAGAGGATGCCTGGTTCTCCCCACAAAATGAATACATTCTGACAGGCGGAAGAGTATCAGACTTGCTTCTGTGGGTTTCCATCCTACCCCTCCCTTGCTCTGAGATCTGAGCAAACAATGGGAAGCTGAATACAACTCATGCCAGAAGGCAGCAGGTTACTAAAATACCCATGACATATTTATTCCAGAAACATGCTGTACAGCATATGGGCTTTGGGAGCCTTTCCCACCTTCTGTCTGTGTGCATTTTTTTATAACTGTGAGAAAGCCTGATGAAGAGATTTACTTCACCAGGAAAATGAATTTAAATAAGACAAGGCAATCAAAACTGGTGAACGTGTACAAATGCTTGAACTTCAGAGCAATTTGCTAGTTCTACTGAAATACTTCTTGCAAATTTCAGGTCAGACCCACAAATGTCACCTTAAGTTAACAGGTGGAGAAACACCTGAGCTGTAAGGAGGCTGGAGCCAAAACATTCAGAGGGGGCCACTGAGCTTGAGTGCTTGGCTGAACAAATACCTGTGATGCTTTGAGTTGGAAATATAGGAGCAACATAGATCAAGTATATTGAATATATGGTTGTGATTTGAGGCTCACTGCAAAGCCAGTGGCAACAGCATTAGAACTCAGTTATTTCCTGCTCCTGGCTTGCTGCTGAGACCTTACTCCTTTCTAAACAACTTGTTCCAGACAACTTCCACTTACATGACAGCTTTAAGCCTTTCACTTTACGACTGCAAAGAAATGCAACAAAGTGTTCTCATTTTGCCTAGTATACAGGGAGAAGTTTTCTGCACGTTATTTCATCGATACGAATTTAGATACAGTTACGTTTGAGCTACTTGGATACCTGGGAGTAGATCACTGAACTGTCACACAAAAGATCAAAGTCCAGTAGATGAATATATAAGCAGAGTTACGATGGAACAGAGATTTGTGACAAAATGACACTCTCAATTTCTGCTAAACTTTTGTGTCTTTTATTCATTTTATTCATCTCCCATGCCAGGATTTACTGTATTTTATATAGTGTATTTTATATACTCTATTTTATTATATTATTTAAAGAGCCAGCCTTGATCATTAATCAGATTTCCTAGATGCCAGTCCTACAATATCCCACTGTTGTGTAAGTCTGCTTGTTTGGATTTAGCAGGAGCATGATTAGCATAAGACAAATTGCCCTAATCACTGAAAGTAGTTTCAGTAAGTAATTCTGAACAGAATCTTCCCTAGTTTGTAAGACACATGGGAAAGGAGTCTTAAGGAACTTTACCCAGACAATTATCCACCAGAAAGAGAAAACAAGTAAATCTCTTACTTAAAACTGCAGTGTCAGATAGAATGTCGTAAACTAACAATATTATCTGCAGATAAATATTTTTTCTTTCTTTTTTGGAGCTATTTCTATTACTATCAGTTTCTGCATGTTACCTGTGGAACTGGACAGTACTCTTAATTTGAAGGTTTCGGGGAAGCCATATGTGAAGAAATATGTTGGAAAAGATATCATTTACATTTATGCAATCATCACATGTGGATAAGCACCCCTATCTATGTAGCAGGAGGTGTACCATCCACAAATGCACCTACCTTTCTTCACTTGGAAAGCCATGAGTTCCTAATTCAGCAAGTGAAAGAAGCACTGCAATCTCTACATCCCTCGGTGCTGACTGGTGAGAGAGTCTTTCATCAGTGCTGTTAGATCTGTAGTAGTGTGTCAGCACCTGAACCTTTATGAAGCTCCTCTAATTCTGGTAAATCCAGTCAAAGTCCACCTTTTGGAAAAATAGAGGAAGGAAAAGGGAAATGTAAAAAGCAAAACCACAAAGCCATCAATAAACCTTTCTAGCAAAATGTAAAAGAAAAATTAAAAGAAAGAAGTGAAAGAGCAGTGAGGAGAGTCAAGGAGGATGGTGAACCTTGCTTCTAGAAACCTGCCAGAGTCACCAGATTTGCATTTGAGTAATTAATATCTGGTGGGCTACTAACAAGAAAGGCTGTTTGGTGCACTTACAGTGCACTTCTGACTCAGTACTTGTCCAGCAGAGTCTGGTGAAGTACTCTGGTGTTTACTATGAAAAAGTAGTTAATACTGCAGCAGAAACAATGATCTGTTGCTTCAAATCACTGAAGTCAAATCATGACTCTTATAAACAGCATATGCTACTTGCTGAAACAGTGATTATGCCAGTTTTAATGCAAATAAGGTGCTGCTATTTTCAAGGCCGAAAATTTGGTTGTCTGTGTTGTTACAGAAGAGCTGCTTGAGTGAGCAGTGAAATATTCAGTACAGTATGTTTCAATGCAGATGTAAAGTGATTATTCTCTTTATCCTTTGGTTTCTACAACAGAGAAGATGATGTGGCCAAGCTGATAACAAGCAAATATTCATCACCAGCTTGAGGTGGTTGATTTCCATCTGAACTCTATGACATGAATAGGGAAACCTGCTTGAAGTCAATGTCACATTTGAGCTCAGTATTATCCTTAGTGCCACTAATTCAATTTACCGTGGATGTGGCAAAGAGCCCCTTCCATTTGGTCCTCAGCACTAAGGCCAGGCATCACAGAGCTGGGTGATGCTGCATCACATCACATTAAGCCACTTCACATAGGACGTGACGTGACCTGACATAACATGTTTGGAGGGTTGAAAGAATGTTATCCGTGTGTCCACAGGCATTGTGCACCAAACTACTAAGTCTTAGCAGGCAGGCTAAGGGAATCAGTGAATAGGGCTTTTCTTCTCTTTTGGGTAGATTACATTATGGCATGGTCCTGAATCATTTTTCACTTACTTTACGAAAGTTGTACCAGGAGTCTTAAAATTCAGATTTCATGCCTTTGGATATATTTTTGCGCCTCATATAAATTAGTTACAGTGCAGAGAACCTGAGCAAACTCTTGAACTCCAAAACCAGTGCAGACATCTGGGTTTTGAAGAGCAACATTTTTCATACTAGATTAATGAAATCCAGTGTCAGCAGATTTGTAACTGAGATTTTTTAATTTATCTTAGAAAGTGGTTTATGCTTCTCACATAGAGATGAGCAGGTGCAGACCTGCTTCTATGATGAGCAGGGAGAATGTGAGGAACTGAATGGTGACCTACTAAAATTAATAACGGTAGATTGTTTCCATTTTTCCTGTAACAGTGTATGTGATACTTTATCAACAGTACCAGAGATGGTGTAACAGTGTCCTGTAACAATATCAGTTGATGTTTTTTGAAGTATAAGGAGCCTTCAGCCAGATTCTATTTGCATTGGTTCAATTCTTACTATAAATAACCTTCAAAATGAATGAATTTTGAAATAATCCAAATACCTTCCTGTTCAGAAAATGGCAAATCAATACACTTTGACAGCTTTTACATTTTTACCAAATGGAAATTGAGTGAAATAAAAACTGTCAACTCATGCATTCACATAAACTAAAAAAAAAAAAAAAAAAAAAAAAAAAAAAAAAGACAAGTTTTTCTGTTTCTCTTTAAACTTACCTGCTTGCAATGATTTATTTTCTTTGCTGTTAAGGTAAGTTTACTGACTGTTAAACATACAGTTCTTTAATTATTTAAAAGTCTTTGCACTGAAAACTCATGCAGAAACTAGCATAGGAATATTAGCATCAGCCCCTCACCCCCATCCTCACAAATTTCTTCCCTGGTCGATAGGCACATAAAGGAGCAGTTGTTGGCATTTTAATCACTACGCCTAATCCTGTTTGAAGGGGTTTCATTCCATGGCTCTGTCTCAGAGGCAGGAGCAAATTCCATGTGTTCCATGTTCCAGCATGCATTACACAGATGCAAATAAAGAACCCAAGTGATGTCTGCTGGGTGCGGCACTGTCCCAGCTGCAACCTCCAACCTGAGATTCACTACCACTCAGAAACAGCAGTGAGGCAGTGGCACAGGCTGCACAGGGAGGTGGTGGAGTCATGGTCCCTGGAGGTGTTCAAGAACTGTGGAGTTGTGGCACTGAGGGTCATGGTTTCACTAATAGTGTGAACAGTGGGGATGGGTTGGTGGTTGAACTAGTTGATCTAAGTGGTCTTTTTCAACCTTAATGATTCCATGATTCTTCCTGCTTTCATTCGCTCTGCTTTGTCTGAGCAATCTGACCAAGCTTGGGTGGTAATATGCTAATTCATCCATCAGTCTTTATCTGAAATAGTCCTAAAGACTCCCACATCACTTGCAAGTAACTTACACGGAATGGATAATGAGCGGATTGATTGCAGCTGTGTATGTGATTATGACCACTTTTTTCCCCAAGACAACAGACTGGTGAATGCAATGCTATGAAATTGTATGGGAGGAAAAGTAGTACTCCTGGCACCCCAAATAATTCTTAGGATCTCACTGGCCATGAAGTTCCCCATTTAGTTTTGAATTCAGCTCAGTGCCACTGAATTCTTGACACACAGAGCAATAGATATTGGACTCTCCCCTCTCTTACTGTGTTTGGTATCAATGCCTCATCTATTTATGACAGTGTACCTACAAAAATAATCCAATCTCTGACTCAGAGTGAGATACTTCAGAAACTCACAAAATATTTTTGCCGTTACATGTTTAGATTCCCGTCTCTTTGATCACCCACAGCAACAACCTCCAGTGTGAATCTTCTCAAATGAGCAAGTGAGCGTGCTTGAGAGATTGTTGTGTATAAGACAGGTTGAAATTTGAGCTGAATCAAGCTGATTTTTCTGTCACCTTTTAGCAGATGTAGAAATGAAAAACTGCATGAAACACAGGTGAACTATACAAGGCTGGATGCTTCTTTTTCATATATATTTATGACATTCACTATATATCAAAATGGAGATACATCTATAGATCATCTTATTGTAATATTTAGGTATGAAATATGTTCCTTTTTATAATTAGTTAGTTCTATTTATCATTTCAATGCAGTTATATATGCAATGACATCACTAATTTAATAGATAACTGGAAGAGAAAAATGTTTCTAATTTCATCTAATCATGAATACTGGCCTGGTTACTCATCTAGTGACAGCAAAAGAATAGCGTTATTTTCTTTTAAATATGAGAAACTCAATATGTTCTGACAAAACAAGGCCAGTTTTGTCACATTTAAACCATCATTACCATATATATTTCCAGTCTGCTTTTCCATAACCAACAGCTCTGAGACAACCTGTGCTAAGAGCAGCCACAGATAATAGTCCCAGTAAGGCTACCTTGTATTGTATTGAGCTATCACTGCCCCTTGTTACTGTGGTATTCACCTTTTTATGAACCAGTAAAAGAAAATACCTTTAACTGTTGACTGAAGGCTTAACATTTTTAGAAGTATCAGGATTTAACCATGTTCATTAAAGCCGACTGCAATGCTTCACACTTCCCTAACGCCTGTTCTGTGCTTTCCTAGATGTTAAAAAGACCAAGGAAAGAAATAGACAAGTTCCAATGTACTGAGCTTCCTGTCATCTAGCTGGATGAAAGGGCACACTGATAGATTGTGAAATATAATTCTTATAAATCTTTTAATGAGGAAGGCAGGAGATGCAATAGCTTTTAGACTACACTTTAAACCAACTTAGAAGCAAAAGGAATAGCACATTACTGACACAGTATAAGGAAAGAAAATGCAAATCCTGCAAACCTCTGGATAATTAGTAATTTACCTAGCTCTGCACTCTTTTAAAATGTTGGATTAACTATGTACATGGAATTCTGATTAACCTTTAGATTGCTGCCAACATTTTTCTTCACTTGTGTTTGCTTTGGTTAGATTTCTGTCATGGAAAAAATGTTTCACATATCAAATATCTGTCTGCTATTAGAATTTTCTGCAATTATCATAAACTGAGTGACTCCAAAGTGATTTTGCTATCCAAAAAATGTGACTTCAAAGTACATTTAATGACATTTTTCTAGCGGGAAAACATAAAACTTGGAAATACAAGTAGTCAACATAAAACTGTAAAGAAAGTAGAGCAAATCCCATCTTCTGAGTACAAGAAAATTAATGATTAATTGTCAGCAAACAGCCAATTTTTCAAGGGAGCTGTTCTAGACATACTAGAGTGCTCTGTTTTCGGTGGATTTTTTTTTTTTTTTAATATGGTATTGATTTTCTAAACAGTTGGATATGGTATATATTAGCAATAGCCTGCATGAAGGCAGCCATTACATGCGATAACACCTACTTTATGGAAATACAAGCCTTTGCCTAGGGTAGTTAACTTATGTTGAAAGGAGAATGACAGTGGTGGTGGTATTAATTTCTGTTGATTTGTTGCTTTTGTTATTTGTAATGAGTGACCTTAAAGTCGACTTTACTTACACATTTTTATGTGCTTTGGGAGTAGGGGAAAGATGTGAACAATCAGCCATCCTTTTCTTTTTATTTACTTAAAGGCCAGTAGTTCTGCAACTGAAGCATATACAGGATGCAATTCATCAACTTAGATAAGCATATGTTTGCTCCCTACAGGAATTATATGCACTGAAAATTAAACAGGCATTCAAAGACTTTGGCTAAATTGGTATATATAAAAGAGCTTTGGTTCTTAAGTAGGAGATGGCAAGATTATTTGAATGTTTCCCAACTTAAAAAACTTCATCTTCGTATTCTCCCCTAAAGCAATAGAATACTGGCCAATTGATTATTCGCTGTAGACATGAGGAGGAATGTGAGATTGTATTAAATTCTGATGTTACTAGGAAGATTGAAAAAAGTCATTTCTACCTTATTGAAGGAAATATGAGTGTTAAAATGACATAGTACAAAAAATATCGAAAGAAAATTATATTTTAGATGTATTTCACTGCAGATGCTTTCTCTCATCCTCTTAGGCACTGATATCCTCCATCCAACACTATTTGCTGACTTGGTCCCATTTCCCCTCCCTCCTTCTTTTTAATAAGCATACTGCTTTTCCACACATTTAATATGTAAGTTAAGTGAAATGGTTCTGTTAGTTATTGATGGCTATAACAAATGCATTATTATTCACCTTGTTACAGAGTGAAAGTCAGTATTTTATAATGCTACAACCACTATTAATGTTGTGGTGTCATTTCTTGTACTGTGTTCTAATCCATTCCCACAGAACAATATTTTTTGTTTATCTCCCAGTTGGTTATTTGATTTTACTGTCTAAGTGCTATGGTTAAAAGATTAGAGGAAACTTAATCAATCAATATTTAAATTTAAAAAAAAAAAAAAAAGGAAAAAAGAAAAGAAAAGAAAAGAAAAGAAAAGAAAAGAAAAGAAAAGAAAAGAAAAGAAAAGAAAAGAAAAGAAAAGAAAAGAAAAGAAAAGAAAAGAAAAGAAAAGAAAAGAAAAGAAAAGAAAAGAAAAGAAAAGAAAAGAAAGGAAAAGAAAGGAAAGGAAAGGAAAGAAAAGAAAAGAGAAGAGAAGAGAAGAGAAGAGAAGAGAAGAGAAGAGAAGAGAAGAGAAGAGAAGAGAAGAGAAGAAAAGAGAAGAAAAGAGAAGAAAAGAGAAGAAAAGAAAAGAAAAGAAAAGAAAAGAAAAGAAAAGAAAAGAAAAGAAAAGAAAAGAAAAGAAAAGAAAAGAAAAGAAAAGAAAAGAAAAGAAAAGAAAAGAAAAGAAAAGAAAAGAAAAGAAAAGAAAAGAAAAGAAAAGAAAAGAAAAGAAAAGAAAAACCTCTAATTCCTACTTTGTTTAAAATATGTTCGATTTGAGGACTACTTACAGGTACAGAGTGTTAAAGCCTCCAGGCTGGGAGATATTCCAATATGTAGATACAAATTAAAATAAGTCATTTTCATATGTTTGATTTCTGTACTTCAGTCTGAGGTTCTTAATTCAGACCTCTACCCTCACTTTTTTTTGTAGTCATTACCTGTAAAATCCATCAGTTTAAGTAAGACTTTATTTATAGAGAGGAGCATTCTCCTTTCTGAGAACTGCAGCCAGAAATCTAGAACAGCAGCCATGCAATTCTCAGCATTTGCAAAACTGAAATATATTGTGGTGTGGTGTTTAGGGCAAGTATTATTTCTCCGGGAATTTGTTTTTACCTGAATGCATACCATGCATTAGACACTTGATCTTTTTAGAATCTACCACCAAAAGAACAATGAAAGCAAAGGGACGGCCAGTTATTAGGCTTTGCCTGTCGAGTTGGGTATTTTGACATTTGTAAATTGTTGTCTTCTAGTTTTGGTACTGGTTGTAGAGTACATAGTTTATTATGACATCTCAAAGGCTGTGTTTGGATGAACTTAATGGAGTTATTAATTGCTTTCTATATTTACTACTATTAAAACCATTTGTTTAAGCTTTGGAATTAAAAATGAAAATAAGATATTAAGCTGCCTAAGTACTTAAAAGGCTTAAAGGAAAAAGAGCTTACATCACTATTTAGTGTTTCAGTGAGCTCCAAAGAACAGATAACACTGAGGACCAGAAAAACCAGAAATTTACTGAAATATATATACATGTTGAGATATCTAAGTGTATAAAAATAACCTTTAGTTAGGTCAATATCACATTACGTTTTGTTTCCACAATAGTATATTTTCCATAGTGAATATATGTTTTAAGTCTATAATTTTCTTCATAAAAATAAAAACTATCAGCTTCCACATAGATCACAGTTGTCCAACCTTTTGACTTACCTGGACTGCACTGAGTGAAGCAGAATTACATTGCGTTGCTCTGAAAGTAATGCCTCTTATTTATTTCCCTGAAAACTACAATTGATACAAAGAGCACAATAACCCTATTTAGTAGAGAAAAATTCTCAGCTACTGAACACTGTTTTTCAATGCAGTCACCACCACTACTTATGCATTTTCATTATGATAAACAAAAGCCTGCATGCCGCACTTGTAAAAGTCTTCATGGACTGAGGGTATCACCACTCTTACCAGCCCTGCTACCTGCAAGTGGACCCACCTGGACATGGAGATGCTGCTGCTGTCATTGGGGCAGAACCAGCCGTGAAGCCATATGAAGGGCTGAGCAGCAATTAATCAATTGGACTGGGTATTGTTGCCAGACAGCTCTAGAGATTCCATCACTGAAGACGCAAGGAGTAATCCATGGTAAAATATCAGAGCTCTGAGAGGTCAAGCCAACTTCTGATACCCGAAGTAATTTGCTCAGACAAGTGGATAAGGTGTACAGTTGTACTCCAATTATGCTTTTGGATACTTCTATATCCTGTGTAGCTGAAAAGTCCTTGAACTCATAGTTCATATAAAAATCACACTCCTAAATGAATAGATATCTATGCACTCTCCTCTGCAAGCCACGTAAAAACTGTTTTATTTGAACATCAAGATAGGTGTTTTTTTAGGTATTTTTTTCAGAGTGGGTTTTCAAAAGTCTTCCAATGCCATGATTTAGTTGAATTTAAAAATAATCTGCCTTGTGTGCAGACCTTAGTTTATAAATCTTTTAGCAGTGTCCCTGAAGACCACAGTGAATGTCAACGATTGAGAAATACACTGAATTCTGAGTTTTGAGCAAAGGAGGAAAAATCATTTTTGTATAACAAAAGAAAATACAATGGACAGAGATGTACATGTATTGCTCCAAAAGTAATGCCTCCTATTTATTTCCATGGAAACTACAACAGATATAAAGTATAACATTATTTGATAGAGCAAATTCCCTGCTACAAAATATTGTTTTTTAACATCATCACTACCATTAGCTATCTTGCACCTGAGCTGATTGAGACGCTTTTCATTTTGTAGTGTGAGTGCTGTGCATAGCCATCTGGAATGTGGCTTCTCTTTCATGTTGCTGTGGCCACTGCTAAAACACACCACCCACTGCCTTGCTATGCTCACATCCGCTGACCGATCTCCATGAAAACATTCAGCAAGCATTGATGAATGTCAGATTTTGCAAGGAGGAATTCAGTGACACACCTTTGCTTCATAATACATTTCCATGTCAGGCTGCCCCTCTGCTGCCATCTTTCACGTGGCAACAAAATGTAATGGAATACTGGTGGGAAGGTTCAACCTCTACAGCCATACCACCAACATCCACCTAATGTGGGCCAACATCATAAAACAAAAGGCATTACTTTCGGTGCAGCTCTCATAAAATATACAGCACAGTTAATGCATATAAATGAGAAAAAAACTTTTTATTTTTTTTTTAATTATTAAAATGTGAAAAAGAGAGAAACAAAACTAGTGGGATAGGTGACACTGTGTTTGTGAAACAGACGTATCAGTCTGATTCCATGGCAGTGGCTGCCACTCTCAGTGAGCTCTCTGGAGGTTCATCAGGGATTTCTGATGAAATGTTACTTTTTCTGGGCTTCACTCATGACAATAATTTTTCATGAATGTGTGTGTCAAAAAGAGGTGCCATGAGGAATGTGTGACTGCGAAGCGAGGGGTATTTCTCTTTGGTAAGAGAGGTCTGATAAAAGTCTTTGAAAGAGACGTGATGAGTCTTTTGATTGCAGTTGTATACATTCCATTTGAAAATTCACAAGTAATGTATTTATGTCAACTGAAAATGGAGTTGCCAGTATACCAAAAAAGTTTGTTTGTTTATTTATTTATTTATTTGCAATCTTGAAACCTATTCTCCTATTCATGTATCAAAACAGAAAGCTTGGCTGTGTATTTTTCACTGTTCAAAGGACTACATTTAGGCAGTGTATCCAAATGCATAAACTGATTTTCCATAACTTGAGCTAGTATTGCATTGTATCCTCCCTCCCTGTGCCCGCATTTCAGCCCCAGTGAGTTTCATATTGCACCAATGTTTGGCTGGTGCTGAGCTGCCATGGGCCATGATAACACAGGGCAGAAAGCAGCCCAGCGTGAGCTGTGCCAGGCTTCATGCAGCCCATGGACTGAGGGTTGGACATGCCTGATATAAATTGTACTTAAAATAAAAGACTGAGTAAAACTTTTGTTTGAGATTCAACCCTGGTACAGCAATGAGCAACTGCATATTCTTCATCCATTTACTTTAGCAGAGCTTCATACATGTCTTGATTTCAGTGGATTTATCCTTGTGCTGAGGTTTATATTTATATTCTCCATAAGGATTTTAACATTTAATATCTGCATACCTGTGCATCAGGTTTACTTGTTATGAAAACAAAGTTCTTCCTTCTGCACTTTTGAAGTCTTAGTGTTAATTGTTGAAAATATTTCAGTAATTTCTAAACCTTTTTTTTTCCATATCCATAGATTACTGGTACAAAAAAATGGTCCTGACCATATCATAGAAATGATGGGAAACTAAAGGGTTCACTTCTTCCACTTTAAGTGCAAGCATGGCATGGCCAGATTTCATTTTCACCTTCCCCAAGGCCAGTATTAGTGACAGTGCAGTGGCTTTTGATGCTCTGAGCTATACATGGCAGATGTAGGTAGAGAAGTTCAAAATTGGCAGAGGTGCTCTGTAAATCAGTCTTTTCATTAGTAAATGGTAGTTAAGGAATGGCTCTTTACATCCTCATGCATCAGCCATGCACCGTGCTGATTTGTGAGGCTGGATTGCCAAGTAAGGATCATCAGTACTGCTAGACTGAAAATTTGTCCTCTTTCAATTTGACCTGAGATCTGTGTGATCAGGATTTATAACTCCACAGTGGGTCTATTCACAATTAACTCAGGACAGTATGTGTGACAGTATGCAAAGTAGGAAAGCCAGGATATTTCTGGTCAAATTACAATCTGAAGTGTACCTGAAGCGCTCCTAACCAGGCAGTGATATAAGATATTGAAGAATATGTGTTTTAGGTTACCTGCATGCTCAGACTGCATGAAGGAATTCAATTTCAATTCAACTCTTGCTTTATATACACACGTTTCTATGTCAGGCGCCATTGTGTCAGACTGTGCCTCTGTTGCCATCTGTCACACTGCAACAAAATGTAATGGAACATTGGTGGGAAAGTTCAAACCCTATTGCCATCCCACCAACATCCACCTCTGGTGTCATGATGTCATGGGCCAACATCATAAAATAGGAGGCATTACTTCTGGAGCAGTCCACACTCATTTAAATGTGTGAATTATGTAAAGTTACATATTTTAAAGGCCCTGGCTTAGCTATGTGTTTCTTTCCTCTTTCATAAAGCAGATTTATGTAACTCTTTCAAGTGATTTTGTTGTTGTTGTTGTTTTTTGTGGGTAAATAATAACAAGTCAATATCAACCATCTGTTGGACAACAGTTTTAATCTCAATGCATCCAACCATGCCTGGCTTAGTGGTCTTTTTCACTTAGTTGCCAATATAAGCGGGATAAGCTTCGTAATTGACAAGAGTGTATGGCTGATCACTGCAGGTGGAAATGTACCACTTTTTATTGTATATACTGAGAGATGTTCCTGCAGAGACTGAAGGTTTGATCTCTAAAAATGTAAATTGTTTTGTCTTTGAAGGATGTAATTTGATGTTTAAGACACTGATGAAGACTAACTGAAGGAGGAAAATAAGGGCACATTGAGAAAACGAAATCTGAGCTTTAAGCCAGCTATAAATTGCTGACATCATATCTTTTCTCCAGACCCAGTTTTCAGAGCAGCTCTGACAAAGGACAGTGAGCAGTAGCAGAAACTCAAGAGCAGAACAGGTTCCTCCAAGAAAGTGTCAGGGCTGTCATCCAAAAGCAGTAACCAGGTCCTTGCGTTTGCTGGCAATTGAGAATGCAGTACGGGGAAAAAAAAAGAAAAAAAAAAAAGAAAGAAAGAAGTGTCATAAACACTTGTGTTGCTTTTAGACATGATGTCTGAATTGTTACAGAAGGACAAAAGGGAAACAGGAACATTCTATCTCAAGCTGAACAGCAAAGGAGAATTCTGCTAGCTTTTGAAGGAAGGGTAGAGGCTTAATGCTCCAGTACAAATAAAGGGATAACTGCTTAATTTTCTCATCTTCACAAACTAATGCTTAAAAGAGCAGAGAGGTAGTTCTCTTAGAATCTAGGCTGGCACAAATTTAGCACCCACCTATTACTATTGCAGTTTAAAAGAAGTAGATATAGCAGATAAGCAGATGTTTTAATGTTTAAAATGCCTCAGTGTTCAAATGACTGAAGGGAATCATCTTCAGGATTATAAAATGGATAATTCACTGTGGAAAGCAGCTCTCGTGACTACCTGAAATTTCCTCTCACATAGTTATGTGTTGTCTTACAGTGGAACTCAGAAGCTAGAAATTACCAGAGGAGACTGAAAAGGTCCAAAGATGCCAGAGAAGCTGTTGTTCTGAATATGAGAACAGGATATATGACCTTCCTATCATCTTGAGGAATGATAGACAGGTGAAGTATGCTAATGGAATAACACAAAGGTGCTCTGCGAGCTATTAACCCAGAAAAAAAAAAAAAAAGCTATCTGCATCTTAATGTTATGGGTGATAACAGCCTTTGAAGATGATTTTAAGAAACAAGTTTTTGAAATTATACTACTTCATTGTAATGGATGACTTTACAATAGAGCCACAGATATAGCAATAACTAGCAGTGATACTTACTTAGGGTTCGACAAACACAGCCTGCAGGTTTTTCTGAGCTTTTTGTTTTCTAGAGATTTTGTGGCACTCATCACTGCAGTATCTAAGTATCCTCTGGCTAATTAGATATGCATGGCAGATTCCTTACTGGGAGCCTGCTTCCTAACTGAAGATGTTTTCCTTTGGGTAAACATAGGCATTTTCACTCTTTTCCATCCTCCATTAATTTTATGATAGTGAGAAAGCTTCTCTCACAGAGGCTCCAGCAGTGCACCCTGAATGTCATCATTAGTACGGAAGTTCATTTTTCAGCAAAATATTTTGTTTGAAATGATATATTTCCTGCATCTTCATACTTTGATGTAGGCTCCTTAGCTTAACAAAATTGCAACTATCTTGATAAATAATAAACAAAGAGTTGGTTAGTTGGACCCTAACTTGCTGAAGATATTGAAAGAAAACTTGCATTAAAAGTGTGCAAGAAGCCAGCAGAGAAGTCAAGGCACAGCAGCCATGCAGTGTATGAACTTCCTCTTCTATCCTAAATACACTACGTACCACAACATAGCTTGGCCTTTCTGTGGAACAGGAACATTGATTGGGATGGAGATCCATGAAGCCTTCCAAGACTCTGTCAGCTGAGAGTCTTGTGTCTGTGCCAAGTGAAAGCCTAATTCTAATAGGACCTCAAAGCACAAGCACCATTTACTAGGTGTAGGAGCAGCTCCTTCATACTAGTAGCCTGTTGCAGCTCTTGGTACATCTGTCTTGCCCATGTGAAGGCCTGTTCTGGTCCGTATAGGTTTTTTTACACTGCTTTGGGATGCTACCTTATACCCTTTGTGATAATTTGATCAGTTCTTTCGGGGGGATGACAGTGTTATGGCTGAAGCCTCTGAATTTGCTTTGCTGGGCTTACAATGATTTATGTATTTATTCATAATAATTTTCATAATAACATTTTTATCAAAAGATGTGTTTCCTACTGGAACTGATCTCCACCAACTGTTTTTATAAGAGAATTTCATGAACAGTGGAGAGAGGAAAAATCCTTTCTTAGAAACTGTAAAATACCATCAGTGGCCACATTTTTATAAAAACTGTCGAAGTTTTGTGAATCGTGAAGAAATTATTAAGACAACAACCTGTTTGTAGATGGCCTGTGAAGACTGTTGAATACATCAGTTTTAATGTCCAATTTTACCAGCTGTAGTTCAATCAGCACAAGAATTATATTTCTGAAAGCTAAGACAACTTTGGCACATTATCCAAATTTCTTTCCAACACATTGGAAACAGAGCAAACTGTTTTGTTTACTGAAGAGGACAGCTTTGCAGTGAGAGTTTATTTTTATTCCTTTTCTTATTCACTTACAGGGAAAGATTCTATAATTATCGACTATCTTTTAGTGGTGATTTACTTATGGGAAGATTGATTAGCACAATCAGTCACTCTAAAGCAATTTTCATCACCAAATATCAGATGGTTTCTTTTCCTACTTGATTAGCAGTCCTACTGCAGGTTACATTGTAGATGTAATACCATAAACAGGGCTTGCAAAGTGTTGTTATATGGCAAATCCATATCTAAATATAGAAATTCTTAAATATTTATAGTTACTAATTATGCGCCTGTGCACACGTGTATGTGTGTGTTTGTATATGTGAATATGAAGAAAATCTAGAAATGTTGATAGTATTATAAATGTGGAGCTTAAGATTTGGATTCTCAGATTAATATTCCATATAACTGAATGAATAATGTTTTTGTTTGATTTTCATCATCCTGCTCCAGCACAATCTGGGCAAAAGAAATTACAAAAAATCCTTAGATATGCTTAGCAGAAAATAATTCATCTGTCCTTAGAAGTACAGCTAGATTAATAGATTTTAAGGGAAGAATTGTGTTCAGATTTTTTATTTTATTTTTAATCAAAAATGCATGTTTTGTGAGTTATTTTGCTTTAAGCTTTGGGCATTACAGGCTGCACTGTTTGCTCTCTAGGGCTGACCTTAAGTGATCTGCTACCCAGGACGAAGAAATCACATGTAATGTCTCTTCTGTAGTCCTTCTCATATTGAAAAGAAAGCAGAAGCAATCACGTTTAAGAACAAATTCAGCAGAGAATCTTAAATGTCTGCAATCCTAGATATACTTAGAAAAAAGGAAGGGAGCTTCTATTCCAGACCCATGGGCTGGGGCAGTGTTCTCCCCTCAATAAGTAGAAATCATTGTGCTGCAAAAAGAAAGGGTGGGTGTGAAGCCTGAGCAGGGGTTTTGGGAGAGTTTGGCTGTTGGTTGCAGTAGGTCTGG
The DNA here is from genome assembly GCF_987193195.1 of Phasianus colchicus. Taxonomy (NCBI): domain Eukaryota; kingdom Metazoa; phylum Chordata; class Aves; order Galliformes; family Phasianidae; genus Phasianus; species Phasianus colchicus. The sequence goes on from NC_143436.1 coordinate 115,579,698, forward strand.
TCCCTATCTTCTATCTGGGTTAGCAGACAGCATGAGAAAGCTCCTAGTATCCATTCTGTAGTTGAGTTAAAATGGTTTCCTGATTTCTCTGAAGCTAATTTTCCAACTAAGTAAAGCCATTCTCCAACTTTGTTTTGACTTTCCTCTCAGGGCCAAGTGGGCTTCTCAGTTCCATTGATGGATACAGCATGCTAGCCCTGAAACTTCTTTACATGGTGAAACAGGAGGAATGCTTCACCACGACAATCACTGTTTGAAGAAGAAATCAGTTCACATAGCAGTTTCACTGAACTCTGTTCATCTGTCTTGTTTTTTGTATGCTCGTACTGCATCTACTGTAAGAGCTAAGGGTGTTGTAATTTGCCATGTACAAGAGAAAACTACGTTATCATGCAAAGCCATGTAACTGCTATACTATCTCTTATATAAACACATAGTCCCAGAGGCAAGTTTTTAAAAAAGATTCCCCTGACCTGAAAACACAAACTGTATGTTCACATAGATATCCAGCTTTGAGTCCTTGCTTATGGAGTAGCTGAAAAGAGGCTAATATACACAATTCATTTCTCTAGGCCTGGTACCAGGCTGTAAAATGTATAGACACAAATGCCTGAGTTAAAAATAGCAGATATATAAAATTTTAGAAATGTAACTCTGTTACACCATCACAATACACACAGAAAAAAGCGGTAACAATATTATCACAAAGAAATGTTGTTATTCTGTGTAATTTTCATATTTATTTTAACATACAGATTATAAGTCTTTGATATAGAATCTAAGCTAACAAAAAGAGTAGGAAAATTTCTTGAGCCTGCGAAATTATTTTTTTCTTAAAAACATAGATTCATTTATGGATGTAAAATATCACAGAATCACAGAATTGTAGGGGTTAGGAGGGACCTCTGGAGATCATAGAGTCCAACCCCTAAAAGGAGGTTCCCTACTGGAAAAATTGAGCAGGGAAGAATCCTGGTGGGTCATGAATCTCTCCAGAGGAGGAGACTTCATTGCCTCTCTGTGCAGCCTGTAACAATGCTCAGTCACCCTCACAGTAAAGAAATTCTTCCTCGTGTCTGTATAGAACTTGCTGTGTTCTAGTTTGTGCCTATTATCTCTTGTCTTGTCTCTGGCACCACTGAAGAGAGCCTGGCCCTACATTTGACTCCCACCCTTCAGGTATTTACAAGCATTGATGAGGCCCCCTTCTTTTCTCCAGGGTGAACCCCTGGGCTTTCTGCTTTTCCTCGTACAGGAGATGTTTCAGGCCCCTCATCATCTTTGTGGCTCTATACCAAAAATGACAGGCCATTTTCCATTTCTGAATTGAGACTGTACCATTGGTAGTATACACACACCACAGTCTGGAACCTCTTAATGTATGTCAGGAATCTCTGTGAGTTCATACAGAACTATAAAAGCTTTTAAGTAACTAAACGAGATGTTGAAATTTTTTAAAATAGTATTTGTGGTGATAATGAATTTGTGAACAATAACAAAGGAAGCCCACTTATCTGCAATAATTTCTGTTTCTTGTAAAAGCTTTGGTTGTTCAGCTGGAGAAGATCTCTCAGCTCATGCTGTATGACCTCCTGTGTGGAGCATGGTGTTCTTGTACAGTAAGCCAACAAGAAATGTATCTAACTTATTTTTGAACATCATTAATGAAGGTGACTCGGGTTCATCAGTAGAAAGCATTTTTCCATTATCTAATTGCTTGACTGCTAAGAAATGTTTCCTTTTAATTTTATGCCATTAATTCTGATTTGATTTCGAAATAGAAAGCAAGTCATTCCTTTAGCTTTCTCTTCAGATATAAGCAACTGGTAAATAGCTTCAAAGACAGTTAAGTAATACCAATTAAGTGCTGGACAATTTATGATAATCACCTTTGCCACGGTGATATTTTAAATGGGACTAAAAAAAAAAAAAGGCAACTTAGGTATTTGGTTTTAAAAAGGTAGGTAATTAATGATCTCCTGAGTAGACAAATATAAAACATTAGACACAGAAACCTAACACATTTTTTTTATAAATAATGTATTTCCTACTGAAATGAGGTACACATTGAGTTTTTGTTAGGTCTGGGTGGGTACTTTCAATATACTTTGACAGTCTTTCACAGAAAATGTTGGAAACTCACGTATATATATGCACTAAAGAGCATACTGCTGAATTAGATTTGCTAGCAGAAAATCCTATGAAAAGCCCCAAATACATCTGAGTGTTGCCTAAAACTATTACATTTCACAAAAGCAGGAACTAGAAAACACATAACTAACCTTTAACTCAAATCCTGAGCCTTATCTTTGAATTTTGTATTGTAAATAGCAAATCGTATGAGACATCAAATCAGGAAATAACAAGTATCTTTTCTGACTTGTTTTCGTTGTGATGCAAGTTCAGACTTTTAAATGATAGACATGAAATGAAGAATATTTCAAATTCTCATCTCAGGGAGCAGTTATGAGCACTGATGTCAACAGCCTGTGTGGTTGCTCATACTCTGCTCAGCTCTTAAATCTTAAACTTATACCACACTGGTTTTTCTAAGCTTGTTGTAGGTGGGTCTAAAATGTGACAGTAAGTCAGAACATTTTCCTGTAGACCATCTGGTGTCCAAAATCATAGGAATGTTGACTGTTTTGCCTGGCTTCACGTGCAGTTAATTCTAAATGTATTACTCTTGTCTTGGTGGAGGAAAAAAAAAGGAAGTCCAGAGTGTCTTCCTTAGTTGCAAATAAATAAAGTTTAAAAGAGAACAAAAACATTTGAAATACAATTCAGACCAGTAAGTGATAATACCTAAACCAGCAGAGGAGCTAAGGTCAAGAGCTTAAAAGCTCCTTTCTAATTTCCAGATGAAGGATAATTATTACACAGTAAGATTCAAATTTTAAAAAAATAATAATAATCAGTGAAAGTTTCAGCATGAAAATTGAGGCAAGGCAAAGTGAATACAGAGAAACATGAGCTTATTTTGGTCATGGTTGAATTTTTAAAACAGATCTTCCTCTCTAAAGAGAGGAAGTCCTACCTACCCCTGTGGGAGCCTGGTGGGATTTCACTCTGCAACTCATATGCTGGCGGGCACTTTGACCATATTTATCCTCATTTACAAAGAACCAAATAGAATGCTATTCTGCAAGCTTTAGGATTCATATAATCAGACATGGTTACTTGATTCGTATTTATTTTTATCCATTGGAAGGAAATAGTATTCATTAGCAGAATAGATTGATTTTATTTCATTTTCTTCCAGAGAATGCAGTATATCTCAAATTGGAAGATACACACTTAAGGACATTATAGCACAAGAAATAAAACAGCAACCTGAAATCCAGAAAGAAGTCTGTGTTGTTCTGAAAGGTGAGCAATAAAATGGTATTTTCCTGGAGATGATGCCAGTTCTAGACAGTGACAACTGAGTGCCAGTGATGGGTGAAGCAATTCTTCTGTGTGTATGCACAGACATCAAAAAAGCCAGGACTTGGTATTCTTTTCCAAGTGATGTTAATTGGGCTTTTGCCATTAAAAATCAGCTTGAGCACTTAGGCCTCCAATTTCCATAGTCAAATTGTACAAATCTACATGACATAATTTAGCTAACTAATATTGCATAGAACCACAGAATGGTCTAAGCCTTTTCAACTACATGAGTCAGTACAAAATGATTTTAAGTTGAGATATCTGAACACCTCCTAAGCTCAAACCTGATCGAATACCAGCATTCACTTTGCTTCCAGGAGCATTAAGTGTATAATTGCAGAATGGATTGGTGCCACCCAGATAAAAGAACTTCGATGAGGTGCAGGTGTCAGGTGTCTACTGAACCTAAAACAAACAAACAAACAAACCCAAAACAATTGTTATGTTTTAACTTAACATGCAGCTCAGCACAATACAACCATTCACTCGCTCCCCCTTCCCAGTGGGATGGGAGAGAGAATTGGAAAAAAAAACAACAAAGTAGAACTCCTGAGCTGAGATCAAAACTATTTACTAAGACAGAAAAGGAAAAGAGAAATAATAGCAATGATTTAATATATATAAATATGTGTGTGTATATAAATATATATAAATAAATATGTGTGTATTTATACACACACATATATCTATACATACACACACACATACTTGCATGAGCGAGGGTTGCTCCAAAACTAGTACCTCTTATTTTATTATGTTGGTCCACAACATCAGGGGTGAATATTGGTGAGATGACAGTAAAGGTGGAGTGTTCTCACCAATATTCCATTTTATTTTGTTGCTGTGTGACAGACAGCAGCAGAGGAGCAGTCTGATGCAATGGTGTCAGAGCTGGAAGTGTGTATGAAACAAAGGTGTATCACTGAATTCCCCCATGCAGAAAAAAATGGCACCCATTGACAGTTATCAGTGCTTGAACATTTATGGTGACCAAACAGTGGATGTGAGCACGGTGAAGTGATGACTGTTGTGTTTCAGCAGTGGCAAGAGTGATGTGAAAGATAATCCACATTCTGGATGGCCATGCAGAGTTGTCACTCCAGGAAATGTAATGCATCTTGATCAGCTCATCCATGCAAATTGGTTAATGGTGGTGAGTGTGCTGAAAAATAGTGTTTTATAGCTGAGAATTTGTTCTATCAAATAGAGTTAGTGAGTTCTTTGTAACTGCTGTATACAGTTCCCATAGAAATAAGTAAGAAGTATTACTTTCAGAGCATCCTGTGTGTGCGTGGACCAATGTCCAGATGGTCTAAGTAGTGGTGGCCCACCCCAATGTACTCTCCAAGTTTATACTTTCACGTGAAACCATATCATATGGAATGTCCCTTTGACCAGTCTACATCAGTGTCCTGGTTCTGTCCCCTCCCAGCTTGTTGTGCCCACCAGTCCCTTGCTGGCAGGGCATCCCAAGATGCTGAAGCGTTCTTGGCTCTGTACAGCACTGCTCAGCAGCAACTAAAAGATCAGTGTGTTATCAAAATTGTTTCCTCCTAAAGCTAAGACAGACACTACAAAGAAAATTAACTCTGTCCCAGCTGAAATCAAGATGACAACCAATCTACCAAAAACTAATCTGACAAAAAACCCTGCACAATACTGACAATGCGTTGTCCAACTGTGGCCTTAGAAAAGGTCTGAAGGCAACATAAATTTTAGGGGAAAAAAGAACAAAATATTCCTCTGGTAAGTGGAAGAGTAATTGGAGGAAATAATGGGGATCAATGATATTATATTATCATATTATTATATGATACAATAATATATATCATATAATATATCATATAATATATATGATATAGTAATATAATATTATTATATTACTAATATTACATCAAACATTATGTATACATCTGGGACTTTATCAAACGTACCATGGTAGAGGGATGTATGCCTCTGACATACATTTAAAGTATGTGCGTATGCATATGCATTACTAATCAGATTTTATTTAAACAAAGTATATTTATGTTCAAAGTTTTTAATGTATGTGTGCATAAAGTAAAACCACAAAAATTTCCCATCATTTACATTGTTTTCTACAACCAACAGGTACATGAAAAAGTGATTAAAAAACAGTGCAGCTCAAAATAGATTATCGGTCATTGACCTCATCTAAATGAAAACCTGTGTTTCTGGAAGAATAGATTGCCTTTTTAAGAGGATGCAGGTAGTTTCTACTGTGACAAATCTTATCCTGGTATCTGAGAAAGGCATAGCAGGAGTGTAATTATTCAGTATGCAGGTAGCAGTAAATAACAAACATGAGCTTCTTAGAGCATAGTCAGTAAAAGAAATACCTAATTACTGAGGATTTTTGCAAATCTCTTTTCAGGGCAGAGTTGACATGCAGCTCCAAGGAACAGTGCATCATTATCTGTTTTGGAAATGCTTTCGGACAACAAATCAGCACTGGATATCTTGGCTGTATTTCTGTGACAGTGATAAAGAGGAAAACATAGCTGAATATGGATACCATAGCAGTACGACTTTGTGAAATATAAAAACTCATAATTACTCAACTAAATTGTTAATATAATAGAAATTAAAAGTTTATTATTATAATTAAAAGTTTCTGCTGCATTATCATCTTCTCTGTCTTTATAAAATTTATATTGGGTCAGTTACAGTATTCTGGCATCTGTCAATTCATCAACTTCTAGACAGTTGCTGTTGTCAGAAACTGAATGAGCCTGAGATATAAGAAGGGTAGAAATGGTATTTGGTCTTTATAGTCCCTCCAAAAAGATCTTAATCAACTATTTACTGTGCTCTACAGCATACAGAAAAGAAGCCTAAATGTTCCTCAGAGAAATTTGGCTCATGAAGCATATAGAATGCTAATACTAATATTCCTTAATTTAAAATTCTGTGTTCCCATTTTGTCTTCTTTGGCTGCTTCAGTGAGGTGACTCTTCTGGTAAGAGGTTAGTCCTTATCTCTTGCCTTCTTTATCTTAAGATAAGAAGTCACTGGAAATAGACCGTAACTGTTGTTCCTCTGAGAAAGAAACTTATTTTTGGAGTGGGTTCCTTCCTGTGCTTCCCTTTATAAATGTCTATCAACACTGAATTATCTTCCAAAGACCCAAAGACATTCAAATTGTATTGTTTTAGTTTAATCCCACATAGATGTTTTACCTCCAAATTATATTATTATTATTATTATTATTATTATTATTATTATTATTATTATTATTATTATTATTTCCTTATGTATGCAAATGCATTAAGAGCACATTTTTTCAATTTAGAATCATAATCCTTTTAAAGATATTTAATACCTTAGTACTAAAATGTTATTCTAAGCACCTTTATTCTAAACATCAAAGAAGTTTAAAGCAAGTACAGTGTTGGTAGCATCGCTTCAGTTTTGTGCTTCTTATTTCATATCCTTGAAATATATTCTTGAAATATAGTCATGGCTTCTCAAATATATTACCTGGATGTCTTGCTTAATTTTGTCTTTTAGATTCTTTGGTAGATTTATGAAGAATTTGTAAGGCTGGTTATCCTATAGGCAATGTCACCACATCAGAGTTTTATTTATAAAATGAATATGTTAATGAGCTAGTGAAGAGTCAAGCTGAATTTCTCCATATTTTATTCTTTGTGTGCTGATATTTTTAATAGTGATAGCCACTGTTCTCATTCCAATTTTCTATTTAAAATTGGATTTAATCACATTTCCCTAAATGCAAATTCAACTTCTTCATCCACCTTTATTGCCCATGCCATATCTTTCAGTTTCCAACGTGGAATAATTCCTCAGCATTTTACTGACGGTCATTCAGTGGATTTGTAGGTGACCTAGATGTGTTACTGCATGACATTTCATCACCTTCATTCTGTCTCTTTTTTTGACATATATATTATGTAAGCTGCAGATTGGTGTCTTCCCATATCTTTTGTGGGTTTGTATTTCTTTCCTCCTACTAATATTCTTTGCCCTCTCGATTAATGGCTCTTCATGGTTCTCATGGTATGAGCTTAGCCCCTTTAGAACAAAAGTACTCATGTTTAGAATATTGATGCTGTTGTATTGGTGTTACCTCCTCTGAGGATAGTACAGTACTCTAGGGCTACTTTGTCATGGTTTGGGAGTTTTTTCTTTTGTTTTATTTTTGTGCCTTGGATTAAGTTATAGCTTTCACTAGAATTTTCAAAGTATCACTTCGCTTTCACTTGTTAAGCTGCCTTACATCTATATCCCAGCCTACAATCTTCTTAAAGCCCTAAAGTCACAAAATTTGGTCAGATTATGAAGTGCATCAGAAATAAATTCTAGGTGTGTCTTTTTGCTCTTTCCATTTCCCTTTAAATGTCATTTCTTTAATATGATGTGCCCATAAAATGAGTATCAAACTTCTGTGTATTTAGGTGTAATCTGTCTTTTCCATGTCAGTCATAGACAGCACTGGATATCAAATATCCAGATCTTTGAATTCAGAAACTCAGATGCACTGATGTGTCTGAGTTTCTATAACTGATTACTCTTAACATTGTCATACAGACTACAGTTTCCACTGTATTTCATTGACATTCAGCAGTATCAGTAGCAATTCAACCTTTTTGCTTTTTCTTGTGCATTCTGAATATCCACTTGTACATGATCATTTTTTCATAATCTTGTAGATCTTAGTATTCTATTTTCGCTATTACTTTTACACTTTCTGTTCAGGATTCTCAAAATAGAATCCCCAGCCTTCTTCAGCTTCCACTCCATCACACTTCATTTTCCACTGCATTTCCCCCTATTACTCCCCCTACTTTTCATGAGATTTCCTCATAGCTGACAGTGTAAAGGGATTTGAGGGCTTGCTGCACCTTTTCTTTTCCCTTCCTTTCCCCTCCTTTTCCTCCCCTCCCCTTTCTCTTCCCTTCCCCTCCCCTTTCCTCCCCTTTCCTTTTCCCTTCCCCTCCCCTTTCCCCTCCCCTTTCCCCTCCCCTTTCCCCTCCCCTTTTCCCTCCCCTTCCCTTCCCCTTCCCTTCCCTTCCCTTCCCTTCCCTTCCCTTCCCTTCCCTTCCCTTCCCTTCCCTTCCCTTCCCTTCCCTTCCCTTCCCTTCCCTTCCCTTCCCTTCCCTTCCCTTCCCTTCCCTTCCCTTCCCTTCCCTTCCCTTCCCTTCCCTTCCCTTCCCTTCCCTTCCCTTCCCTTCCCTTCCCTTCCCTTCCCTTCCCTTCCTTTTCTCTGTATTATATCTGCAGAAAAGGCACACAGCTCTGAAGGAAGGAAAGGCAAAGCTCCCAAACTCTCAAGGAGAAAAGATCAGCCCAGTCCAGCAATTGTCTAAAAACTCATTGAATTCCTGCTATGTATTATATTTAAAATATATATTTATGTATTATATTTTAAATTTCCAAATGCAAATATAACAGCCACCAAAAGAAATTAAAAAAAAGGCATATGGCTCATTCATACAAAAAATAAACCAAAGTATAGAGTGGAAGTCAGAATCATAATTTTTAAGCATTTTTGAAACCATTTTCAGAAACGGTTTTGAGAGAGGAAGAACACTGAAAATTTGACAGAAATTGCTGTCTCCAAATTGCATGGCTATTTCTAATCCCCACAACATTCTTTTGTCTATTTCCCACAATGGGAGACACTATTCTTCCCACAGAGTTCATTAATTTTAATTAAGAAATCAATTTGAGAAAGAAAACAACACTTTTTGGCTGCTACATTTTGAAATTCACGTTCTTACTTCTTGTTCGGAGTGGGAAAAGAGACAAATTCAGTATCACAAACCTTAATTCGCATAGTTGTGAAGCCAGGGACATGGAATCATTCCAAATCAATATGGAGATGTTAGTTTATTATGTCCACGTATGCTTGTTCACACACAGCACCATCTGATGCTTATGTGTTAAACAGAAATACTGGCGCTAAGCTAAAGTTGTCACACAATTCAACAAGGTTTGAAAATAATTATGGCTGAGCCAATTTGGATTTGATCCCAATCCTTAAGGTTGTCACATAATTTTCATAAAACTGAAACTTAAAAAAATAAAGTGCATACATTTAGAAGTTTGGGTGGTTGCAGATGACACTATTTAATAACTTACTTAAAATGGTGAGGAGTGGAGAATTATGGGTAAATGCTTTAAAAGGAAGTCACCATCCCTGGATGTGTTTAAAAACCATTTGGATGTGGTGCTCAGGGACATGATTTAGCTGAGGGTTGTTAGAGTTAGGGTAGTATGGTTAGGTTGTGGTTGGACTTGATGACCTTTAAGGTCTTTTCCAACCTGAGTAATTCTATGATTCTATGATTCTAAAATTCATATGTATTTTTTCTTGAGCTAAATTCTGCAGTCTCAAAAAGTTTCTGTTCTTTCCCATCTTCCTTGTGGCAGCCAGCGAGGCTGGTTCCAGCCCTGCTCTCTGCCAGGGCATTGAAGACATGAGCAAAGTACATGACATGAGAAAGTATGTGAGCCTCCTTGTAGGGTGGGAATTGGTGCTATTAAGCATAAAACAGGCAGATATGATCTTCTATTGTATTAGGATACCTTCATATCATTACACACTACCACACTACTACAATCTAGAGTGAATGGCTATAAATGAGAGGCTGACCCAACAATACTGTAACATCATTGACATTCACACAGAGAATTTCCATTAGGCACACAGTTTCAGGAGTGGAGCAGGATGGCGGTATACGACTTGACATAGGTTAAAGAGAGGAACAAACACTTCCAGTTAGCTCCCACCTCACATTCTTCTTTCTGGAAATTCCTTTGTTTTCAGAATAGTACCACTGCTTCTGATCAGTTCTTGGATCCTAAATGGCATTTCTGGAGAGCTAGATGTAAAATGCAACACAGCCAAGGAGTCTGTTCTCCTCAGACCCCAGACTTGTTCTATCAACCTGTCTTCATGCAAAGGCCCCAGCATATGCCTCCCTGGCTTCCTCATGCACACTTAAGTTGTATTCATTTATGAAACAGTTCCTTCATTTTTTGCACTGACGAGGCTCCTTAAACAGCTGAATCTTACTGAGAACAGGAAGACAGTTCCTAAGCCACATTTAGAAGATGAAAGGATCCGCAATGCAAGAGATATGTAATGGTTCATCTCAAAATGAGCAGCACACTGCAGACATCTGTCGTCAGTGTGCCTCTGGATGCACTGCCTACAGCCAAGATTCAGCAGCAGGGCACAGGCGGCAGCACTGGTGCCAGCAGTTGGCTGTCATCCCACTGTTGCACCAGAAAAATATTAAACTGTAGGGATTATATATACTGTTTCTGTAAGTGATAAAGGAAAAGGGTCGATCTCGATGTACTGAAAATTGAAAAGGAACTTGATTTTTGTTTGTTTGTTTGTTTTTATTTTAAAAAAGCAATATCAACCACAAATGCTGAAGCAGATGGGAAATTTAAAAAATACTGCAGAAAGTTATGGGCTATTTATTATCAGAGCTTGTTTTGTACCTAGTCTGCATTCCTAACATATTCATCAACTCAAATCAATAAGAGTTTGGGATATGTAAAGAATCTGGGGCTGGGTTTAATCTTCATGGTAGTCAAAGTGATTTTTCTTCAATCTATCATGTACTGTATTTGACATATGGCTTTTCTCTCAATCGATAATTGACTGGTACATGCTTTGTGCTCCGATGAAGGTGGATTTAACCCACCAGACATCAGTGTGAGCTACTTTTGTCTTTTGAATGACAATTTATTTTTGTAATCTTTATTATACTATTATTTCTGCTAATTTTGCATTCTTCATCAGCTTTTTTTCATGTGGATCCATAACTAATGTTTTCTTTCAAATGAACAAGTACCATCGTATCTCTCAATAAGCCATGACAGGCACCTTCCTTCTCCACATTTCTCAGTATGAAGGCAGACAGTGAAGGAAAAACACAAGACTGTGGTAAACAGACAAGAAAATGGTGAATCACTGTTTTTTTCAGTGATGCGACCAGTGAATTTTCATTGCTCAGATAAAGTGGAGTAGCAGTTTGAGCAATGTACCTAACCACCCAGTGGAGTGATCCACATGTTGAAAGAAACTGTCACCTCCTGTGAGAATTTTTTTCTCACCTAAGCTTATTCTTCTAGTTTTAAAGTCGTTTTGAAACTTGATTTTGTTTATATTGTTACTTTATGAAAATGAAAGACCTTGATGAACAAAACTCCTAAACATAAGTCCTAATTAGCATACATGATTTTCTCAGTCTTCCAAAAACTTATCCAATTTGATTCTCTTTAGAATCTATTTTAAGTTCTTAAGATTGCTCACTGCAAGCCTCTCTTGGCTGTATTTCTGACTACAAGTTTCCATTTACTTTTATTTTTACAACTTCTTGTATGACAGAGAAGCCAGATGAAAATCTTTTGCTGGCAGTCTTAGTCTGAACAACATAGCAACTGGAGCTGTAGAGCACCACTTCTTGGCTAAAAACAAGTGGTGAGTGTACACTGTGGAGGAGGGAGTGGGAGGAAAGAGAGCTGCTAGGCCTCAAGCTTATACTTTTTTCCAAATGTTAAGCTTGCATGAAGTTAATCAGATAGAAGTGGAGATTACAAGAAATAGGATGAGCGTAAACAGTTACTGATTCTCAAGGTATTAAAAATAAATAAATAACCACCACAGAAGACTGTTTTTTTCTTTATTTAAGAGGAAGATCTGAACAATTTGCATGAAAGCTGTGAAAAGAGTATAACTCTATGTTCTCCTATAATAATAAAATAACCTTGCTGGAATATTAAATGGGGAAAAAATGATATTTAGAATTTGCCTCATTTTGCTCTCAACAAGCAATAGCTACCCTTCCTAACCTGCATTTCTACTTAAAGTCAGCTCAGAAAAAGTGAGGAGAGGAAAGGACTGGTATTTAAGACATAGGAACTGCAGGACTACTCCTGGTGACTGCCTTGTCCTGGTGTTTGCAGTGCTAAATGGGCCACAGGAAGGAGAAAGCCTGAAGTAGGAGAGTGCTGGAAGCAGCCACTCACCTGGAATTGCAGTGACACTTCCTGTATTAGCTGCCTTGCCTGCTGGTAGGGGAACTACTGACCATCCATAGTGTAGAAGATGTGGCTAAGGCCTTCTAGTTGGCCTTTGAACTAAACAAAATATTCGATGTGTGCAGATGTAGCTCAAACTTTGACTTCTTGATGTGTTCTGTAAATTCCCATACATCCCATTTTTAAATGCAGACTTCTGCAATTAATTCTGAGAGCTACTACGAAATTAATGCCTCCTGTTTTATGATGTTGGCCCATGACATCACAGATGGATGTTGGGTGGTATGGCAGTAAGGGTTGAACCTTCACACCAATACTCCATTACATTTTGTTGCCGTGCAACATATGGCAGCAGAGGGGCTGCCTGACACAATGGCATCTGACACGGAAGTGCATATGAATCACAGAATCATAGAATTGTTTGAGTTGGAAGTGGCCATCAAAAGTCATCTAGTCCAACTCCTCTGCAATGAACAGGGACACCTACAACTAGATTAGATTGCTCAGAGCCCTGACCAGCCTGACCTTGAATATCTCTAGAGCAGAGCATCCACCAGCTCTCTGGGCAACATGTGCCAGTGCTGCACTACCCTTATTGTAAAAAAAAATTCTTCCTTATGTCCAATCTAAATCCCCCCCCCTTTAGTTTGAGACAATTTCCCCTTATACTATCACAACAGATGCTGCTAAAGAGTCTGTCCCCTTCTTTCTTATAGTCCCCTTGTAGATACTAAAGTCTATAATCGTCTTCCCACAGCCTTCTCTTCTCTGGGCTGAACAGCCCCATCTCTTTCTGTCTGTCATTGAATTCCTCCATGTGGAAGAAATGGCACCCACTGACATTCACTGATGCTTGCTGAACGTTGACGGAGACCAAACAGTGGATGTAAGCACAGTGAAGCAGTGAGCGGTGCATTTCAGTGGTGATGATAGCAGTTTGCAGAATTCATGAGAGTGGCATACAGGCTCTTGTTCATCCCTGGCAAACATGCATAGCTAGTGGTGGTGACTATGTTGAAAAATAGTGCTTTGTAGCTGAGAATTGTCTCTATCACAGAGTGTTATGGTACTCTTTGTATCTGTTGTAATTTTCATAGGAATAAATATGAAACGTTACTTCCAGAGTGACCTAACATTCGCTCTAACATTGCAGTTAGAGACATTCTCTTAATACAGCAGAATAAAATGAACCAGCTTGCTCTCTCTGAATACCTTGCCATTTTGAGAAGAGTATGAAAAAATAAAAAATAAAAATCCCAAAAGCATGTCACATTAGAAATGCAATGAAAAAACAGCAACATCAATCCAGCCAATGAAAAATGCATTTCTGTTGACGCTTGAAGGCATATGAGATGTGTTAAAATATATGAATGAGGAAACGCACTCAGTCAGGAGTACAAATGACAACGATTAGGGGAAAGATTCAAAACATTGTGAAAGAAATTCCAATGGGCATCAACAGGCAGAGCAAAGACACTTTCTCAGAGATGATGTCTGGGAAGATTCACAGTAGCTCATTTGACCATATGAGGTGGTGATATATCAGGAGATAAACATTTTTACAATCCCATCCTCTGCAGAAACAAAAAGGATATTAAAATTTGAAGTGACTCTGCCCATCTTCTTACATTTGAGTAAATCAGAAGCACTGAATTTTCTGTGTGTTACTACCTTACTCATACATTTTCCCTTGTTAAATCTACTATCTGTTGCAAAGAGTAGCTTCTACTTGTCTTTTGTGTTTGGTATGTCATGTCACAACCTTCAAACAACATTTTGTTTTCTTATATGGAACCAAGAAACTAAACGCTTTCTTCTTTTGCATAGTGCCAGGTTCACTGTGGTGACAGATTATGAAGTAGCTCCTGTGTGGCAATGTACTTCCCATTTTTGGCACAATTTAGCTTTAGAATCTAACTTAAAACCAAAAATGCTGGCAGCAGTTATCTCAGCCCATGCATAATTCAGACCCTAAGCCCATTCAGGGGAAGAAAACTGAATGCTGCCTCAGTACTACTACCATTATCATAGTCCTGAGACACTGCGCAATGGAAGAAGCCCCACAGACATCAGCATCTTATTTCACAGATGATTTTCTTAATGGTTGCAAGGCTAGAACCTTCTCAGGAGCCCTTCACCACATAGCTCTTCTCAAATTATTGACAGTAGAAGTAAGTGGCAGCTTAGTTCATATGAGACATGGACTAGACAATGCACTGGAGAAAGGGCTAGGGTTCAGAAGGACCTGGTGAGAAGAAGTCTAGGGTCTGACTAGAATGTCACAAAACTCAAGAATGCAAATACAGATAACCCCATGCATGAGAACAAGCTGGGGGCTGACCCATCTCTGTGGAAAACCATCTTGGTGGTGGAACCTTGAAGTTCTGGTGGACAGCAAGCTAACCATGAGCCAGAAGTGTGCCCTTGCTGCCAAGAAAACCACTGGTATCTTGGGGAGCATTAAAAAAAGCATAGTAAAGGGAGGTGATCCTCCTCCTCTGCTCTGCCCTGATGACGACACATCTGAAGAGTATGCCCTGTTCTGGGCTCCTCAGTTCAAGATAGACAGGAAACTGCTGGAGAGAGTCCAGAGGAAGGCCACAAAAACCATTAGGGGTCTGGAACATCTCCTGTTTGAGGAAAGGCTAAGATCTGGGACTGTTCAGGCTGGAGACGAATGAGAATGGAATCTTATCAGTGTGTGCAAATATCTTAAGGGAGGGTGTCAAGAGGACAGGGTCAGGCTCTTTTCAGTGATGCACAGAAAATGTAATGTGCACAAACTGAAACACAAGTAGCTCTCTCTGAACGTAAGGAAAAACCTTACTGTGAGAGTGACAAAGCACTGAAATGGGTTGCCCAGAGAGGTTTTAGAGCCTCCTTCTATGGAGATATTCAAAACCTGCCTGTTTTTTTCCTATGCAACCTGTTCTGGGTCTCCTTTCTTGAGGAGAATTAGGTGATCTCCAGAGATTCCTTCCTACTTCAGCCATTCTGTATGACTCTGGGACTTGTGAGGCCATATCCAGAATGATCTGTCCAGAATTTTGGCTCCACAGTACAAGAATGATATTAACATACTGGCGCTAGTCCTGTACAGGTCAATGAGGAAGATCAGAGCACATGGCATACAAGAAGAAGCTGTGAGCTGGGCTTGTTCAGCTCAGAGAAAAGAGGGTTTTGGAGAACTTATTGCTTCCTGACACATTCCTGTGGACACAAAATGATGGTTCCAGACTCTGTGAATAAGAGGTGATAGGACAAAAGGCAACAGGAAAAGGATGTAACATGAGAAATTATAATTAGATATTTGCAAAAGCTTTTCACTAGTAGGGTGTTGAAACATCACTGTGCTATGTACTGGGAAGGTTGTGGCATCTCCTTCCTTGGAGATGCTTCTGCCTCAAGAGGACATGGCCCTGGACAGATTGATCTGATCACACCTGCATTGAAGCTGGGCTGGATGACCTCTGAGGGTCTCGTTCCAGCCTAGGTTATTGAGTCTGCAAGAGATACAAAAAGCACCAAAAGAAAAATAGGAGGTAGGAAAGAAAATAAGAGAAAATAGTCAAAGGACAAGCTGGAGAAAAACAAACAAACAAACAAAAATAAAACACAGAGAAAAGCAAGGGATAATCTAAAACTAAGCTGCTACAATGTTTACTTTTAAAACATTTTTAAATATCTTAAAAAAAAACTAGGTTGGAAATGCTATTAATCAGAATTATTCTATTTTAAAATACAAATATAACAGCATATTGTATCAAAAATACTTTGTCCTAAAGTATATCTTTTAAGAAATGAAAAGGTTTAGCTGACTTTAATTCATCTGTTCCTAGAAAGGTACTGCATAAAGGTTAATGCTGACATACTAAATTAGTATATGAGCATGCACTGTGTTTGCATAAGATCCTTGCCTCTCCAAAGAGGTAAAGCAGGTAGTCAATACCTCTTAGAAACTTTGTGATTTTTTTTATTGCATTTTACCACCATACTAACTTTTTTGCTGATGCAGCACTATTAATTCTGCTACTATGGTCTTTGTGAGAAGAGCACACGAGTTTTTATCATAAATATAATGAACATCTCTGAAAGATTTGGAGATGGTTTTATAAGAGGAATTCCATGTACAGAATTATTGAGAAATATCTGAACAGTTCACTGGTGATAAGAGAAACTTGGGTGCTTTGAAATTCATATTTGGGAATAGTCAACAAGTTTGTAATATTTTACATGTTTAAAACATGCTTGTAACTGATTTCATTTATCAGTAGGAGCTCCCAAGTCTCAATCCAGGTAAGTCATTCTGATGCTTCAGAAATGGGTAATTTCTGCAGTGCACATTGTGTGAAATTACACTGACCCACAACTTAGCCTTCAGCAAAAGTTAGGCCATCATAGTGACACACAAGAGACCTTTGTCACTTGAAATAATAGTTTCAGTAGCTGTTTCTTCTTTAGGCCAACCACCCAGGGAGGCAGGGCAGAGATTTTCTAGTTGATTTAATACCCATTAACCAAAGGAAAAAAGATAGTCACAGTACTCAGAAATTCAAAGAAAATATTTCTGAAGCAGTGGTGCTTGTTATTTTGTTACTAACTGTGCTATTTCACTTTCTCCATTCTGGCTTTTCCTATTTTGCCTCTGTTCACTTAATCTGTGCTCACACTCTCATGCTGTCTCTGCCTCCTTCTTTACAGCCCTCTGTGAAGCCCAGGCTGCCTTCTCACCAATTTGGCCTTGATACCTGACTGTACCTTAGGACCAAGCAGTCCCATCACTTCTGTTCCCACTGCTGTTCCTCAAGTCGAACATCTATGAAGTGAGGAAATCTCCCTGCTCTTTCTCATATTCCAAGTGAGCTCTCCCAGGTTCTTCCAGGACAAACAGGCAGCCAAAATAATAGAATAGAACCACAGAATCATTAAGGTTGGAAAAGACCTCTAAGACCATCTAGCCCAACCACCAGCTCATCACACCTTGCCCACTGCCCATGTCTCTCAATGCCACATCCACACGGCTCTTCAACACCTCCAGGGACAGTGATTCCACGACCTCCCTGGGCAGCCTGTGCCACTGCTTCACCACTTTGTGAGAAGAGATTTTTCCTAATATCCAATCAAAACCTCCTCTGGCACATTTTGAGGCCCTTTCCTCTCATCTTATTGATGTTACCTGGAATAAGCAGCTGATCCCCACCTCACCACATCTTCCTTTCAGGTAGTTGTAGAGAGCAATGAGGTCTCCCCTGAGCCTCCTCTTCTCCAGACTGAACAATCCCAGCTTCCTCACCCACCCTCCATAAGACTTATGCTACAGACCCTTCACAACTTCGAATGCCCAGGCTGGAGCATGCCACAGCATTCAATTGCTGATACACAGCTCATTCAGACACAACAGCTTTTAACAGAATGCAGTGTGCATGGCATGTTGGTTGTGGTTGTTTTTGTGTTTTGGGGTGGTATGTCAGCTTTCTTCTCAGTGAGAAATTCATTGAAAGTATTTTTTTTTTTTTAATATTGTTATTATTTTTTCCTTTTCATATACAGTAAATACATATATTTGTCAGCCTCCCTATCACTGAACTTCATCTAGAACTTAAAATCAACCTGAGGCAGATATCTTGCAGAGGCAACTTCAGCCCTAGCAGTGAGAGTTTAATTAAGTAAAAACAAATTGAATCTTGTACAGAAAGTGCTGGGAACATTAACTATAGATACCAGTGCTATTTCTGTTTCCATATTTCAGCTGTTGGTATTTTCTCCAACATTAGGATAGAACCATGATTCTACATTTCAGATGGTTTTGAGATGGTGTGCTTAGCTTGGCACAACTCTCTTTTTTATCAATTTTTAAACCCTTCCCCTTTATTTTAATTATATTTGTTATGTTCTCCAAATACTTAACATTCTATAATTGAGAGGTAATAGAAACATGACTTAAACAAACTAATTGGCTAACGTGTTAATGTCTGTTACATATTTACTCAAGCTATTTCAGAAAATAAAACACTGATTTCATTTCCTTTCAAATCTTAGCAGTAGCAGGTCAGGGAAAAGCATTTCTCCTTCAGGACTAGTTATGGAATGGCTACTTCACAAATGCTTATGGTGTAGACACTCACCCAACTGCTGTTAGAACTGTCCCTGCATCCAAATGCACCTATTCTGGAATCAAGGCACTGAGCTTTGGTGGCTGTTTTTAACAGAGGAGGCACCTAAACAAAAAGGAGAAATTATTGCAAAACCTGTGTTACCTACTGCAGTCTAACTGAGAAACCTGAACCACGCCTTTTACTTTCCTATAAACAGCTGTAATAGCAAAGCTGGTCATCTTCAGGAGTCTGCAATATGAACAACATTCATTCTTTTTATTTCTGCTTTAAAAGACTACCAAAAAAAGAAAAAAAAAAAAAGAAAAAAAAAAGAAAAAAAAAGAAACAGAGTGAAGAATTTGTCTGAACCAGTAAGATTTAGACTTGTACCTTTTGAAGTTATTGAGAATATTCCTGTAGTTAAAACAGATCAGGACCTTTGAAAGAAAATCGGAATAGGGGAGAGAGAGGGAGAGGGAGGGAAGGAAAAAAAAAAAGAGCTAAATAATATTAACAGAGATATAATAATTTGTATTTCTGGCGCAGTCTATTTACTGATTGATTTATACACCAGATGGTGGCTTTCTGGGCTCGATCTCCCCCTTCCCATATTTATATTTGTGCCTTAACTCTGAAGGCTGAAGTCACAGTGCTGTCCTTCAAATCTGAGGGGGATTAATCTTCTTCAGTACTCTTTAATGGACATTATGAATACCCTGTGTCTGTGCTCCTGTGTGTATCTCATGAGGGCAGAGCTGCTTTAGACAGTGAGTTACAGCAGTACCTGTGTTTAATAACTAACCTAAATACTCACCTCTGGCATTCTCAGTGCTGTAATGCTAATTACACAAAATAAACAGAGATGAAATGAAGGCTGGGCATCCCATCCTTTCTCAAGATTTAATTTGGGATCTGAAACACAGCCGATGGGAGTGGGAATTACCAGCATGTCCACACGCAAACTATGAAAACATGATTTTTTTTCTTTTTCCTTACGCTGATAACTTGCAATTTAACGGTCATTTCAGACAAGGAACCAAGCTCTGGCACCGCTAACCCCACACCTGAGCTGGAGCTGGGTGTCCCCTGGCTCCCGGTCCTCACGCAGAACGTTCTCCAAACTTTACCCCCAAGGCCTCACCCGTAGCGGGCCGGGCAGCGCGCCATCCCCCCGCAGGGGGCGGGCAGGGGGCGGAGCGCGGCGGGACGGCTCGGCCGGGTCGAATCGAGACGGGCCGGGCGGCGTGGAGCTGGGGCCGCCTAGGGGGAGCTGCTGCACCTGATACACCGGGGCGGGAACTCAGCGAGGAAGGAGGGAGTGGCGCCGGCTGCCGCTCGCCGCCTGCCAAAGCCGCTCCCCGCCGTTAGTCAGCGCTCCTCCCGCTTCTCCTGCCGGCTGCCGGGGCTGTGGCTCCTGTTCCCCTCGGGGCCGGCGGCAGCGCGTCCTCCCGCTCCTCCTCCCTCTTTCCCCCCGGCCCCATGGCTTCGTCCGGCAGCGGCATGGAAGAGGTGCGCGTCTCGGTGCTGACCCCGCTGAAGCTGGTGGGACTGGTGTGCATCTTCCTGGCGTTGTGCCTGGACCTGGGCGCCGTGCTGAGCCCCGCTTGGGTGACGGCGGACCACCAGTACTACCTGTCCCTGTGGGAGTCCTGCCGCAAGCCCGGCAACTTGGAGAGCTGGCTCTGCGAGTCCACGCTGCACAGCGGTGAGTGTGAGAGTGACACGCGGGTGTCCCCGGCCGCCTCCCGGTGCTCCGGCCCCACCCCGGCCGTGGGGACCTCGCCCCGCGCCCGGGTGCCCCGCGGCAACCCCCGGCGCTCCGTTCTCGGTCGCCCGCCTCGGCTGCCTCCCTCTCCGGCCGCAACCTTTTGTCCCCTCTTTCCGGGCAGCCTTCCCGACCCCCGTGTCCGTGCTCGGTCCTCCGTTCTCCTCTTCGGTCCCGACCGCCCTCCCCGCCCGGCTCCAGCCCGTTTCTCTGTCATGCGAGTGAAGGTGAAGGCGGTGGAAATGGGTTTTGGACGTAACATAAGCTGGTGAGGGCTCCGAGAGTCCACGTTCTGTTGTTTCTCCTCCCTCCGCGATGGTGTGGGGTTCAGCGGAGGTGTAAGGTTAGCTCTGTGAGTGACGGAGGTGACTGACTCTGTATTTGCGCTCGGCGGTTTGCACAAAAGGTCCCGACTTTAAGCCACTTTGGGTTTATTTTTCTGTGTGGCCGTTGTTCTGAGAAGCTCCGGGGGATCAGGGGTCCTTACCATTCTCTCTCCATTCCCCAAAGTCACTGGTCTTTGCTAACTGGGGCTTCCCAAATTAAAAAAAAATAAAAAAATTGTTGTTATTTGAGTGAGTTATGTGAGTGAAGACATCTGGATTTTAGCTCTCTGCCAGCCGTCTTGATGTGCTCAAGTCTTTTTCTAGTGTGTATTGCTAGATATTGTTCCCATCATCATCTGTACTCCTTTTTTCTCTCACCACATTCTCTATTTTGACTTCTTGATGTTCAGCTTTTTATGTGGCTGATTTTATATATATATATATATGTGTGTGTATATATTAATGCCATTTCGCCGTTACTTGGGAAAAAAATATACAAAAAGAAAACAGTGTGTGATATAAACAAGCTGCCTGTTGAATATTTTTCAGTGAATTCTTTTGGAGTTTGATAATTGTTTCCATTTTCATGCCTTTTTTTAATTTACTTTATGCCGATGGCAACTTCTGGAGTCCCAACAGAAGCACCCACAAAGGCAGCCAGTCTCTCCTCACCCCATCCTCCCTCCACACACACACACACATCTCTAAATCATCCCTTTGCATCACTGGGCTCTGCAACTTCTGGTACGTCGCCCAGGGATGAGATGCTGGCTTTGGGAAGGGGCAGCAGGCTCCTTTTACCCTGACTTCTCTGAAATCCTGTTGTAGGCTCTGTGGAATTGCAGTTCGCTACCATGGTAGGAATAGTACGTGTTTCTTTGCTCCTGTTCTTATTTTTTCTGTCATTGTGGAGAGTAATGTTAGAGGTTTTAAATGTTGATTGGGGTTTTTGTTTTATATCACGTAATGCCAAAATGAATTGTAAAGAAACGTCAGTTTCAATCAGTTACCCAGGCTTCTTCACAAACTTTGGAGAGCTTTCTTTTCTTCTCCAGCATAAATGGAAATTTATGTAGGAATGTTGGCTTCTGCGTGTCTCCTTAGCAACGTGAATCCTTTACCCCTTCTTTCTGTCTCCTGAAATAGTATCCCCTTGATTGCAGAAGGACTTTTCAGATGGTGTGAATGAGAACCTGCTTCCACTCTGACCCCCCTGCACACACACCCTTTGTCGGGTCCCCCCCCCAGTGCATCCCCCACTGCTCGTGCGTACACACAGACACAAAGTGGGACATGAAGAAAAGCAGGGCAGCTTATGGCACAGCATATACGGCAGCTGATCTCTCTGGTTGCTTTGTTAGTTGCTTGTGTGCTTAGGGAAAGGTGGAGGATGAATCGGTGCAGACAGATGGAAATAAAATGTAGTTTTGTAGGACGCTATGTGGTGAAAATTTGCCCTCTCCTGGTACTTTCTTCTGCCCTGCGCTAAAATTCCTGCCTTACTGAGTTGTGCTTATTTTGCTTAGATACTTTCCAGTGTAGTAGAGCTAGGTTTCACAAGCTACTAGGGGAAAAGTGAGGGATTGTTTTATTTGAGGTGCCTGGAATAAGCTCGTCATTTTCTTCATGTTTGGCACACGGTTCTACACTCTTAGGAGACCTGAAATATGAGAAACCACGCTGTACGCTTTTGCTTTCTGCTGGTGTGTTATATTTCCCATTAGAGTCAACGGAAAGGCTCCCAGTAAGTTCACCGACTTGGTTTGGGCTCTTGTTTGAGACCATTTTGTGTCCTCGCTTAATATTTTAAGTGCACTTTCCTCCTACATCAAAAATATAGCGAGTGGTATATTTTGAAGAGAGTGGAGAGCTCCCACAGGGAAAGCTCTTTTAGCTTGATACTAACGCAAGCAGCTTTGTAGCTAGCTAGCTGTGAAAAGCAGTAGCGTACACAGGCAAAAGGCATCTTCCCCCATGGTTCTCAGAGATTTACTTCATCATCCCTTGAAGGAGAGCACCTCAAGTGGCTCCATCAAGGGCAAGCTCATGCTAGAAGCTGTTAAAGCACATTCAAGGTTTAATTAAAAATCTTTGTAATTAGATGTAGGACCCCTGACTGCTATCAAAAGGGCAGCCTGGTAGCACTGAGCAGAAGGGAAGGCACAATGTGATTACATTGGCTGTTATAGCTAGCAGGAAGTGATAATTCTCAGTTTTCCTTGAGCACTGCTGGTGCTTGGAGTATTTTCTTCATTCACTGTTTTCAGGCCTTTTTTCTGTAGCCTACAAGCAATCCTTTGCTCTGATACTGCTTACAAAGTTGTGTAGGTGCTGTACAGGGTTGCTGGTTCAAGTGCATTTCATGGTGAGTCAGATTAATTTTTAAAATCTTAAGATTACAAAAGAGCTCATCCTCAGTTGCTTTCTTCTTTTCAAGTCTACGTGAAATACCAAATACCTTCTTGGCTTTTTTTCTTTCTTTTTTGTAATTACAATAACGGGAAAGGTGTTCATGCATATGCCTCTCTCCGTTATGAAATTCTACAATTCTCCCTAATATGAGCTTCAGGAGCTGAAGATTTGTCAGAGTTCCTGGTGTGGAGAGCTTCGTGGTAAAATCTTGAGATCCAGTGTTGCTGCTCTGCAGTTTCACCAGCTGTCTTTGGCCATAAAATTATTTTCTCCAATTAATGCTTAAATTGGCTCATGCACGAGTTGTCTTTAATCCTGCTGTGTTTTAAACCAACATGCTAAACTGGAAAACTTACAGTGCTTTGTGTCATTAAACAAAATTTACTTTAGACCTAATTTGAAGTGTATTAAGTCTGATTTGCAATAGTTCATTTACGGATTTATCAGAAGCTAAGAGTTATATATGAAAGTTTCTGTCTATATCAGCATCTGTTTAAAATTAAATACATCTTTGCTTAACTGCATAGTGAAGGTAGTTGCCTTATATTTGCAGAATTAATAATAGATTTGAATTTATGCGATTCACTGTACCATTATAATTTTCTAAATCTAAGATTTATCAGCATGATGTAGATTCCATAGAGTCTGATCTGGCAGGTATGTGTTGTATTTTAACTTAAATACATAGCCGTTCTTTTTTTATGAATATCTCCTTATGAAGCATTTCAGTTTATTGTGAAAAAAGCATATATAAAATATATTTGACTGAGTGCCAGTAGCCACTATGAAACCCTCCTGATTTATGGGGGACATATGACTTTGTTACTTAAGAATCTGTTTTTGTTTATGTAGCATTTAGTTTTCTTTAAGAGTACTGCATTATTTAAAAACTATCCATCCATGGCTATTTGAAAATTAAAACACTCTCAAAGAAATAAGTAGCCAGGTCCCTGTGCAAATTCAAGCTTAGTGATACATGGACTATACATGTAAGCTTAACTTAAAGCTTAGAGCTGTAAAACAAGTCGAGCTTCGTGCTTATAATTCTGTTCTAATTTGTTCTTAAACATAAACAAAAATCAGAGGCTGCTCCTTTGGTAGCACTTGAAGAGATTTAACCTTAATTATACCTTAGATGCAGATATCAGAATTAACATGGCTCAGTGGTCTTAGATGGTATCTGCTTGTTTTGAATCTAAACAGTTGTTCCAAGGGGAAATTGCTAGCTTAAAAGCAGCTTCCTTGTTAGAAGATGTGGATCATTGCTCAGAGTTGATCTTGACACATTTGTAAAAATCTTAGCAAGTCTGAGAGTTTGCTATAAAATAGCATAAGAAGAACAGATGTAATTTTACTAAGTCTGAAGAATGTAGCTCATACAATGTTTTATTAACTCCTCTTTACATTCTTTTTAGTTTTGAAAACTGTGATCAGTCATTTTTCCATGTTACTTTATTAATTATCCCCGACACTTTATCTGATGGTGGGTATAAAATCAAGAGCCGTAATACCTCCAACTCTTCACCTAAGACCCTGAGCAAGCTGGTCAGCTTTGAAGTTGAGTCTGTTGTGGAGACTGGCTCTGCTTTTCACAGGGAGATGGATTGGATGATCTATAGAGGTCCTTTCAAACCTAATTCATCCTGTGACTCTGTGATGACTGATAACTCTGTTTATGCCTCATGTTTATCAGACTCCTTAAATGTGTTCAAAACACCTTGAATTTGTTAGTTACCTCTCAATTAGCCCAAATAAAGTACTTTAAAGTATGCTTCCTCTTTTGTAAATGGACTGCTTATTTTAGACAGCCCGAGATTTGGGTAGTTTCAAACCACCCAAGGCCACGCTTTGTGAGAGTAATGGATCTAAGACTTCTGTACAATAGTCTAGACATCTCAGTATGCATATGGGAACTGTTGAGTCATGGCCTGAACCACTGATTGATCACCTAAGGCTAGGACTGGGTCAGCTGTGGGAGCACAGGTGAAGGAATTCCAGCCAGGCTGCACCCCTCCTAGACCCCACTTAAGGGCTGACTACCACTGGGAGAGGATCTCTTTCTGGAGACCCCTCCTTTTTGGAGTTTTTCACTGCAAGCCTAGATTCTCAGGTATGGGTAAGCATTCTCCCTTCATTGTTTTTTTTACCACCACGATAATCTTTCCAACTATAATACCTGTAAAGGACCATCCTTACCACACTATTCCTACTGTACTAGTATGACATCTGCCACTTCAGCCACCCTGCTCCAGCCAATGAGGAAACATGGTTATAGCACCTTCATGTTCACTGTATGAAGTTTGTGCAAGTTTATCTGATTGCACAGAGTACCACACACCTGATGGCTTTTTAGAAAAAAAAATGAAGGAAGACTTCTCATCTTAGTGGGTTGTTGTCACTGATGTTATTCATTGCAGTTTCAAAGTCAGTAATGAATTCTGTAGCTGTAAGTTGTCTTTATTAAGAACTCTTGCACTGGTACATTAAGAGAAGTTTCTTATGTGAGGGAGATTACAAGTGATGTAAATATGTGAGGAGACTTTATATTTAGAATCAAGTGTAGAGTGACTTTACCTCTGTTACTGATTTGTGGCCAGAGATGACAAGCTGTAAAGAATCACAGAATTACTCAGGTTGGAAGGGACCTCAAGGATCATCAAGTCTAACTGCAGCCTAACCATAGTACCCTCACTCTAACAACCCTCTGCTAAATCATATCTCCAAGCACCTCATTCAAACGGTTTTTAAACACATCCAGGGATGGTGACTCAACCACCTCCCCGGGGAGCCTATTCCAATGTTTAACCACCCTTTCTGTAAAAAAGTGTTTCCTAACATCCAGCCTAAACTTACCTTGGTGTAACTTGAAAGTCTATCCAGCTGTCATGCTTTATTGTGTTTTAACTTGCTCCAGTTCTACAATACAGAGACCATCATTTTGATGGAAAGTACTCTGAACTGTTTTAAACACTAATTGTTTCTTTTTTTTTCATAAGGAACAGCGGAATGAGTTCTGAAAATTGCAACAGATTGCTAGTTGGTTTGAAGAACATTGGTAATTGTGGGAGATAGTTATGCTTCTGTTACAACACAGAGTGTAATTCTTCCTTCTTCAGATTACTAAAATGTAGTAGTGTATATGGATGAGGTCAGAAAAGGTGAGCTTTACTTGAAAAGCTTGTATAACACATCTCCCACACATCTCTCCTAATGACACCATTCTAAGACTTCCAGGGTTTTGTGTTGTTCTTGGAGTTGTGGGGGTGTGTGTGTGTTTTGTGCTTTTTTTTTTACTCTCCTTGAGTGAATGAATATCCAATAATTCAAATGGCATAGTAGCAAGCTGATTTCAGAGGAGTGCCATGTATCCAAGGGAAGGAATACCCAAGTATATGTTGTGTTATTCTGTGAATGAATTATAGGTTGTTACGATTTTCTGTACTATGATGCTGCACTAGTCTTAAGTCATCCGTTGGCAAAAGTGATGTGCGATGCGTGTTGCCATTAAATAATAAAATAAAGATCTTTATAATGGCAGCACTTGACTATTTGGAGACATACTTCACTTAAAGAGTTTTACTTGGTGATTTTTAGAATTACAGGCAGGCTATGACTCAGAAAGAGAGGAGCTATCCTAAAACCTCCTGAAGTGTGTATTTTGTATAAATAAGCAATGTAATCCTTAATCTTCAGGAGATATGTCTGTCAGTGAGCAGAGGAGAAAGCACCTGCTATGTGTAAAGTCTCTCATACATCTGTAACCCCTCAGGCATTAGGCCATCTTGTCTTGAAAGTCTGTCTCCTTTGCACAACAGCAGCAGAGATGGTTACCATATTTTTATTGCTTTTGTTGTTCAGTTTGATTTCCTGCAGGGCCTAAGGACAAAGCTTGCCATGGTGTCAAAGCTTGCGAAGTTTGAGTCCAGTAGTCTCAGTGCTACACACACACTGTGTAACACAGCAGCTGAACAGAAGCGCCAAATGAATGCAGTACATATTTCATGCAAATCTACTGTCGAGACCATCCTGAGAACCTGGATCTATATCTGCTTTGTGTGCTGCTGACTTCTGTGGGAACCCAAATGTCCCCTGCCTGCTCAGCAGCAGCCTGAGGTAGAAGACATGGTGCTCTGCTGGGCACTGGAAGGTGGATGGAGAGTTGCCAGCACTGCTGCCATTGTTCCCCAACAGATCTTCATAAGCAGTGGTATTGTTTAAAATGCTTCCTGTAGCATGTCATGTATCTGCACAATGGATGTTTGTTCTGGACCCTGCTCTAGCAAGTGCTTTCCAGGCTGAGGAAGCTAGATAATGGAGCATCTGCCTCTTGGGAGGGTCATTCCAACAGGCTGCTCCCTAAACTGGAATAGCGCCAGCCTCTCTCTCTGATCAGTTACCTTGCTGAGGCAAAGAGTAGAATGAGAAAGAGCGTTGCAACCCTCTCACTCAGGTGCTGGGTGATTGCTGAGGACTTCTCCCTCAAAGCTGGGAGAATCTGGGCTTCCTCGTTGTCAGGACAGACAGTTAATATAGGACTGACTTTAAAGCAAGGCACAAGTTCACCTTTCCTCACATTTGTTTGCTCACACATCTTGTAGATCTTGTTTATATTTTTTCTAGCTTGGTTCTAGATGATGGCAGAGTGGTTTCAGTCAAACGTATTAGTTAAAAATTCTTCTGCGAAACGGAAACAGAAGTTTAAGTCCAGAGATCAGGAAAAGATGTGTTGTTTCTGAAAATTCCTCCAGGGACGTGGCATCAACCACATCCTAGGAGGCTTTCAAGGTGAGGCTGGATCAGGTTATGGGCGACCTCATCTATCTGTAATGTCCCTGAACTTGGATGATCTTCAGTGGTCCCTTCCAACTCTAAGAATTCTGTGATTCTATATTGCAATTAAGGAGGCACTTGCCATTCTTTCATTAGTATCCTGTGTCTCAGTGAGATACAGGTATCCCTGATTCTGCTCCAGTTAGCTGTTTTCGGATGCATTTGTGTGTAGTCATTTTTTTTCTTTGGCTCTAAATGGCTTTCCACTCAGCATCAGAGGCATTAAACCATCCTGCAAGCTTCTTGTACTGTAAATTGAAAGTGACTGATGTCTTATCTAGAACCTCTGAATTATCCCTCGGAGGCATTTAAGGATTTTGGCAATCAGCTTAAAATGCTCAAATTTCTGTTTGGATGTTGCCAAAATTCCGATGAATTAGAAGTATGTGGAAGAACTCACTGTTAAGCCCACCTGTGTTGTGTAAGACTCATGGTATACAAGGCTTTGTGTGCAGATAAAGACCAAGTTCTAAGATATTTGCACAGTACATCAATCTTCTATTGAAAAAGAAGCAGAAAACTGTTTTGCCTCTTTCCTAGACAGCTTCTTTTTATGTATGAGACCTCATATAGTTATATCATATGTTCAAATTCACGCTAACATCACAAGTAGAGGACTGTCTTGATGACGTGTCTGAGTTTTGTGTTAAGAAATGAATGCACTCAGCCACAGCTGGCTGGTTGCCACAGCTCTGCCTAGTAGTAACTACATGGACAGTTTTCATACTTGAGAAAATGCAAAAGATAAAGTGCCTCTGGGCAGCAACTGGTAATGATAAAAATACTATGCAAACTGTCAAAGAGTAAAAAATGTTGAGTTACTGTTATTTTGTACAAGGCTTTGCTGTGGAAGGTTGTGGCCGGAGCAACTTAATGGGAATTTAGTATGGATCCTGCCAGAAGATGTTTCTCTTTGTAGTGTGCAGAAGTGAAGACTATAGATACTCAATGGGCTGGACTTGTGTTTGCTATACAAGCGTGGAGGAATAGAGGCTTTGGACTTTCAGGTTTAGCTGTTTTGCCCTTCATCCTTTCAGCAGCCAAATGATTTTTTTTTTCCTTGTGCTTTTTGTTGTTTGTTTGTACGTCAGGTAAAAGCAGAATTCATCTGACCATCTCCTTTTTTAAAACAAACAAAAACATTTTTTTTTTTTCATGCCAGGTGAGCTTCCAAAGAGTTGGCTTCTTTGTAGCAGCAATAATTTTGTGTAAGATCTTAATTGTTACTGAAATGTCTTTTTTTTAATTTCAGTATTTTGACTGAATATGATGGACTTCGACCTACGGAAGTCAACATCTCAGCACTAGAATATATCTGTTAATTATGAAAAAAAGAGCATCGTGCAACAAACATACTTTTAGAAACCAGATTCTCCCTTGATTTTTTTTTTTATATAACCATCTCACTTTTAAAACTTTTGTTAGCTATTTGATAGCAGAGTTGATATTTTTAAGGTTATCAACAATCAACTAATTCTGAATGTGGAGCAATTGGGGATATCTCTTGCATTCTTATTTGACTTAGCTGATGTGATAATCATTGGATTATATTCCTGATGCATGGGTACCTCAACTTCTGATTTACTTGACACACACTTTTAACTTAAGTGCTATAATACAATTTACAGGAATGTGTATTGAGTGAGAGCAGGCTAAGTTAAAGCTTTGCAGTGAGTCAGAAAACAGACTTTAGAGTGTTTTAGGGTTTTTCATTTGTTTTTTTTTTTCTCACAAAGATTTTGTTTTGTGTTGTAAAAAGGTCTTTCATTACTTCCAGCTTGTAACAAATGTGTACTTTCTTTCTTCAGTCTCTGTGAGGAGAGGACTGTGGAGAACCTCTGTTGAAAGAATTGAGTACTTCATTGTTTTTTAAGAGATGTGTTCCCTTTACTTGCACTTCCTGAAAGAACCATATGTACAAAATACTTTTCATGTTCCAGCAATATGTTTTTACTTCTACAACCTCTTACTATGGAATACCACATACAGGGAATATTTAACTTTTCGAGAATGCACCAAAAATATGCTGTGACTATGCTAGCTATTTGTCCTGCCCTTTCTCACGTTAACAAATGATCTATTTTTTATTTTAAATAAACAATGTAGAACTCAGAGTTTTTTCCATCTTTTTATGACTTTTTTTCTGATTTTAACATGGTACCAAAGTACTGTTTTGCCCAAGAAAGAGCACATATAGAGCTGCTTCTAATTAAAACTAAATATACTGCCAAAGCTTTAGGTCATTTCATTTGGAGGGACAAATACAGGAAAAGTGCTATCTTTTAGTGTGAAAATTAACGTGGTTTCCATATTAAGAGAGTTTCCAAAGAGATGCAATCAGTCTGTATTTATAAAAGGGCACTTAGTTATATTTGAACAATTAACTGAAATGTAATCATATGTAAGAATATTTTTTACTCAGGATAGTAGTTTTTATGAATTTTATACCATATGTTTTTTGATGTATGAAGTACCTGGGTTCAGATTTACATGCATATGCAAATACAGAAATCAACATCTTTAAACTAACAGGCAGTGTGTTATAATAACAATTATGCAGATGTTATCATCACCATCAGAACTGAGGTATGTGTTTCCTGTGGTATTGTGGTATTCACATTGTAATGCTTCATGGGCAGTGTAGAGCAGTTGTTATATATTATAAAGGTGATTCTGCCCCTCGACTCTGCTCTCCTGTAACCCCACTTGCAGTATTGCATCCAGTTCTGGGACCTCCAACTCAAGAAGGATATGGCACTCTTGGAGCAGGTCCAGAGGAGAGCCACAGAGATGATCAGAGGGCTGAAGCGTCTCCTCTATGAGGACAAGCTGAGAGAGCTGGGGGCTCTCCAGCCTGGAAAAGAGAATGCTCTGAAGAGACCTTATAATGGCCTAACAGTCCCTGAAGAGGGCCTACAGGAAAGCTGGGAAAGGACTTTTTGTATGTAGCAACAGGACAACGGGAAAAGGTTTTAAACTGTAAGAGGGTAGATTTAGACTAGATATTAGGAAGAAGTTTTTTACTGTGAGGGTGATGAGACAGTGGAACAGGTTGCCTAGAGAGGTTGTGGATGCCCCCTCCCTGAAAGCATTCAAGGCCAGGCTGGA
This sequence comes from Phasianus colchicus, assembly GCF_987193195.1. Taxonomy (NCBI): domain Eukaryota; kingdom Metazoa; phylum Chordata; class Aves; order Galliformes; family Phasianidae; genus Phasianus; species Phasianus colchicus. Next base: position 115,610,708 of record NC_143436.1, read on the forward strand.
TGAGAGTTTGAGCAACCTGATCTGTGAAAGGTGTCCCATCCAACCTAAAACATTCTATGAGAATATAAATTAAGTGAGGCTTTTCTTAAGAAATCTGTCTTGAATCCTTTTACATCTTAAAAGATGCTTTAAAATTCAAAAAAAAAAAAAAAAAAAAAAAAGACTGGTTGTTCAGACTACTTAAATCCTGAGAATCAAACGAATTCAATTTAGACCTATTGTTCCTGCAGGTGTAAAAAAGCAAAGCAACTTAATTTTGTCATGTCTGCATCTTTTAATATCTAAATGTTTTTTAAACACTTGTGTAGTGAAATAAGAACTAGTTACTGGCATTTTTCTTGGATAGTTGTTGCACAGTGAAAAATATTTGTGAGTTCTTGAAGTGTTAAAATATTGCATTGCTGAATCCAGAAGACTGATAATGATCATCTCTAAAGTCCCATTTTGCTCATTTTCATGCACATTTTTTTTAATCTGCATGAACTGAACTTCTGAGTCTTCAGAAATGAGTACAGTAGCTTGTTTGCAGGGTTTTCCCTTGCTTAGAAATGGTGCAAGCATATTTTGGATACCTTTAAAGTAGGCTGATGACGGTTGTGTTATGTGTACTGGTAGCATCATGTAAAGGAGAAATATGCTGTTCTCATTTTGATGCAGGACAGTGAGGAAACTACTGATATTTACTGTAGGAAAGCACGATTGCTGTGTTCAATTTCTTTTTGCTATCTTATCTTAGAGGGTGTTCTTCCTTCAGAGGTAGCGATCCAGTTGTCTTTGTATGTTTCTTTTCTCTTGCATTAACAAAAAGAAATGTGAAGTAGAAAGTCCTTGCAGAAAGAAGGTGTTACTTAATGCAACCTAAGTTTTGTTTTGTCACCAGCTCTGATGGCTTTCAGAATTGAAAGTTAAAGTGTTTCTGAGACAACCAGGAGATTTAAGTGTACAGTTTCATGGTAGGCAATATAGCAAAACTCAGTCCAGTATTATTTATGCAGTAATGTCTGACTGTTATCTGACTGGAATTACTTCTATGGTGTTCTTTAAACAGAATCCCTCTATTGCAGCTCTACATAAAGGCTGGCAGCACTGTATGCTCCTGGAAGCATGGAACTACAGGGGAAAAAAAAAAGAAGCTAATTCCAGACATTTTGGCCCAGAACACAATGTTAAATACCTAATCCTCAGTAGTGTGGAACATAACTTCATATTGGTCCTCCTGCCAATGTTGATGATGAGGTTCTCTTATTCTAGAAACTAATTTTGTTTGACTAAGTCATTTCTCTTTTAGTTGACTGTGTAGGTGTTTTTTGACACTGGTTTGTGCTTCTACCACCCACATCAGTACTATAGTAAGGTAGCTTATTTTTTAACCTCTCTAAAATCCATTGATAGGTCTGTTCTGGGAACTAAATTATATTCTAACCTCTTGCTTCCATCATCTTTACCTTAGTTATTTTTACTTGATTGGTGATCTTGCTTTGGGAAGCAGTAGCATACTCAAAGGTTTTCCCATTTATTTACTACTGTCATCTTGCATGCATTTTATTTGCGTTAAACTTGGCATGTGGTCAATGTGAGGGTGACATTTAACATTTTATTATTTGTTGTGGCTTTCACAAATGTTGGGCTTTTAGTTTTCTCATCTGGCACTTTGACTTATCACTTTTCTATAGCTTTTAACTTTGGGACGAGATGGATTTGTCTAGTTTTTATATCTGTGCAATTCTTAAGTGCAGGGATTTCTTTCATGGTGTTCCAAAATGGTCTGTTCTGTTTATTTATTTCTGTATTTTCTATCTGATACTGGAGGAATACAGTCTAGATCATCACTGAACTAACTGCTTAGTGTCTTTGAAGTATCATGTCAATGTTAAATACCACTTCTCATAGCATTCCAGTCCGTAACTGAAGTCATATTTTCATCCACCGTGAGTAAAGCAGCAGGACGTATTTTTAAAGTAAAAGAGGGGAGATTTATGTTAGATGCAAGGAAGTAATGCCACCACTGGAGGGAAGCTGTGGCTACTTCATCCTTGGAGGTGCACAAGGTCATGTTGGATTGGGCCTTGAACAGGCTGGTGTGTTGGAACTAGGTGGGCTTTAAGGTCCTTCCCAGGCCAAGCCTTTCTGTGGTGCTATGACACGCAACAAACTGCTGTTGTAGATTGCATGCTGAAAGTAGGAGAATGAAGGATTGTATCCAGCCTCGGTCCAATAACAAAACAAGGAGTAAATGTTCTTGGAGGCCGAATACTTAGTATTAATAAACATGTCTAGAAAAAAAACAGACAAAAAGAAAATAAGTGTGTACTTAAGCATACATGTAAAATAACTGTCTCTTTTAGAAATGCTTTTCTATCTCTTTAATTCAGTTTCTTCATTTCTTTTATACTTCTTCATATTGCATGCAGTGGCTTTTTGTGACTATAGCTGCAAATCTTCCGTTTCCAAAGACCACAGCTGCACTGTAGGTATCTTCAGCAGATTAAGTCCCTGTTGAAACCAGCCATACTCTTCGTTGATTGTTTTTTTTGTTTTGTTTTTATTTTTAAACACAGAATTTTGATCTTCTCAAAAAAAGAATGTGGATTTCTATTGCTGCAGTTCTTAGTAACCTTAAAATCTCTTCATTTATTTTGAGAATAATTAATCTTGTTATTTACTTTGAACTATGTAATGCGTTTAGCCATTTCATTCTGAACACTGTATGCATGCTAGTACTTTCAAAGTAATTAGATGTATTGAATCCATTGGTCCTTTTCTCATAAGCTGATTATGGATCTTCTTCCTTAAAGTAAAGAAATAGTGATAAATAATAAATAGTAATTGGATTCCTTTTCTTGAAGCCCACAGTTGCAGGGAAACAAAGTTTTAAGAGAGCTGCAAAGAGAGGCAGCACAAAGCGTGTGCTTCTCTAAGGCCTTACAGAAGCTTTTAAGCTAGACATTCTGTAGATCCATGGTGGTCATCTGCTTACAAATTGATTTTGTTTTTATTTTATCTGAGACTTCAAGGACGTTGTTTATAACTGCATCCATAATGCGTGAAAATAACTAGCAAATACACTGGGTCAGATCAAGAAGTTGCTTTAGGGGGAAGAAAAGTAAAATTGACGCTTAAGGATATCTGACGCTTCAGAATGGATTTCAGATTTGACTCGGTGCAACTAATGAACATTACTGCCTTTATAAGGGCTTAACATCCATTTTTATTAGTACTGAAAATGATTTATTTTCCCTTTCTTTTACCATCTCCTTCCTTTAGTTTTGTTATTACTTGGCCTTGCTGCTTCTGCGGTGGCATGTGTCCGTGATCAGCCTCTGCATTTCCCTTCCTATGCCACCCCAATCAGCTCAAGCAGAAGTTTGACTTTCACTCTATTCTCTGAGAAAGTTACAGCATTTAGCTGGGGTCAGCTAACACATGCTGACTGATTCTGGCCCAGCCTCTATTTCTCATTCTAAATTGGGCAAAACCAAGCTACCAAATTATTCAGTCTTCCTCAAGCTAAAATCCCAGTGAGGCCAACTAAGCCTTGAAAATGTGTGTGAGGTTGCAGCACTTTGCTCTTGAATCACATCTGTTGTATAAAGGTGTTTTGCTAATTAGGAAGAAAGAAATCCAAAGTGTAGTTGTGTATTTACACAAAGCTTTGGTGCAGGCTCTGTGTTCTTTGCATTCTGATGTTTATCCCAAGCCCGTGGGCTCGTTTTGCTGCAACTGACTTATATTTTTCTTTCTCTTTTTCCAACACAGACTGGCAGATAGCTACTCTTGCTCTGCTGTTGGGTGGTGCTGCCATCATTCTCATAGCTTTCCTGGTTGGCCTGATCTCTATCTGTGTGGGATCTCGGAGGCGATTCTACAGACCAGTTGCAGTCATGCTCTTTGCTGCAGGTAAGCAGTTTACCAGCACTATAATGAAAATTCCATGAGGGCAGGGCAGTTTACTTTTGCAGAAGATGATGTTCCTGATTCTGTATACGGATTCAGAGAAACTTCGTTTACTTCTTTAAGTCCTGTGGAGTTTTTGAGGATGCTATTTCTGCAAGGTATCAATCAGTTTTGCAATTGCACTATCTCAAAGTTCAGAAACATTTATTGGCATTTTATTGGCATTTTATTTTGTGTCTGGTGAATACATGCAGCAGGGAAAACTATGGCGGGCAAACCCATTTAAGTGCCATTTTTAGTCTATGACTTTGTGCAGCTGCATGGCCCCAGTCTTATTCTTCATCCAAAGCCTTTCCTGGTATTTTAGCATTCTTTTACAAATTTGAAGTGGAAAAACAACTGCTTGGGTGTGAATTCTTGAAGACCTTAATGTGAAAATAAATATGTTGCAAGGTGTTTATATATGCCCCTGTATCGCTGGAGGAGTTTATTTAATTGTCATTTTGTTTCCTTAGTTGTTAATTTAACAAACTGTCACCCTGTGGTCCCTGTTTGGCTTTTAAGAGCATCAGGATGGAACTATCTAGACTGTTGCAAAATCTTCAGGGAGACTTATACATCCGAATTGTCTGTGACACTGTTCCAGTGAGGTATAATTACAATATCAAATCATCTCCTTTCATAGTTTCTGGTGTTGTAGGGCTTAGGCAGCACGGATGTTTCTATTTCTCCCGAGATTCACCAGGAAAGGTGTGCCTTCATCCTGTCGCTCACATCCGCATTGGAGCTAGCAGCTTAAGCCCCTTTTGATAGCCTATAATGAAGGGATTGACAAAACCTAGTCTTCAGGACGTATTTGAAAAAGCCACTTACAAGGATATGAAAAAATAAAAACTTGGCATGTGAAGGGCATTCAGGAATGAAAGGAAGCTCTCGGGAAGGCTCCTGCTGCCCCCTGCTGTTTTTCTTAGTTTGACTGAACCACAGCATTTTGAGATGCACTTTTATTTGTTCAAGGAATATAAGTAGGTTATGTTTTATTCACTTTGAGAGAAAGAGCACAAACTAGGATCAGATTCTCTGAACAGAAATTGCATTTTTTGTTCTGTTTGTTGCATTGCTGAGCTGGTTGAATAAATAAAGGCACTAGTGCCATTACTTTCAAAAATTAACGTTACTTTTGACATTATAAAGCATGTTGGGTGTGTAACTTAAGGAAATGGGATTCTTGAATTTATGTAGGTGTTTCTTATTTGGTTTTTTATTTGTCATAACAATGTGTAGTAATTTAGTAATTGCTCAGGTATGCACCAATCTTGCCATATCGCTCAGTTAGTGAGTGGTTGGTACTGGGAGGAACTGGGGGGGAGAAGAGCAAAGAAAGTCTTAGTATTTGGCTTATAGCTTAATTTTTAGTCCAGTGCATACAATTATTTTTAGTCTATTAAAAATGTTATGGAAGAAGGCAGAGATCTAGAGTCCTAGAATATCCCAAGTTAGAAGGGACCCACGAGGACCATCAAGTCCAAGTCCTGGCTCCATAAAGGACCACCCAAAATCCAAACCCTGTGTCTTAGAGTGTTGTCCAGATGGTCCTTGAACTCCAACACTTGGGGCTGCAACCACTGCCCTGGGTAGCCTGCTGCAGGGTCTGACAACCTGCTAAAAAACCTTTTCCAAATCTCCTACCTGATACAGCTCCTACCTCTGGTCACCAGAGAAACTGGTGAGTGCTTGCATTAGAAAAGAAAATGTGTAATGCTGTAGCTCACAAGTTGTGTTCATCTCTTTTTTTGCCTTTTTGTATATTTACACGTGCATGCATATTAAATTGTTATGTCCTCAAGTCTGTTAGAGGAAGAAAGATCATGAGATTAAGACAGCCTGTTTCATTCTTCTTCATTATCTGGCAAATCTAAGATGAATTATGTGGGGATTTAGTGCTGACATTGCTGCTGTTCATTTTCTATGGGTTTTATCTTTGTTTTGAGATACTTTTAGAGATGAATATGGACTGACGTGTCTTGAAAGAATCAGGAGGATAGTCCACTGCTGAAGTTAAAGTCAAGGTTGCAGCACAGTAGTTGTGCCTTATGCAGCTGTCTGTAGGTTCAAGCCTCTACCCATGTTTTTTATAGAACATCTGTGAAGGTAGAAAAAACTGTTCTGTGAACTTACTGACAACACAAAATATTTTGTATGGCTGATTAAGAACTCATCTCTCTGCATGCTTCTACTGGTGCCTGGTAGGAGGACGCTGTCTGGAGATATTAATGGCATTTGTGGAAAAGAACAGAAGTGGCCTCCAGTCATTTTAGAATCCAAGCAGTTCACTCTAGACATTTTTCTTCTAGTTTTAGTGTATCTTTTTAAAATTTTGTTTTTATCTTAGTTTCAGATTTTATTTAGTGACTTTGTAGGTGAGGAAGACAAGTGAGTTATCAGAGCTGGAAGAGATGATGATGATAAAGCCAAGATACTGAGAATAAGTCAGCAAATAATCAACAGAAGTGTATGTTTAAACCATGCACTATCAGCTCTCTGTAACTGGGAGAGGAACAGGAATACTTCAAGTTATGGAAAAATGTGGAGCAAACAGAGGCAGAGTTGCAGGACAGTTCTGCATGGCACTACCTTGGGTCCAGTGGGGTTTGTAGACATTATCTCACTGCTAGCTGTTATTATCTTATGGTGGCTTGTGTCAGTGTGTTGTATGAAGAACAGAAATCAGTCTTAGTTGAGCTTGGCAGTCCTTGTATAGCCCCTTTTTTTTGTTTAGTGGGGACCTAACTAGATTACGTACTTGCTGGAGTATCGAAGTGCTCCTGATTTAAACTGTCCCTGAGAGCTGCATTCTCAACGTACTGTGTCCAGTCTCTTAAACATGTCAGTGTAGGGAGTCTCATGATATGGTTACCAAATGAATGCTAACGGAGTCAAAGTTTAGGAATAGAAAGAAAGCATATAATTGTTGAGAGTCCTTAAAAGCAACTAAAAAAGGAAACTTAAAAGGTGTTTGTGTTCAAGGGCTATATTTTAACGGTGCTTTTTGAAAAGCTGCAGAGCTTGTGTTCTCTCTGTCTTAATAATTTCCTTCCTTCTCAGCCCATTATGACCCAACTTTGACTGACTGGGAGGTAATGAAATTTCATACGGGTGACTTAAGTCAAAACAATTTCATTACCTTGTATGATTAGGTCTTAGAAGAAGAACCTTTGGGGTCAATAAGCTTTTAACACGTTTCACTGGGTGTTCTTATGTGTAAACTGAAAGTATGGGTGAGGGAGTAAAAGAATGATAAGCAGATAATATTTGGAAAACACTTAAAGAACATGTTTTTACATTCTGACAGGAAATGAGAGCACAATTCTGATTGATTAACCCTTGAGTTCTGTGCTGTTATTTATATTTAAAATACTGTGAAACATAGAATAAAAGTATACTTGCTAAGCTTACTCTTACAGTGAAGCTACGAAAACTGCAGTTATACTGGGGGGCAGAATTTGATTGTGAAGTGGCAGAGTGCTCTGAACAATTAAGGTGAAGGAAGTAGTTAAGTTGTTGCAAGAAGGCAGAAAGAATGACAGCATCAAAGAAATAAGTTGGCAGGATACTCTAGGTCATCTGGCCCAACCTCATTGTTGAAGCAGAACAATCACTAACATTTGATCTGTTAACTTTGCTTTATCTTGATCGGTCTTGAAGAACTCAAAGAATAAGATTGTGTAACCCCTTCAAGTACGCTGTCCTAGTGTCACATTCGCCTCCACATGGTTTTGAGGATTTTTTTCCTGATATCCATCCTGAATGTCTGAAACTGAGTTTTGTGTCTGTTGCCAATATCTTGGGTTTCCTGGCACTACAAAAAGTTTTGTTCCTATATCTTTGCAGCTGCATTTCAGGGTAGATGTAGGCTGCTGTGAAATTGTTCCTTTGTCTCCTCTTCATGTATCAAAATAAAATTAGTGCCTTCATCTTCCTCCTAAGGATGATTTGCTGCAGGCTTCAATCATTTTGTCAGGTTTCTGAACCCTTGCTCTTGGCTGGTGAATTCATGCTGACTACAGATTGCCTTCTTGTTCTGCCAGTGCTAGGAGGTACATTCCATGTTTCCAAGGTTTGAAGTGAGGCTGACCAGCCTATAATTCTGTGAATTTTTTATTGCTAATCAATTTGAAACACAGGCACAACTTCAACCTTTTTTTCCAGTCACTGGGAATATCTCTGAATCGCTGTTGAGTTTTGTATAGATGAGAGAATCTTCACAATTGCATTGACCATCTCTTTCATCACACTTGTGTCGGTCCCATCCATCCACATAAACAGGTAACTGCTGAGTGTCCTAATTCTTCCCAAATCTTTCACAAGCCTTGGAGATCTTGGGGAATGTTTCATGTTTTTACCATCTGTCATTAGACTGGCTTTTCTTCCCATCATTAGATAAATATGTTCAGAACTTCATTTTGCAATTAATGCACCTGTGGAAATATTCTTCATTTTTTTTGCTATTTCCCAGCTTTATGTTGAGCTCCAGCTGGGCTTCAGCCTTCCTGGTTTTGTATCTGTGCATCAAAACTGTGCTTTTATATTTCCCACTCATTGTCAATCTTTGTTTCCTCCTCTTGTATGCTCCTTTCTTATATGTTCATTGAAAAACTCCTTGCTTGGGCAGCTGGACCTCCTGATGAAATTCCTCATCTTCCTGTGTAGTAGGGTGGCCTGTTCTAAGCTAGCACTATTTTAAAAATCAGCATGAATCACCCCTCCCTTTCTTTTCATGCTCCTTCCCAATTAATTGTACAGAATTGTATTAAGTACAAAAAATTCCTGTACAGTATTTTCATCTTTTAATCCTCAAAAATGCAGCACCCATTGTTTTTTAATAAAGCATATGTGAATGAAAGAATGGTCGAGAGTAGTACCCAAGTTTCTTACTAATGCCACAGGTTTTCAAAGTAGAGACTAATTGAAAAGCTGCTTTATAAGCAAGTCTGTTAAACATTTTAACAAAGGAAAACAATATACTTTCCTAGTTTTAAATGATTTGTTGTGTTTTTTAGGTATGTTTAATATGATGAGTGTGTATGCTTCATGTAAATAGAGTAAAACTGTTATTCTTGTTCCTGTGAGATTCCCTTGCAATTATCATTACTCTAGCCATAAAAATGGGTCTAAACTTGAAATGAATAGTCTGTTCAAAAAAGAACAGTCATCTTAAGCTAGAGTTTTAAAATGAATCTTTTTCTTTAAGATTTCTTTTGCAGCTTTTTTTTCTACAGGAAAGAACCAATGTTTCTCAAGAAGTGTAATACCTATAGTTTCCATAGGAAACAGGTCAGTGTAGCATGGAGTCCATTTAAATTCACTGAAAGCAGACCAGCAGTTGCAAGTGTTTACTTTAACATCTTTTTTGATCATACAGGCCATTTTTCATAACTTACTATCTTCTTGTGGTTGTTTTCCACTTTATAGGGAGTATCAATGATAGGACACTAAATTAGTGCAAAGCTATGTTATACAGTGTGGTTGTTTCTGCCTACCTGTTGTTACCAACACTTTACATTTCTTCATGAGTGTAGATGAACTAACAGTAGCAAAAGCAGGAAACCTCACCAAAAATGTCAGAACTACCTGTCGTAGCTGTTGCTCCTTAAGTCACATGTTCTTTTAGTGGAACCACTCTTTTGCTTTGTTTTGATGAGTCCAGTCCATAGAATAAAATTCCATATGCTTCCCATATTAAATTGAGGAAAAATAGAGAGTTTCCTTGGTTGAAACTTGATAGATACATGCACACTGAGGGCAGTTTCTATATTGACCCAGCAAGGGTGCTGCAGCCCTAGTTCAGGAGGCCATTAATGAACTTATACCCATTTGTCTAAGGAAATCCTCTTTGTCTTTGAGTGGTCTTAAAGATGCGTCCAAAAGTGAACATATGTTGAGGTGTTTTGGGGTGTGATGATGCTCTTGTTATACAGAATTATATATTCTAATCTTTTCATAAGAGTAGGAGCTTTCTCTGGTATGCGCTGTCAAAAGTTCTCCAGTGTTGCACAATATTTTGTGATCTGGCAAGCAAAAATTATATTAAAAAGAAATAACACAAAATAACACTTCAGTAACTCTGGGATTAAAAAAAAAATCCTGTGGATTTTGGTACCCACTTCAGAAAAACCTCTATCCAAACATTGTTCAGTTTGTCAGTCCCAAGGAAGAGTCCAAAGACTAGTCTGTAAGCTAACTGGCTGCTAGGCAGGGATGAATTTCCAGTGTGTGTTTTAGACAGTGTTATCAGTGTATGTAATCAGTACTAAAAGTCCTATCCCCCTTGCAGTCCCCATCCTGAGGACAGGAGAGCATTAGTCTCCAGGTGCATAATGGATGGTGACAGTTCGACAGCACTAAATAGGGCATGTGGGAATTAAAAGGAAAATGATGGTTTTCAGGTGTTTTCAACCAACAGGAGAATATAATTAACATCATTTTCCTGCAGTTTCTCTGTGTAATTTCAAAAGGGCTTCTGTAGGCCCTAGTGGTCTTATTCTTTGCTGTCCACTGGCTTTATAAAAATTCTATAAAGAGTGATTGTTCTTTGTAAAATACCTTGTAAACTCTTTAAAAAAAAAAAAAAAGTCCCTAATCAATGTTAATATTGTCGTTAGATCATTATGTTACACACTACTGAACTTTCATTAGAATGCATTCCAGGCCTGCAAATGCTTAAGCATGTGCTCTGCTTTGTGGGTGTGCTCACCCTGAGTGCATCAGAGGGATGGCAGTCTGTAGGGGAAGTCGTGTGCTGAAGTCTTTATAATTTTGTTGTGTTAAATGCTGGAAGGGAGCCAGATCTTGAATTTGAAGGTTAAAAAAAGTTTTTATATGTTCCTGTGATGGTTAGCCGTTTGTAGATGGCTGAACTAGAAGCCTGGAGAATCACTAAATCATGTATCTTGTTCTCGTACTTCAAAATAAGTATAATTTTCAGCTGCTTACTCTGGAGACTGCTGTCCCATTTATGCTGTCAGCAGTATGCCTGACTTTAAAAGAGAATGGATGCCAATGAAACTGAATTCTTTGTATGAAAATTAGGGTTCTTCATCTGCATTTTCCTTTTCAGGTTACTTTGTGCTATTTTGATGTAACACAATAGCCAAGTGTGCTGAATTTCTCTGCAGATGTGTGGATCAACTTGCATGAAATCTGGCACTTGGAGACAGTGCTGTGGAAACTAATGGTTTTTAAACTTTTTCATGCCTTGGATTTGATCTGTTTTGTTAACTTTTTTCAGCATGAAACATCTCTGACCCACCCTCTAAATTTATAATACAAGGAAATGCTTTGCAAGTGGAAAGTTTAGTGATTGATCAAACTTTATGGATTCCTTGGTATTCTGTGCAGTAATATCATTAATTCTGATTACACTACATGGTAATGCATGTGAAATAGGTAATTTGGTGAGCCTCCACTGAACATAAATATGGATCACCTACTGCAATTAATTACTGTTAGGTTAAGTAAATGATTTGATTCTGAGCTTTATTTCTTAATATTCATTTATTCTTGCTTCTCATTGTTTTGACTTGGTTTTAATAGGCATGGAACAAGAGATCTTAGGTTTGTTGCTACAGAAGGAATAATGTCTCCAGACCAAAATACAATGAGGAGAGACAGAAAAGAATTGGAAAAAGATTGCTTTCACTATTTATTAAGGATTGTTTTTATATCGTAACAATAACATTTTTTCATCATCAGAAGAATATGCAAGAACTGCTCTGTTCTTCGGATGAAGTAAATGTTTGCATATGTGATGTATATGAATATTATATATAAGCATACGTGTGTGTGTGTATGCACATATGTGTAGGCAGTACTTACTAGACAAAACTGCACCAAGGGCATTTGGAAATGTGAATTTTGGTTTTGTGGTGGTTTATGGAAATGTATTAAGGCCTCTTCTGACATCTGATTTGTTTCTCTTTCAGTTGTTCTTCAGGTGTGCAGCTTAGTCCTCTACCCAATCAAGTTCATCGAAACAGTCAGCTTGAAAATATATCATGAGTTCAACTGGGGCTATGGCCTGGCTTGGGGTGCAACTATATTTTCATTTGGGGGTGCCATTCTTTATTGTCTGAACCCTAAGAACTATGAAGACTATTACTAGAATCATTTAATGAAAAGAAAAATACCAGAAGGATTACCCCCATCTTTTCTAACTCACTGTTTTTTTAGAACACTTGTGGAGCACCAGTCTGCTCTGTTGATAAAATAGCCTTTGCCTTTTGGGTGTGAACACTGTAACCAGCTTTTACAACCATTTAGAAGAACTGCAAACACTAGGATTGCTGATCTTACGTAGGCAGATGCTGCAAGCTGCTGATATATAAGCTTTGTTTTTCCTGACAACAAGCAAAGGATCTACATGACAGCGATCATTGTGAGAAATTTAGTTGGAATGTGAAGCAAGGCCAGCATCTGCTATTGCCTTCAGGGGAGCAGGTGGTGTAGGCTCCATTTAGAAGTTTCCCTGTATCATAGAGGATTCAAATGTCTGATAAGCAGGCAATGGCATCTTGTACAATAGGCTGTGTTGGCCTCTTGTTACTTGCTCAGAAAAGCTCTTAAGGAATTAGTTGCGAGTGACTGTGTCCAGGGCAGTGAATGTAACTGGTTAATGGCTTGTCTAATATCTGCATTCAGCAGTCTTCTGGGAGAAGTAAAACAACTACACAGACAGAGGATTTCATGAATCGACATCACCATGCCAGCTGTAGCAGATTGTTGAAGGAAGTCCAAACCCAGAGACATGTGCTTCTGACTGTGTGGTTGGAAGTTGTCTCGATTCTTGAGTGTTTTGCTGGGGAAGGGGGGGGTGGAGATAAGGGGGAGAACAATAAGACCTTATATGTCCCTAAGGCATCTGAAATGCATGAATGAATTGCAGTTTTCCTAAGTACTCATTTAACTTCTGAACAGCATTATGAAAAAATGCGGTTTGATTATATTTTTGGAAGGTATTAGTATAAGTGAGTATATGTAATACATATATAAATGCAGAGGAAGAAGGAGAATTATCTTTAAATTGTAATAGGAGCTGTGGTGCAGTGGTTAAAATACTAATGTTGTACACATTCTTGGGGGTCTTAGACCAGTACCCATGGTCATGATTGGTGTTACAAAATAAACCTAAAATGATTTGTCTTCTGTATATGCCCTTGTAAAAACTCTGTTATGGGAAATGCATAAAGATTCACATCAATCTAAGGTAGAAGTGGATGAAATAACTACTTTCTATTCCATATGTAATTCTGTACTTAATAAAAATTGTAAAAAAAAAAAAAAAAAAAGGGTGTTACAGGGAGGAAAAACTACCATTTCAAAAATAAATCTAGTTAGATTGCAAGTGTTTTTGATAATCAAGAATATAGCCAAGGCCCAATCACATCCATATTAAAATATTAGCACTGCAGGAGCTAATCTCATGTTTTTAAAGGCTGGGTTTGTAATGGACTGGCTGATGATTGTGTATCTAATTACTCCTTGCTTGGTATGCTTCCCACTTAAACATCCAGAGACTGTACCCACCAAATGGAACCCAAGTTAAAATAGAGAGAAATCCTATGTGAATTTAATCCGCATCACTTTTATTTTTGTTTACAATTTCCTTCTTTTCGTATTTTCAATTAATTATGAACATATTTTTATACAATTCTAATCTTTAGAAATGACTATTTTTTAATGGAGAAATTTAAAGTATATTCTATGTGGGCCTCTGCACACGCAGATATGCTGCTGTTGCTTGTCCACCTCTGCACAAACGGTATAGCTGGTTCCAGGGAAAAGGCTGCTGATTGCCTCAATGTTAAGGATGCGTTTGCAGTGTTAATGTTTATTCTGCAGTGCCCAGAGAGCAGAGGATCTGTAGGTACCGTGCTACCCCAGGACTGCCTCTCAGAAGCTGTTCTCAAAGTGCTGCTGCCGTGCGGAGGTGATTTTTAAGACGCGGTGCCTCTTGGGAGTTAAGTCTTTACTATCCAGCAGAATATTCTGTGTCAGCACTCCTTTCTGAACCAGTGGTGATTAATTAGATTAGGCAGAGCAAAACGATAGCTGCATTTAGGAGGGATTGTATGGCAATGCCTAAGGAGAAAAAAAGATGGGAGGGAAAAATATGTCCACTTATTTTGCAGGCACCAGAGAGCATTCATAACTCTGCTCTTCCTGAGACTGACTTAAGGCGGATAATCAGTGTACAGTAAACTCTATATCTTTCGTAACAGCTGTGTAGTTGTGCTGTTACTTAGCAGCACAGAGAATATTGTAGATTGGCGTGGGAGTTAGGCTGACGTAGAGAAGCCCACTGTGAGGAGATGGCTGTACCTTTCTAGGAGAGTGGTGTTTTGGTGCCAGCATAGCACAGCACTATGCCTATGCTGGCAGGAAGTTACTGTGCTGAACCCGTATCACATCTTCTAATTCATCAGATAATTTTTTTTAATGTAGAATTTGAGTGAAATCAAATGTCAGCCTTAAGGCACGCATGCTAGCACTCCTAAAGTCACACAGCTCTTAATTTGAATGATGTTCAGGCAAAAAAAAAACAAAACAAACAAACCTACAAACATGGATGCCTAATAACAAAGTTCTTCATTCATATGTGAGTTGGAGAAGCAGTTTTTCAGTCTCAGCACGTGTATTTCCTCCAGAGCATAATGTTAGCTGTGAGGACGCACCTCTCAAACTCCTCAGGTCCTTTAGCATTTGGGCATCCAGCGTTCAGATTTAGGCACCTATCTTAATCAGCTTGGAAACCTCTCGTTAGCTTATGTTGCTACTTCAATTTCTTCTTTTTTTAGTAAATGCTGCTTTTTAGGGCTGAGTGAAAAGTGGCTACACTGTTACCCTATTTTTTGTTCTAGCCACAAAAAAAAAACAAAACAACACAACAGCACATGTCTTTGTGTCTCTGTACAACGAATTATTCCTTTTGAATGTTATGCTTGTGTCATGCCATCATTATTTCAGTTGTTTGGCTTTATTTCGCTGACAGGATGGTGTTTTTTTCCCCACACAAATCCATTGTTTATCATCCAAATATATATGAATGAAGATATATAAATATATATATATAGCGGACTTGCAAGCAGGGCTAGTTATTTGTATTTTTTAGGCTTAAAGTGCACCGTCCGGTGCTGACAAGTACCTAGCACCTCTTCTGGACTTCTTGCACAACTTCGGTTAGTTTTTGTAAATTTTAAAAAAACAAATATAGAGAGACCTATGTGTTTGAAATATAAAATGATATATATGGATTAGCATGTACCTGTATATTATTAAACATGCAATGAACTGACTGGTAAGTGAAGTCTAATCTTATGGCTAGCAATGTAATTTATTCAGACTGTATTTTTGTACAGAGCAGTGCACACTAACCTATTGCCTCTGTGTCCTCTATAATGCCTAAAACTGTGCCTAGAAATTTAATTTGTCTTTAAGGGAAAAAAAAAAAGGACAACTAAATGCTTCATGTTGTTGATGGTATTGATTTATTTTTTTTTTCTGATGTTGTTCTTTATTTATTTTTGGGAAGTGTATGGTATGTTTATTAAATGAATCCATCAAAATATGGTTCATTTTAAATGGTTATTGTTAACAAGGAAAGACACGTTTATTTTTGTTATCAAAACTTTTAAGTTTGCAGTTTTCATATCATTTCTGCATTTCACACTTTTTGTAGCTTATATGAAGTTATATGTGAAAAAAGTAACTGAAATAAAAAAAAAAATTACACTAATCAAATGTGCCTGTTTTGTTCTAAGTGCAACACTTGTGCAGCTGAGGCTCACCTGGAAGCTCATCTGGATTTTCTGTTGGACTCACAATCAGTCCTACTAAGGCATCTTATGAAAATCTGTAGGGAGGGAGATGTCAGATCTTGCTTATGTCACCCCTCTACCTTCACAGCCTGTAGAATAGTACAGGGAAGGCATCAATGTGCCCCAGAGCCCGATAATGCCTCTAAAAATGCAATTATTGTAACATCAGGATAAAAACAAATTGTAATGTGATAAATAATGAGACAATGTGTTGAAGTTAGGATCTATACTCAGCACCTTGTTCCAGTGGGGAAATTTATTATGTACGAGTCTCCTTTTTGCATTTCCAGTAACTATTATAACTTTTTTTCTATTTTGATTCCAGAAGTTTTGCTACTTTTCACGCTGAAAAAATAGATGCTGGTTTTGAACCATTGCAAAGATGGAAGAACTGTGTTTTATATACTAAAGATATGCCATGGTGTTATTTCTGTTGTTCAGAAAAATACTGTCATCCTTGCATCACTGGATTCCGGTCATGTAAGTGGGCAGCAGTGGCAAGAAGGAGCGGTTGGCAGAAAGCAATAGGAAAACTGGAGACAAAAGTCTGTGGCTTTGGTAGTGACTGAGTACCTGCAGGAGGGTGGGGAGCACGAAGTGGAAATCAAGTAATGGCAAAGGAATTCAGAGCAGGGAGGGAGTGGGATGGGTGACAAGGGGTGAGGGGTGGGGTTGTTTGAAGGTTTGTTTCCTTCTGAAATGCAAGTACAATAAGGGAGGAAGTTGACAGGGAACACGAGTGTGCAGCCACTGGAGAGTGAGAGCAGACCAGAGGTGAAGGTGTATTTCTTAAAATCTGCATCAAATAATCATTTTAGTGAGTGTGACTTTAAGGGAACGTTTTTTCAATGGTTTAATCAGTGCTTGGAGCCCAAACTCAAGGTTATCTACATGCCTACATGTTGATGAAAGATCAGAGAGGCGCACTGGTTTACCAGGGCAAGAAATGAAGTCCAAGGTGACGGTGCCTGATGCTAATGCTGTCTCTCTGAATGCACTTAATGATAGGGTCACTGAACTGGTGTGCCTGTGGTTTACTAAAGTTTTCCCAGCTGACTTGGAAGTCTTAACCTGTCTCGCCATATGTTTGGTATCTGACATAAAAGTAGACCTGTGCTGTGCCACTGAACCAGATGAGGTGCAGCTAGATGTGTCGCGTGCTACACGCAAAAGAAAATTTGTGAAGAATGGTGTTCAAGCCCAAGTTCATTCCTACCAAAATGCAACTTGAACATGAGTAAGTGATGCTGAAAACTGTAGTGTACAAACTGAGGCAAAAACAGTGGAAGTGATGAAAATGCCCAGTGGGTGTTGCTCAGTGGGTGTTGCTACACTCAAATAACATATTCTTGATTTATGGATTTAAATAAACGTAAAACTCTTTGGAACACTGCAAAAATCTTATTATGAGTTGTTGGTTTTGGTGTTTGCCTATGGGTTGTATGCCTTATTTATTTCTGTGCCTTTAAGGAGTACTTCCCAAGGAGATGCTTGTGTTAAAAGTGTGGGAGTGATGGGGTTTTGGAGATATAAAAGATCGTTCTGCTGTCTTAATGACTTCCTGGCAGTCTTGATGAAAAGTACTTGTAACTTTTCAAACACAGTAGCTTCAAAGAGGCCTTTGAATCATTCAAGTATCTGAAAAAAGCCTGGTGTGTGTATGGAATCTGATATGACAAGCATTACATCCTACAGGAGAGCTAAGTTTCACGATTTTCTATTGTACAGTTAATACTTTCACTATGATGCATTTACTTTGATGGAAGCAGCGTATCCTGGGACAGATGAAGATGATTTTGCATTTCAAGAGTGGGTTTGATTCCGTACTGCGCTGCTCATGCAGATGCTGCATTACTGCCCCACAGCCTGCCCTAGAGAGAGCATAAACATTCAGCACATTTCAGTTGAAGATGCTGAAGAGTGATATGACTGAAACACATGATGTATGAATATTAGGACAGACAGAAGAACTGTTTTGTGTGTGTGAGCATCTTTACTGTAGTGGTACCTACCATATGTGTTATATCACACTGAACAGGCTGTGTAACAGGGCAGCACCTGGTTTACACTGTACTCTGAATGATAGCTAGTCCATTTTTGCACGAAAGGGAGAGAGGGAGCCCGCTGTCCCACTTCAGGATGAGAGAAACCCTGGAGAAGGAAATGCCCTTCCTGTCTACAGAAGAAACAAATGTGACAAGGCTCCCAAAAGATCTGTTCAATTACTGCAGGTTCTCTGGGAGGTGTCAGCCTGCATAGCATGTTTGGAGGTGCCTTTGACCACCATGGTATTTTCTGAGCACCTCTGTGCTGTGCTCTGGCAATGAGGGACGTGGTCAGTGGGCATGGTGATGATGTGTTGGTGGTTGGATAGGTGATCTTGGTGGACTTTTCCAAGCTTTACAATCCTATGGTAACTAAAACCCTGTCCTGAAGGGAGTGAAATGAAATTTAATCTGGGTGGGGCACACTGGGATTTGGGATGGTCCTTAGTCATGCCACAGTTCAGTCTTAGATGCCAAAGTGGCTTCATCTCTTGGTGAATATGAAACTATAACTAAAATATAACAATGCAGCAGGGTACAAAAGAATTTCTGTGGTAGCAGAGAAGCCTTGTTATATAACAGCGACGAGTGGATTCATAAATGCCTTCCTAAATAAGAAGAATATTTTCTGAGTGACTCAGAGCTTCCGTGGCTCTGAATGCTCACCTTCAGCTGCAAGTTTCTGTTATAAGAGCTATCTTGGGAGATGAAACCAGCCATTATCTTAATTCCTTTAATTGAGAACAAGTAATGTTTGGCTTTTTACTAGGATTTTTACAATATTAGTATTATTTAAAGTACCTAAATGTATTCAGGTTGTAAAGCTTTAACTTTTTTGAATAATTTCTTCTGAGCCTCTTAGAAGGTAAGAAAATAAGAAGGCAATGATGAACATTACACTTAGCTTGGAATAATAGGACTGGAGGTGATGTTTTTCAGCAGATAGCTCAGAAATGAAAATGTGTGAGAAAAAGTGAAATGAAGAGCAACTGAAAAATATGCTTCTTATTTCCTACTCAAACTTTTAAAAATTATCCTTTCCCATTTATTCTCTTTAATCTACAAGAAAAGAAACATTTATTTCAGGATCTGTTGGTTACCATCTTTTGAAATAAGAAAGTATGCCTGCTGTAAGGATGTATAAAACTGGTTAGACTAGTATCAAGAATTTCTAATGGAAATGTTTAGAATCCCTAATTTCCAAGGCCTAATTGGAAACAACTAACAGGATTGCATCAATAAAATTTGCTTGAGGGGAAGCTAAAAGGGATTCATGTAATGAATTAAGTCCTATCTGGAGAAAATTATTTTCACTGTGAAAATTTGAGAAGCTTTGCAGCTGTTGGATTAAAAGAAAAACTACTTAATAATTCTGATTTTTTAAACACATTTTTACACAAAAGATCATGCAGGCTGTTTTATAGCAATTTAGCAGAGGAGCAGGCAAAGCTGTTCTGAAACGCTTAAGTGTGAACAGATTGAGCTTCATTTGTTTGAAAACAACTTTTACCTGACTGAAGTGCTATGCCATTATACCTTTACCAAACACCTTGTAATTCTCACACACTTCTTTTTACGGCTGCTTTTAAAACCATGAGTGTGACAACATGGTGGCTTAGGCCTCAGGTTTGAAAAGCGGCCTATTCTCTTGGGAACCATGCAAATCAAGACTGCCCTCAGCTCAAGTCTTTATCTTGGAAAAGCGCCCTCTGTTAATTGGGTTTGATGCTATTTGCAGCTTGCAATTCTTGATTCTACTGACAAAAGCTAACCTCTTCAATATTTTGACTGCTCTGTGGCTGTACAAAAGATGGCTTTTCAGCAGATATAGGAAAAGCGGCTGGGCAGAATTCTCCCTTTCTACATGCAGTTACACTCAAATATGTGTGTGTTTATGGGCTCTCCATGTCAGGGCGGTGTTTAGTCCACCACTGCTGCTATCACAGGACTTTGTTCAACTGTTCTCACACTGTTAAAACAGCTAGAAAGTAATGAATTTCTGATTTTTCCCTACGATGCTTCTATCCAGATTTGTGTGCGTGAAATGTGAGTAGGTAAAGGTGTAACCAACCATCTTGGTGGCAGCTGAGCAAGTCTCGACGTCTTTACAAAAATGTTGAAATTGGTGAGTGGGCAGCGCTTTGGTGTGCGTGTGTGTGTGAATGTGTATCAGTCAGCAGTATGCAGAGGTCATTCTAAGATGCTGTTCACACTATTAGAGCTAACAGCAGAGAAAGTAGATGATCATCTTAGAAAGAGGAACACAGAGGAAAAAATTAGAACCTTAAAAAAAAAAAAGCATGAAAAATTATTTGTTCATAGAGTACACATCTTTTCCCAAATTTTTCTTTTCATGAAGAAGTTTTCCTTGGTCATGATGAAAAATTAAGCACGTGTGCTGCATTGCAAGCCTTATTTTCTGAGAGACTTGAATAGCTACAGGTTAATTATTTGCATACAGTGGAGTTCTTCAAACTTCTGATTCAATTTTGCCTGTTTCTAGAAGGTGAAGCTCCTGAGAATAGCTGCATTAATTCTTTTAAAGGTCTCATTTTTATTATTGCAGCAAAAGTTTACCAAAAAGTCAGATCAGCAGCCTCTGCTTCCCTATGTAGTCACGGATCTGCAGAATTCAGAGCATGGTTTCTAGAAGCTGCTAATTGCCCGTCAATCATCTGGCACACTAGAAGCTCACACATTTTTGCTATCGACCTAGCAGATTAATAGTATAACCCAAACAAAGGAACAAAGCCTAAACTGTTCAGCTGGGGAGGGTTATGTGTGGTCTTTTCAGGCCAAGATTAACAGAGAAACAGAAAAATAGTGTTCTTTGTAAAACTAAAGCTGCAGTGACCTTAACTCTGGCAAATAGACTGAATGAGTTCAGCACTATTTGCCAGAAAAAACCTGAAACAGCAAGTGCTTTAAAAATAACACAAAAAAAACAAACAAACAAAAAACCCCAAACAAAACCAAAAAAAGCAAACAAACAAACAAGAAAAGTGCACTTATAGTGAAAAATCTTAGCAAGCAAACACTGTGAAATTAAAATTAATTTGTTCTAGCTTTTAGCAGTCGGCAGTATGGCTAACGTGATTCACAGAACACTGTTAGAGATTGCTGACCATTATGCTGCAATCCAGTGCTGAATGTGTTTTTGTATCTGTGTAAAGTCTATTCTCAATACAGCGCTGTTTAAAAAGAGGCGTTTAAATTTTCTTCTTACATCTTTGGGTCTTGTATTCTTGGATTGAGAGCTATCAGAACAAGGATAGGGTAGTTCCTGAAGTCAATACTTCTGTAGTTACTTTTGTGTTCATCGTAGCTGAGAATTCCAATCCAGATTAGGACTCTGGTATGTTAGCACTGAGCCAGAAGCAGAACAGAGCCCCTTGAAATTTCCATTCTCTCTGTAGAATGTAGTTTCCAGTAAAAGCCTCATAATTAATATTGCAGTGAGATATGCTCTCTAAGTAGAGCAGTGTTGGATGAAGAAGAAAGGATGATTTGTGTCTGGATTGATGCTCCAAAGAGTACTTTAGCAACCTGTATAGACACTTAGTTGGTATTAATTAGTTAGAATCCAGAAAATCTGGCTTCTTGTTTCTAGTTACCATAGCCATGTCCACAACTTCATTATTGTAATACAATATTTTGTATCAAGGACTGTGTGATAATTTGAGCCTCTGACATGACCCATGACAAAATATGAGTATGGAGAGTGTTCTTTCTCAAATTAGGTCATTTCAGCAATGAGGCAGCAGGAATAAATGCCAACAAGTAGGCAGAGGAGAACTTGTACCAGCTACGGTGCTGCAGTCGATGTCATCACAACCTGTTTCTGTATTGCAAGCACTTACTGAAAAGAGCACTTTGCTGCTGCTGCCACTCCCGAATATCTGTTCTTAAGGTCAGTCTTGGAAAATGTCAAAAGGCACAAATCAGGGAGCCTGAAGCAAGAATGAGTTATTCTGATATAGTTTGACTTCTTAACAGATCCAATATTGGCTTCCCCAATATTTTCTGCAGCAATTAAATTCTATTTAAGCAGCATCTCTTGTCTCTGCAGGTGCTTCCAGCAGCTTTGGCTCAACCTTTCTTGTTTGTCCTTTTTTTTTTCCAGTACATGATGTCATGATCACCTCAAGTCCTCAATTGCTTCCAAAACATCAATTCCCTTCAAGCAGTGGTTGTATGTTCAGGGGAGGCTTTATTGCTCTCTACAACTACCTGAAAAGAGTTTGTAGTGAGGTGGGTGTGTCCTCCTGTGTAACCAGCAATGGAATGAGAGGTAGTGGACTCATGTTGTGCCAGGGGAGGTTTGGGTTGGGTATTAGGAAACATTTATTCTCAGAAGGAGCAGTGAGGCAGTGGCACAGGCTGCCCAGGGAGGTGGTGGAGTCACCATTCCTGGAGGTGTTGAAGAGCCGTGTGGATGTGGCACTGAGGGACGTGGGCAGTGGGCATGGTGTGATGGGCTGGTGGCTGGACTAGATGATCTTAAAGGTCTTTTCCAATATTTATGATTCTATGGTTCTACAATTTTAGCACCCATACCACTGTAGATTTGAGATGTCACAGCAACTGTAATCTCAGTGAGCACAAAACTCACAGCCATCAGATTTCAGCAGGGTTCCTACTTAAAACACATAAGGGTATCAAGTCAGCATGAAACCAGATCCTCCATGTTGCAAAGATTTGAGCTTAGTCACATTCAAGTGGAAGTGGGGTACAGAGCAGCAGCTGAGTAAGGAGTCTGGTGTTTTGCATGTAGTTCCTTCAAGAGAACTCTCATCACCTCAAGGAAGGGAGAGTGGAGAGTTTGCAAGATGTCTATTAAAAAATTCAGCTTGTGGCAGGAATGGATGTGTGGACCACATGTTTGTTCATAACTGTCTTAACTAATTAGTCTACAGGCTACAGCACACCTTGTGAAAGTTTCAAATGCTTCATATGGAAAACTATAATTTTCTTTACTGATATCCACAGACTGGAGAGAGGATGAATACGTGAGAGCTAGTTTATCTTTCAAAATGAATACTTCTTGTGACTAGATGTTGGTCTGTAAAGTGTCAGATGGATATCCTGAATGTTTACTTTTGAAATTTAAATATAATTTAAACAACTTATTTGGGTCGTGTAGTGCTGACATTTTCATTCTTTGATTGAAACAGCACATAATTCATAAAAAGAGACTTCTGAAATGAACTATGATTGGATTCAACCTATGTTTTCTGTGAATATTATGTAATATTCATTTGAAAATTCCCATTGCTACAGATATTCAATTCAGTAAACTCATTCATTGGCCTATAAACTGCTGATGAGTTTCAAGGCATTCACCTTCGTATGCCCTTTCCCACCCTTCTTTAGTGAAGACTGCAAATAGCACTATTTTATCTTGTAGTCATAAAAGCACAAGGAATTTTCAACCTGGAATCAAAGCCAGGAATGGCAGTCAAAGAAACTTAAGTAAGGGCATGTAGTAAAGACAGGTAGAAGAATATTTCAGACCTTAGAAAATCAATTGAGAAGTAATGAACATTGATGTACATATAAAACTTGCAGAGAGTCTCATTTATTCATTGCAAGCTTCAGTAAAGGGCATCCCATTTGTCTGCTACAGAGCTGTAGCAGGACGGATTACACTACATAGTGAATATTTTCTTTGGTGTCTTATTGATCTGAAGGGGAAATACAGGTTGTACTGTAGAGTATGAACTGGATTGAAAGCCACTGAAGTCAGTGGGAAGATTTCTTTTGACTTCGGGGGTTTCAGAGCAGCTTCCATCTGTGAAGCATAGGTTGCATGATCAATGTAAATTGATTACAATCCTGGGCCAAAGGAAAGAATATTATTTGTCTGCTCCAAATGATCTGTAGCTCCTTGTTAGCATTTTCTTTTGTAAACTTAGTTGCAGGGAAGAAAACTATCTGTAACAAACAATCTGAGATAAGAAGGGCTACATTCTTGCATGCAACCTCCATCCTTGACATCTGCAGGGCAAGCAACCCTCAAGCTACTGTAAGCTAAAATGCTGATCTGAATTGAACCCAATGTATTTTGCTTTGATGTAGCAGTGTTCAGTTGAAACAAACAAACAAACAAAGAAACAAAAACAGCCATCCTCCTCAGGAGACCAAGCACCAGATGCCAGGAAGGAGATATGAAACATCAGAAGGAATATCCTTTGTCCTTACAATGAAGTCAAGTTGAGCATCTCCACCAAATAATATTTTCCTCTTCTCAGTCTTGTGAGGTGTTTGAAGAATATAATTGTAATTCTAAAACTGGAAAAAAAAACGATAAAGAATAGGCACCATCCATTTCAAAGTATACACAATGGCAAATGGATGCTGACAATGAAGATAAGCATTTATAGTATGTGTGCTGTATATCTTTTGGTTCCATTGACAATTTAAAGTAGATTATTATTTTTTTTTTTAGAGAAAATACAATGTAGATAATGCTTGAGTGCTACAAAACTTTCCTTCCAGTGCCTCTGGCACTATCTCAAATCAAAATTGCAAATTCTTCTTTGCAATACATGCACAAGGATCATGAGGCAACTCTTTTCCTCTTTCTCCTTTTTTCTTTTTATTTCAAGATACCATAGATTTGTATGCTAGAGTAGTGGGACTGTATTTGGAGGAATACAAAAAATGGTATTGGAGCTAGGTCCTATATAGTAAAATTTGTTCTGAAATATCAGAAAGATATGATAGATATGTTGAGTGCTAGTGACAAATCTCAAAATACCAATATTTCACAAAGACTTTTTGTTCTCTGATTTTGACAGCTGCAATTTGCCTTTAGTTACTCGTGATGAAGCAGTAGAATATGTTAATTAAAGGTATCTATATGCATACTTTAACAAAAAACTCACCCTTAAACAAGCATTCAAAATAGTTCACTATGCTATTTAGTCTTTGCTGAGAACTGATGAGTCCTGCCGAGCTTTGTTTCAATTTTCATCTGTCTGAAATGGTGCATAATTTGTTTTAAGAAACATGCTTTTCTTGGAGGAAGTGTAATCTAAAAGGTGGTTGATGAATGTGTGGCTACTAGTACTTCTTATCCTGTCTAGCTCAGTAGTAGCCAGAAATGTGCTTCTGAGAAAAGCAGAATTCTTAGTGGGATTGTAATGTTTGCTTAATGTCATGGAGAGACAAAAGGAAGGTTTGGACTACTGTGGAGAAAAGGATGCTTTTGGCAGGTCAAATAATTACATTTCAAGACTAGTTCTGAGAGGGACTGTGGGTGGTTCTGGTAAAGCTTTTCAAAGGACAATATTCTCTATTCCAGTATTGTTACTGTTTCTCTTGACAGGACTTCTAAGAAATTAGAAATGTGATCAGATATATAAAAAGGAGTACATTTTATTAATTTCCTTCTAAACAGAGAAACCCTCTAGCTTTGTTGGCTTGTACCTTTCTTCCAGCACACTGCCATCAGTTGTGCTGATGTAAAGCTGAGCTATTGGTGTATAAAATGCTGGACAGTGCCTTCAGGTTCAAACATAAGTACATACAAACAGTATATAAACAATCACTGTAATTGCCAAGTGCAACAACTACAGTTTGACCCTAAATTTACTTTTTCATTACTGTTCCTCACCAGTGTCGAAGAGTTGAGATCCTTTTACACTAAGGATCAGGAAAGTCATTGTTAAACAGTTTTTGAGCATTTTATCATGTCATAAATCTCATCTTTGCAAGTGTGCCTACTTTTAACATTTCCCAAAAGTACAGCACGCAACAGATTATTGTGTTTCAAATCTTGAAACAAGCCAAATCTTACTTCTGTTTGAGATATAGTTTAAATTCCGGAGTAGAAGTAATCTACTATGGTTTAGCTACTTTCTGGTTATAGATCCAATAGTTACACTCGAGAAGTGGGAAAGATCGTATTTGTACCCAGATATTGTGAGTATCTATTGCAAAATCAAACACCAAGATGATCGCTGGGGTGGCTGCTTGGTCTTTAGAACAAAATCACACTCTCCCCAAAACTTGTGTGGGGAGTTTTTTTGCAATCCATACAATCACATGCTGGAAATGGAATTAAATAGACTGGGTA
The DNA here is from genome assembly GCF_987193195.1 of Phasianus colchicus. Lineage (NCBI taxonomy): Eukaryota > Metazoa > Chordata > Aves > Galliformes > Phasianidae > Phasianus > Phasianus colchicus. The sequence continues at coordinate 115,636,600 of NC_143436.1, forward strand.
AAACATTAATTTCCAGGAATTCGCTACTTCACTGCTATCGCAAACCACTGCAAGATCATCAAGTATGACGAAGAATAAGAAAAAAGTTGTCTTCTGCATTTCACATTCAGCAGCAGCACAGTGCATTTATCTACAGTAAATTGCTTGTGCATCTGCTTTCTTCCCAAGGCTTCAATGCATACTAATTATTTTCTCATGTATATTAACTAGGATTTTATAGCTTTTGCTGCTTTGTGCACTGTTTCATATCTTTATCCCATAGCTCTTCTGCTATCTTACTTGCTTAGAGCTGAAAATATTTTTACAGAAGTCTGGAGCAAGTTCCTATTTGTACATGGGCAGAATCTTATATAAGCTTAATGCTGAACAGTACAGAAAACAAAGTCTTTAGACTAGTCTTAAATGTATACCTCTAAGATCATCCAGTACAGCTATGCACCTATCACCAGTATTTCCCACTAAACCATGTCCCTCAGTACATCTAAACATTTCTTGAACACCTCCAGCATCAGTGATTTCACTACATCCCTGGTCAGCCCGTTCCAACATCCCACCACTCTTGGAGAAGTAGTATTTCCTGACATCCAACCTGAATCTTTCCTGGCACAACTTGAGGCCATTTCCTCTAGACTTATTGTTAGTTTACATGGGAGAAGAAGCCAACTCCCACCTCCCTATAACTACCCTTCAGGTAGTTTTAGAGAATGATAAGGGTCACTCCTGAGTATCCTTTTCTCCAGACTAAGCAATCTCAGTGCCCTCAGCCGCTCCCCATAAGATTTGTGCTCCAGACCCCTCACAGCTTCATTGCCCTTTTCTGGACATGCTCCAGGGCCTCAAATTCTTTCTTGTAGTGAGGGGCCCAAGACTGAACACTGTACTCAAGGTGTGGGCTCACTAGGGCTGAGTACAAAGAGATGCTCACTTCCCTGTTCCTTTTGGCAACACTATTTTTGATACAAGCCAGGATGCCATTGGCCTTCGTGGCCACCTGGGCACACTGCTGGCTCGTGTTTAACCAAGCATCAACCAGTGCTCCCGAGCCCACTCCTTCCATACAGTCTTTCACTCCCCATTTCATCACCACCAAAAATATCCTTTTCTATACTACTTCTTGGCCTAAATAAAATGTAATTCAGCATTGATATTAATGCTACATCAGGTCATTACACCTTGCTCTGCTTCAGTAATTCACTCCATGGTCTACAGATTGCCTTTATTAACAGGTCAGCCTGAGAACTAAGCCTGCTGAAGGAGAACTGCAAATAGGATTCTCCATCCCCTCCTGTTCTGACATATTACCTAATTTTCACAAGCCCATAAAACTTCTAGATGAGAAGTACCTACCCATTTAACTTTGCAATACAGTCACGCCTTGCTGATTTAGAGCTTTCTCCCCACACACATATAATTTAAACAGATGCAGTGTTTAATTTATTGTGGGAATCAGAGGGTGGGTGCAACATATTCCAGGTAATGCACTCAAAAAATTTATCATTGCTAGTTAATAGCTGAAAGGTTATTGTATTAAATTTTAAAGAGTATTTTGCATTATCTTGTGCAGTGGAGGTGAGCTAGCCTTATGCATGGTGCTAAATGTTCCTCTGGTTTGGTCCACCTCATCTTTTTGAAAGGTAGAATCAAAAAACACAAGTTTTGTTTTAAAATAGTTACACTCAGTACCTGTCACCTTTGATTGGTTGATTGAATCAACATATGATGTTTAAATTGGGGCTGAACTCTGGAAATTGACTCTATAAAATGTGATAGGCAGAGATTCCGCATTTGCAGTATCATATGGCACTTTGCTTATGCATTACTCTTATTCTCACCCTCCACTGTCTAACACTCTACCACAGGACTTGTTACACACTGTCACCTACAACCATCTGCCACCAAATTACTGCTTCTAGGGTAATTTGAGAGAGTTGTGGTTTTTTCAGAAGTACGTACTAGAATTGCATCCCGGCATCTTTACTTTTGCTTTACCTTTATAAAATTATGTCCACTTCCTAAAGTTCCAAGAAAAAAGGTTCTGGGACTATATGTGGAATTCTCAGGTCTCCTACAATGTTCTTGTGGTATTCTGAGAGCATCTCTAAATCTTTTCATGTTAGAGTCCTTCATTCTTACAATGTTGATAGTCTGGTACCTTCATACTTAATGCAGTGAGGAATTAGTAATGAGAAGGTAAACACCACATAATCAGATACTAAACTGAAGAGGAACTGATGATAATTCCAGTGTAAACTCCTAAGTTTGAAGTTGACAAGACTTTTAGAAATCAGTTCTGTAGATGGTTTAGGTGAAGACACCCAGATACATAGGGAAGTACCTCATTTACCTCCTAACCTGCATGGCTAGAGTCATCATTTGATTTGGAGGGTCCTCTGTACCAACTGGCCTAGTCCTTATTCAAAAACTAGATCAGGCTGCCCAGGGCCTTGCTCAGTTTTTACCAGCTACAAGGTTGGAGCTATTACAGAGTAGAACCATACCTTGCTTCAGCATTATTGATACTTACTCAGCTGGTGTTTTAAAAAAGACTCTGCATGCTATGTTATAGTGGAAGGGATCACATACAAAAGATGCTGTTGAAGGCTTTGCCAACAACACCAGTATAAATAAGTTCAAAATTGTTATTTGCAGGTACTGTCAGTCTATCAACTCATCTAAACTGTTTCCTTAGCTGAGATCTGATACCCAGAGCTCAAATTTTATTATATCCGTGTAGCTATTGAGCCTTTTGAAATGTAGAGGTTGCAAATAATTTCATTTAGAACTTCAACCCATTCTTACTCTTAACTGCTTTCCTAGGATGCTATATTTAAATTCATATTCAGGAACCTCCTGTTCCTTGTATGAATGTTTCTTTTAATTAAATAGGATAAGTGCTTGCTACTGTGAGTGAAATTCTGAACCAAACAGAAATTGGATACTGTTATCTCTATGTGAATGTCTTTTGAGATAATTCCTGTTTGCACTGCCTCATTAAAATTGTCTAGCACATATTTAGTTCTTAAAAAAAAAAAAAAAGAAAAAAAAAAAAAAGAAAGAAAAGAAAAGAAAGAAAAGAAAAAGACCGTATAAGTATTCCACTTGAACCAATTTGCTTGGTAGGATTTGTTCACCTTGCTTATAATTGTCTCTACTTTTAAAATGTCAGTGTTATAAGGTTAACAAGTCCCATTTTCTGCAGCATGTATACTTGAAGGAGTCTGAGCTGAAGGAAAAAAAACACCTTTTTCTTTTAACTTGCTAAGGTGGTACAGACTGCTGTCAGTTTTACCTTATCAAGTTCTAAGAACAGCTTATTAATTCCTTCAGTTTTCACCCTCCAGTTTTACTCCTTCATCACTTATTCTAAGGATTTCACTTGTGCTTAATCTATTTTAAGGCTATTTCACAAGAATTCAGTAGGATTTATTTCTGTTTATATAATTGTTGCCTAGCAAATAGGAGTGAGCAGACTCACTGCTCCTTCATAACAAAAGCTTGTGTAGTTTTTGAGAAATTGTTTCCTTTCATTATTGGAAAGTAACCTTAAAAAAAAAAAAAAAAAAAAAAAAAAAAAAAAAAAAAGCTTTTTTCTTTTTTTCCTAATGTATTTTTACTTTTACTCAGCAACTATCATCCTAAACATATCCAGATAGAAAATCTTTAATCTTCTGTGAAACCACTGTTATCATAAAGAAGTGCTACAGTGAATGCAAATGCTCATAGTAACGAATTCCTCTAAATGAGAGGAAATGCAGGCATATGGTGTCTGTCTTTCAAAGGTTTGTTAATGTAAAGCAGAGCCATTCTATTCTAGGTCACCCATCTATCCCAGAACCTAGTCAGCAATAGTAAAAACAAACCCTTGAAACTCAAATGGCTTCACACTCACCTCAGCAAAATGAATGTGTCCACTGTGTGGTTTCTAGTAAACACAGATCAACATATCAAATAGTTGCTGCGGCCACAAATACTATATCCTTGGGTTTTTCTTCCCTTCTTTAGCTGCACTGTGAGCCCTTTCGGCAAAGATGGCAAGTTGGGAGCGTGAACCACACGTCCTCTTTTTAGTTTCTTTGTCTTTTAGGCTATGTTGCACATGTGATTTTCTTCTCCTATGGGAAAGCTATTTGTGTGAATATGTATGTCTAAGGAACCAACAACAGAGCTAGATTCCCTCACCTAGTACTGGTAATATGGGTAGATCCTTTTTGCAGGTATCCATTCCTGAAAAGTTTGAACAACTTTTTCCCGATAATTCTAGGTATAAAAGGTTAGGGGGCCAACTGAAGAGAACACATTTCTTGGAAAGTGATAGATGGTTTTCTCTGTAATTCTCCAAATAGTCTCAAATTGAATATCAAAAATAGCAAACATATCTCAGGACTAATCTCTGTGAAAACTCTGTCTTCTTGTAAAGTATTTTATAGAAGCAATGATGTATAGAGAAGTTACTTATTGTTGATAGTGATAGGACAAGAGGGAATGGATGGGGGGAGGCATTCCTGGAGGCATTCAAGGCCAGGCTGGATGTGGCTCTGGGCTGCCTGGTCCAGTGGCTGGTGACCCTGCACATAGCAGGGGGATCTAAACTGGATGATCTTTGAGGTCCTTTTCAACCAAGGCCATTCTATGATTCTATGATCTCGAGGGAGGTGGGAGGCAAATGGATGAGGCCAGGCTCTTCTTGATGGTGTGTAGCGATAGCACAAGGAGTTACGGCCTAAAACATAGGAACAGAGGAAGTTCCATAATAACATGCAGAAGAACTTCTTTACAGGAGGGGTGATGGAACCCTGGAACAGGTTGCCCAGGTGATTTGTGGAATCTGTGTGGATGGCTAGCTGTGCAACATGTTGTAGGGTTCCTGTTTCAGCAGAGTTGGACTCAGTGATGACTTGAGGTCTTTTCCAGCCCCTGTGTCTCTGTGATTTCACCATTTTACTTTGCCTGCAGTCACTCATAGTCCCCAAGCGTGTTCCAGCAACTGCCAACTGCAATGAAAGCTGGTAACTGGTGGCTGATTGTATCATCTCCCTCCTTCTGGTTTATGAGTTGTGTCTCTCTGGCACCATGGACCCCTTCTGACAGAGTGGGCTGTGCCTGTGCTCAGAGGCAGTCCTTCTCCTCCAGCAGCCACAGACTGCCACGGCCCTTGCTCAGCTTCAGGCAGCATCCTGGCACAGCTCTGAAATAGACTTGGGCAGGAAAGTTCTGTGCTACAGAACACTATGGCAAGCCTTCTGTATTGTGATGGGGTTGTCCCCTGCCACCGTTCCCATGTGGCATTTACCATGCAGTTCTATTTGGATCATGACAAAAGCTGTAGGGCTGCTTGTTCTCCTGGTACAGCACCCACAGGCAGAGAGCATTGCTCACTGGCCTCTCTCCTGGTATGACAGCACTATCTGCCTACTACTGCTGCTAAGACCTTCCTTTTGTCTTGAAAGGGATTGCCTCTGCCAAATCCATCCCATGCAATTCACATGTTCTTCTTTCTCATGCAATCTCAGAATCATAGAGGCTGAAAGGGACCTCTGGAGATCATTGAGACCAACCCCCTGCTAAAAGCAGTTCCCTACAGGAGGTTGAGAAGGAAAGTGTCCTGGATCACCTCCCAAAAGCTGCTGGCCACACTCTTTTTAATATGCCCCAGGATACCATCGGCTTTCTTGGCTGCAAAGGCACACTGCTGGCTCACGGCCAGCCTGCTGTCCACCGGGACACCCAGGTCCTTCTCTGCAGAGCTCTTCTCCTGCAGGTCAGCCCCTAGCACAAAGATTACACAGCTGTGCTTTCTGTTTTGATATAGGAATTAGAGAATAGCTTTCAAGATTACCAAAAATTCATCAACTTTTTTGTTTCTTTGCTGCTCCATTTTCCATTGATATAAATACATTACTGGCCAGTTTTCAAATGGAACATGTAGACGTACAATCTAAAGTGTGATCTCTTTATTAAACAAGAAAAAATTAAAAATAAATTTTGTTACTTATTATATTACCTGATGCAATTTCTGAGGGCTGCTCTGAAAGTAATGCCCTCCAATGCATGGTGTTGGCCCATGATGTCAGATGTGGATGTTGGTGGTGTGGCAGTAGGAGCTGAACCTTCCCACCAGTATTCCATGGTGTGTTATTGCTGTGTGACAGATGGCAGCAGAGGGGCAGTCTGACACAATGGATCTGATGTGGAAGTGCAGGTGAAGCAGAGGTGTGTCACTGAAATCCTCCACGTGGGAGAAACATCACCCACTGACATTCATCGATGCACACGGAGCATTGAAAAAGACCAAGCAGTGGATGTGAGCACAGTGAGGTGGTGGGCAGTGGCAACAACAGCAGTAGGTCAGCTCCGCTGGTGCAGATGTTACAAGTGCAGCACGGCGTGCAAACTCTTGTTCATTGCTGGTGAAAAGGCATAGCTCATGGTGGTGACAGTTTTGTAGCTGAGAACATGAAGAGGTTTCAAGAGGGATTACAGCTGTACTGTGTGGAACTATATTTTCCAAGTGAGCTGAAGCAAGATTTCTTTCCAAAAGTCTGGCAGCCTGTATCTGGATGTCATAGATGCTGGCATTAAGGAGCTGCATGGCGCTGGGCTGCTGGGAACAACTCTGAGTCTTGCTGCCACTGGGCACATGCACTCACACAAACACGCGTGCACATGTGCATGCGGGCAGACACACACACACACACGATTGCCCTGGTGACAGAAGATACGGAGAAGGCAGCGTTACTAAATGCCTTCCCTGTCTCTGCCTATGCTGTTGGAGGCTGTCCTGAGGAGCCCTGTACCCCTGAGGCCCCAGAGGAAGTCAGGATCAAGGAGGAGTTTGCCTCAGTTGATGAGGACTGAGTTAAGGAGCAATTAAACAATATGGACATTCATAAATCCATAAATCCTGATGGGGTACACCTGTGGGTGCTGAGGGAGATGGAGGAAGTCATTGCTAGGCTGCTCTCCATTGTCTTTGGCAAGCTGTGGGAAATGAGAGAGGGGCCTGAGGACTAGAGGAAGACAAATGTCACTCCAGTCTTCAGAAAGGGCAAGAAAGAGGACCTGGATGACCACAGACTGATCAGCCTCATCTCCATCCCTGGAAAGGTGATGGAAAAACTTATCCTTGGCATTGCGTCTAGGCATATCAAGGATAAGAGGGTCATTAGGGGCAGTCAACATGGCTTCACCAAGAGGAAGTCATGCTTGGCCAACCTGATAGCTTTTTATGAAGATGTAACCAGATGGATAGATGATGGTAAAGCAGTGGATGTGATCTATCTTGATTATAATAGAGCATTTGACACCGTCTCCTACAGCATCCTTGCAGCTAAGCTGAGGAAGCATGGTCAGGACAATTGAGTAGTGAGGTGGACTGTGAACCAGCTGAAGGAAAGAAGCCAGAGATGTGTGGTCAGTGGGACAGAGTGAGTCTAGTTGGAGGCCTGTAGTGCCTCCAACTATTCTAGTGGAATTCCTCAAGGGTTGGTATTGGGACCAGTGCTATTCACTATATTCATCAGTGACTTGGATAAGGGAGTAGAGTGCGCTGCTAGCAAGCTTGCTGATGACACAAAACTGGGAGGAGTGGCTGACACACCAGTAGGCTGTGCTGCCACCCAGCAAGACCTAGACAGGCTGGAGAGTTGCGTGGGGAGAAATGTAATGAAATACCACAAGGGCAAGCACAGAGACTTGTATCTGGGCAAGAACAATGCCAGGTACCAGTATAGGTTGGGGACTGACCTGTTGGAGAGCAATGTAGGGGAAAGGGACCTGGGGGTCCTGCTGGACAGCAGGGTGACCATGAGCCAGTACTGCAAGAAGGCCAATGGCATCCTGGGGCATACTAGAAGGGGCATGTTTAGTAGGTTGAAAGAGGTTCTCCTCTCCCACTCTGCCCTGGTGAGACCGCATCTGGAGTATTGTATCCAGTTCTGGGCCGCTCCGTTCAAGGGCAGGAAACTGCTTGAGAGAATCCAGCGCAGAGCCACAAAGATGATGGACTGGAGCATCTCCCTTACGAGGAAAGGCTGAAGGAGCTGGGTCTCTTTAGCTTGGAGGAGACTGAGAGGTAGCCTCATTAACATTTATAAATATGCAAAGGGTGTGCAACAGGAGGATGGAGCCAGGCTCTTCTCAGTGGCATCCAGTGATAGGACAAGGGGTAATGGGTACAAGCTGGAACACAGGATGTTCCACAAAAATATGAGGAAAAACTTCTTCGTGGTGAGGTAACAGAACACTGGAATGGGCTGCCCAGAGAGGTTGTGGGGTCTTCTTCTCTGGAGACATTCAGAACCTGTTTGGGCGCATTCCTGTGTTACCTAAGCAAGGCGTTCCTGCTAAGGCAGGGGGATTGGACTAGATGATCTTTCAAGGTTCCTCCCAAACCCTGATGTTTGGTGATTCTGTGATTCTGTAACCAGTATGGAGAAGAGACAGCAGCTATTAAAATGAAAAAAAATACTCTTCAATTCTTAGCCAGGATTCTGGCATTTAATTTTTTAAAATAAATAATACATTATTAAGCTCTTCTCTTCTCTCTTCTCTTCTCTTCTCTTCTCTTCTCTTCTCTTCTCTTCTCTTCTCTTCTCTTCTCTTCTCTTCTCTTCTCTTCTCTTCTCTTCTCTTCTCTTCTCTTCTCTTCTCTTCTCTTCTCTTCCCTTTCTCTTCTCTTCTCTTCCCTTTCTCTTCTCTTCTCTTCCCTTTCTCTTCTCTTCTCTTCTCTTCTCTTCTCTTCTCTTCTCTTCTCTTCTCTTCTCTTCTCTTCTCTTCTCTTCTCTTCTCTTCTCTTCTCTTCTCTTCTCTTCTCTTCTCTTCTCTTCTCTTCTCTTCTCTTCTCTTCTCTTCTCTTCTCTTCTCTTCTCTTCTCTTCTCTTCTCTTCCCTTCTCTTCCCTTCTCTTCCCTTCTCTTCTCTTCTCTTCCCTTCTCTTCCCTTCTCTTCCCTTCTCTTCCCGTCCCTTCTCCTTTCCTCTCCTTCCCCTTTTCTTTCCCTTGTCCTTCCCATTTTCCTCCCCTTCGCGTTTCCCTCTCCCCACCCCTCCCCTCCCTTTTCCTCCTCTTCTCTCCTCTACTCTCTTCTTTCATCTTTTTTCCCTTTTCCTTCCCTTTCTCCTTCCCTTCTCCTTTCCCTCTCCCCTCTTCCCTCTCCTCTCCTCTCCTCTCCTCTCCTCTCCTCTCCTCTCCTCTCCTCTCCTCTCCTCTCCTCTCCTCTCCTCTCCTCTCCTCTCCTCTCCTCTCCTCTCCTCTCCTCTCCTCTCCTCTCCTCTCCTCTCCTCTCCTCTCCTTTCTCTCTTTCTGTTTCTTCTTTTCCTTTTTTCTTTTCCTTTCTGTTTCTTCTTTTCCTTTTTTCTCTTCCTTTCTGTTTCTTCTTTTCCTTTTTTCTCTTCCTTTATTCACTCTTCCCTTCCCTTCCCTTCTCTGCTCTTCTCTGCTCTTCTCTTTTTTCTTCTATCGGCTCCACCGTTGTAGACAAAACTCCCTTATTCTCCTCCACATCTCGCTAGAAAAAGGAGAGTCACAAGTTGTGACAGAGTAATTTTTGCCTCAAACACAGCTTGAGAGGAAAAAAGAAAATCTGCTTCTTCCCAAGATCCCTCTGACAGAGACAAGCTACAACTGGGAACGCAGCAAAAGCAAGGGCAGGAGTGCTGGTACCTGTCTGTGGGCCCAAGCAGCTGGGAGAAGTTGTCAATTACGACCTCTTGATGACAGCGGATGAGGATGACCACTGCCTGGCACAGGAAGGGCATGAATGTGCTCTGCTGCGTGGATGATGTGCAGCTGCGCAGGATGTAGAGGATTGGTAGCACCTGAAAGAAGAAGGGGAGAAAGAACGACTTGCTGCATCCTTGATTCTGCAGGGCCTAGCCATGGACATTCAGCACATGAGCCTGCTCCCTTAACATGCTGCCAAGGCCTAAGCCTAAATTGCATGCCAGCTACCCTGGCTCTGCACTCAGGCTGTGCTTCTTTAGCACAAGAGGCAAATGGCACAAGGCATAGTGCAACAGCCAGAGGTAGTCCAAGACACGTGAAAGAAAGTCTCTTACATCCCGACAGATGTCCTTCCTGTACATCTGCAGAAAGGTGGTCATCCACTTCCCAGCTGCACGCACACTCATTCCTTTGCCTTTCCGCAACGTCTCCTTGATAGCCATCAGGAAGTCAACGGTGCGTTCCAGAGGGAAGTTTCTGCACACGATCTGCAGAGAAATGAGAAGCAGGAGAGATATTTATACAGAAGGCGGTTGAGTTTTCTCTCAGCTTCTCCACCCATGGTGTTTGCTTACATGCAAAGCCTACCTCTCAGCAGCCACAGTCACACATGCACACAAACGCATGCAGTCACACACACACACACATCATGGAATCAGCTCCTTGCACGGGGCGCCATAGCTCAGAGCCTCCTGCTACTTGCTGAGAAAAGCAGTCTCAAGGTGAGAGCTCATTCTGGAAACAGTGTGAGAGGCTGGAGGCAGCATAGGGTCATGCAGAAGCCTGTGCACTCAGATCCCACCGCCCCTTTTTGGGTCCACCTACCCTTGCCAGTTTGGATGAGATCTGGAGCTGAGAGATGGTGCTGCAGTCACTCAGTCCCTCACACAGGCTCCCAATGTCTCCCATCTCAGTGACTCTGTTGGCCGCCTTGGCTGGAAAGACATGGGGAGAAAAGGGAAGTCATGCTTCTGGAAACAGAACTGCTTTCCATGGGGAGAGACAGAGGACAGGATGGGGACAAGAAGAGAGCTGTGCACAGTGCATCTCCCTCCTGTAAACAGGGCCCAGCCCATGGGGCTCTGGTAGTGCTGCAGAGGAGAGCACAGGGCTGGTGCACCCCGCTCTACTCACCTTGGATTCGGAGAAGGGAGCTTAGGCAGGTGGCGGCCAACTGGCGGGATGTGGGCATGGGGTCACACGTCAGCGGAGCCAGCAATCCCACCAAGGAGCCAAAGTTCTCGCAGGCATCTCCTCTCTGCAGTGGCGAGAGGCAGGAACAAAGCTGTAGGCAGCCCCAGCTCTCCCTAGCCTCTTCTGCCTGTGCCTTCCCCATGCCATGACACAGCATGCACAGCTGGGCGGAGCTCGCCTTCCAGCTCAGGGGCACTGGGGAGGGAGCAGGGAGCATGCAGTGGGGCTCTTTACTCACCGGAAGCTCTTCACAAGCAGCCAGCAGCTGGGAGCAGGTCTGCAGGGCCCTCTTGCGCTCCCACACGTTGTTTGAGGTCACTGATCTCTGCAGAACCTGGAGCAGAGCATCTGTCTCACCGTGGACCTCTTTCCCTTCCTGCCATCCCTCTCCCTGTTCCTCTTTTCCCAACAGTTTCCCTCAGGGCTGCCCTGTGGCTCCACATGGACCCCCGCCTCACTGAGCACTGACACTGCTGCTCCCATTCTCTGCAGACACTCCTGCCCCCTAACCCAGGAGCTCTTCCTCAGCTGTGGCCTGCCAGGGGCTGGCTCCTGCCTTTCCTCCTGCAGGACCCATTTCTCTGCCCATTTCTCAGCTCACAGTGAGCTGGCCCATTAGCAGGAGATTATTCCCCCTTTGATCATCCTCTCAGTCCCCAGATCTCTGTCCCTGCTATCAACGGGATCATGCTTTCTCCCTTGCCCCACACATACTCACATGGACTATGTTCTGGAAGAAGCCACGGGTGGTCTCTGTCTCGAGCAGGACCACCATGAGCCGGCCCAGAGCTTTCAACGATGTTTGCAGAAGCTGAAAGCAGGAGAGGGGATTAAGGTGTGGCATCACGGCTGCTGCCAAAGCATCGGTCGTGTGTGCTGAGGTAGGGTTCTGACTCAGAGGTGGCCGGGAAAGTTACGGCAAGTTACCTGCAGGTACCGTGCTGCTTGATGTGACTCCCTGATCTTCAGCATCATCTCCGCTGAAGGGTGTGTCACAATGTTCTTGAAGCAAAGAGTCAACATTTCACGTACATCCTTGCTTCCTAAAGAGGGCTTCAGCTTGCTGACAGGAGGAAAAAAAGAAGAGAGCAAAAAGCTTTTACCAGCGCTCTCCAGAATGGTTCAGACAACATCTGAGTTTCTCCTAATCGACAGCTGCAAAGCCAACACCCCCAGCCTGTGCTGCTGAGCACTGTCTTCAGTTCTCCTCTCCAGCAGCAGTGAATCAACTCCTGCTCCCTTCTCTTCCCTGTCAGGTGACAGGAGTACCAGGGCCTTTCTCCCTGCCCAGAACCTCTGCTTCACTGGGCACAACAACCCTCTCTCCTGTAGATATGGCTCCTCACCCCCTGTCCCCTCCAGGCCTGGGAGCTACCCAGAGGGGGGCCACCATCCTGCCTTACAACCCCAGAGGCTCCCACCCTTACCTCAACTGCTCCAGGGCCAGAACCACCTTCAGGGGCACTGGGGATACAGGGGTGCCCAAGTAATACTTCTTCAGCAAGTCCTGCAAGTATCAGAGAGACACTGTCAAAGCGGGCAAAGGGGCATGCCTGAGTTCTTCCGCCGGACCCATAGACAGACAGAACTGCCACACACCAGCCCCATCATTCTCATATTTCCCACAAAGGCACTGCAGGATGCAGCAGCTCCACAGCTGGTAGACCTAGCCCGCTGCCAGCCACTCCCTGCCAGCTCCCAAGGTCCCCACCAGCTGGAGAGTGTGGCTGAGGGAGATCTGCATGGCTCCAGGGAAGCGAGCCTAATGGCACAGCCCAGAACTCCTCTGCAGAGAGCCCTGGCTCTAGGCACTCACCATCAGAATCTCCATCAGCTTGCTCTTCAAGGAGATGTTAAAGCAGGCGGAGCCACCCACAGCATGGAAAGCAGAGCTGAAGTCAGTGATGCTCTGCACCAGCGCAAGCTTGCTCTGCAAGTCCTGAGGCCCAAGAGAGAAGAACAGTATTTGAACTGTGGGAAGGGCCAAGGGCTGAAGGGGGGACACGTGGGGGCAATCCTAAGGGAAGGGCTTGGATCTTCATCTGGGCACAAACCGTTCCCCGAGGGATCTTTGGAAAGAGAAGGCCCATCTCAGCATTGCCCCACAGATGGAGGGGCTGCAGCTGGGCACTCAGACACCCTGGCACGCTTCGAGCTCTCACCTGACAGCTGCAGCTGTACAGCAGCAGGATGTTGCCCATGATGTCCCCCTCCAGGCGGGCAAGCAGCTGTTCCTTGGAGGCTTGCAGTGCCAAGCTGCCATGGGCGAGGATGAGAGCGCTGCGTGTAGCATGAGCTCTCTTGCTGTCCAGCTCCGTCTGTGTGGGGAGAAATGCTTTGAGACGCTTGCTCAGCAGCCTCCAGTCACCCACAATGCAGCTGGGCTCCCAAGGCAGGAGCTGCTGTGAAAATTGGCGTAAGAAAGCCAACATGGAAACCCGTAATGCTTCACCTTCTTCTGCCTGGAAATCCTCCCATTCCGGCCTTTGCACAGCCTGGACGCAAACATGGTGAGTGTGTCCAGGACTGTGTGGAAGTTGCTCTCAGCAGCATGGCTGAGAAGAGAGATCATTCCCTGCAAAAAAAAAAAAAAGGGGGGGGGGGGGACTGTTGGCACAGGCCTGAACCTACTGTCACGGCCAGCCACAGTGGCTGGGCTGGTCCTCGCCTGGAGGAAACGACAGGAAACTGAGGAGATCAAATGGGCCGGAGCAGGGCCAGGGGAAGCCCTCTGCCCCAGGGACAGAGCGGGGATGCTCGCAGGAGCTGGCTGGGAGGAGAGCTCACCTGGGCCTCGGATGTCTCCTCTGCGTTTGCTTCCTCCATGTGCTGCAGCAGCTTCTCTTGGATGTGGAGGACTTCCTTACAAGCTCCCAGAACTGTCCCCAGGGCCTTGTACAGGAAAGACTGCATGGGAAGGGAAGGAATGGGAAGGAAGAAGGTGAGATGTGGCCGCAGCCTGACCTGCTGGGAGAGGGCCAGGTGGGAAGGACCCATGCTCCCTGGGAGTTGCTGAGAGCAGAGCACCAGCTGCAGCCCCAGCCCCAGTTGGGCACCACTGGGTAGAGCCACAGGGAACTCACCTTTTCTCCAGAGCTGCTGGGGGAGCTGCTCAGCCGCCGGCTCAGCTCGCAGCTCAGGGCCTTGGTCCAGGCCTCATCCTCCACGATGTCCAGCGATGCCCTCAGGAACTGTTGGAGAACAGGAAAAGCCAATGTTCCCATGCCCTTTGCCTCTTCCCACATTCCCAAGTTGCCGCAGCCTTCTGGGGACCAGCTTCCTCCAGCATTCCCTCCCTTAAAGCCACCTGCCACTCCTCTCCTAAGACCCCCCTTGGGCCTGGGACAAAGAGTAAGAGGCAGTGCCACAAAGGCATGCAGCCGCTCCACAGCAGCTTTTGAGAGGCTGTTCCTGTGCCTGTGTGGTGGCTCAAATGGGAGCGGGGCTCCTTGTGGCAGGCAAGCACTTCCCTGCACCGTGTCTCCCTGCAATGCTGTACCTTTAGCAGACGGTGCTCCCATTCTGCTGAGTCTGCGAAGCTCTCATCTTTCCCTGCACAGCAACAAGAAGCAAAAGAGCCTTACTTGGAATCAAGCTACAAAAGAAGAGCTGCAGCAAACCTGGCTTGGCCGGGGCACTCGGCACTGCCAAGCTGGGACCTGCACCCCCTCCACAATGACCTGTCCCTCCCCACAAACACTGTCCCAACAGGGGCACAGAACTGCTCCAAGACTGCTGTCCGAGGGGAAGTGAAGGGCCCATCCATGTCCTGGAATGGGCAGATATCTGGAGGGAAAGGTCCCCCAGCCTCACTGCTGTCTCCCTGGAATGGGAACAGCAGCAGAGCAAGCACTGGGCCACAGGCAACACTTCCCCTCTGCCACGCTGCAGAGCTGCGTTTTCACTTCCCCCCTTCCATACCTCTATCCCTGCCTTCCACCAGCACTTTACCTTTGAGGCACTGCAGCAGCAGGGGGATTTCAGCAGCCCACATGGCCCCCACAGCTCTGTGGATTCTGCTGTGGAGGTTTTGCATCAGCAACAAGGCAGCGGCTTGGAGTTCGCTGCCTGCAAAAGGGCTCCCTGCCACCACCTGAGCGAGAGCAAGGAGAAGCAGGGTCATTTCTGCAGCAAGGGCAGCAGCTTCCTCCAGGAGAGAAGCAGCTTGGCTCTGCCCTGGAGGGCAAGGAGCAGCCAGCAGCTTTGCCCATGGTGCTGCAAGCCTGGGTAGAGAACAGCATCACCAGAGGTGAGGCGGGCACTGGCATGCTCGGCCATGCTGCTTCCTCCTCAGGGGTAATGGCACCGGCCTCTAGGGCATCTACTCACCAGCAGACGTGCCAGCAGTATCTGGGGAGTCAGCAGTGGGCCTGCAGGGAGAAAGAAGTGCTGAGTGAGATGCAGACATGCCGTGCCCTGCCATGTGCACCTCTGCTGTCCCTTCTGGGTGCTAACAGGTCAGCAGAGCTCACTGGAGGAGTTTCTGCTGCTACCTTGAAACATGGAGCTGAGGAAATGAGGATCCAGTTCTTCCATGTCCCGCACTGTCAGGTCCCCTCTCTCAGCCAGGGCTTGGACGCAGTGGGAGACTGGGATAAGCATGCCGGTGTACTCGGCTGGCACCACGTACAGCAGCAGCCGCGGCCACAGGAGCTGTAAGAACGAGGCAGTTGAGCGTGTCAGCATTCCTGCCTCCACTCAGAGATGAAGAGGACTCTTTGAATTTCCCCAAGTCTTGTGTGCTTCAGAGCACGTTGGAGGACAGGCCTGGGGTGTTGCAAGGGGACAAGGAACACGTGGTGCAAAGGCAAGGAGTGGCAGCAGGGCAGAGTGTGACTTACTTTGGAGATCCCTCTTGCAGAGACATCCAGTGACTCCAGGATGTCCATACACAGCTCTTGGAGAGCGCCTTCTTCCTGGGCTTCCTGGGCAGAAAGGACTCCGGCTGCCTGCACAACAGTGGTGTTGAAGCACCGGTTACTCTCAGTTCTCAGGAGCCTCTCAGGAGGCTCACGTGTGGCCCCACTGCTGCTTCTGTGCCAGCCTCTGAGCAGCACGGGTCTTCCACAGGAAGATGCTGCCCACTGTCCTTACCCTTCTTCTTGTGGTGCGGCTGAACTCACTGAAGATGTGCCCCACCACATCCCAGGCTGAGCAGCTCCAGGTGTCAGCGCTGAGCAGATCCTTGATGAAGTGCAGAATGGCCCTCCTCACCTGCCAGGGATCAATTGTGGATTTGATTTTCCTGCTCAGAAGGCAAAGGGAAGCCACCTGCTCACTGGGGCAGCCCTTTGGGCATGAGCATAGACAACAAAAGCAGAGAAGAAGCCTTGGCTCCCGAGGTGAGGGCCAGGCCCTAGCACCAGGCTGTGCACTTTCCATGGACAATACAGGGACCTGACCGCTCCACTCTGCCTGCTCTCCCCACAGAAGCCATTGCAACCCTGTTGTCAGTGCCCCAGCACCTCCCTGGGCACCCAAGCCCTGCCCATGTTGGCATCATCATTGCCACCCCAGAGTGCTTTCCTTTCCCAGATCAGCTCACCTGGCTCCTGGGGTCACTGCACACACACTGCAGAGCCTCTGCAACCTGGGCCAGCTTCTCTGTCATTGCGGGCTCTGCAAGAGATGCACAGAAGCATGCATGGAGGCACAATCCAGATGGCAAAAGGGACCCCTGGAAGTCCCAACCCGTGATACTGACCATCAGAGCGAGCCAGAGCACTGAGCAAACCCAGGGCTGCCACGCATCCAGCCTCCCTCTCACTGCCCAGCTGCGACTGCAGAAACAGGACTGTTTCCTCTGGGCAGATTTGGGCTGTAGGAAGGAAATCCCGCGCTGCGTTAGCGAGCAACTTGTGCCCATTTGTGAGGTTTGAGAGAGAGGATTTGGCCAGGGCACCGCCAAGCATCGCCAAAGCTCCTCTCCTTACCCTGCAGCAGGATGCAGTGGGTCAGCTCTGCTCTGTCAGCCTCTCTTTGCTGTTTGGTGTCATCAGAGAGCTGTGGGAACAAGGTGCATTTGAGAAAATCATATCAGTACTGAGGATGGAAAAGAAACTGTGCTGCCAGCTCTCGTCTCTCTTGGTACTCTTGGGAGGAGGACATGCAGACAAAACACAGCCCGCCCCACAGTATCCCTGGGGCACACGCACAGCCCTGGAGCAGCCACAGGCATGCAGGAGCTAAGGCTGAGCAGCTGTCAGAAGCTCAGAGCTTTGCAGTCCTTCTGAGACTTAGCCAAGAGGCAAACTGCACAAGAATAGGCTCCCCTTACCTGGTAGAACACGGCTCTGGTGATGGCCAGAAACTTGTCCTTGGGGATGACAGATTGAACTTCCTCTAAGGCCTCCAGGAACATACGAAGGCTCTGCAAGAGACCGGGAGATGAAGAAAGGGCTGAAGACACACCTAGCCACTTGGGAGTGGAGAAACTGATTCCCAGTGGTTTGTCTGCTGGGAAAAGCTCCCGCACAGGCGCACAGGCGTTCTTGTTTGTCCCCCCCTCCTAGAAGCACCATGAGAGTCTCTGCTCTCCACCAAGCCCTGTTCGGGCATCGTTTGCAGGCATTTCCCACCCAGCAGCCCTCTTCACCCCCATCAGATGAAACTGGACATGGTCCCCCTGGCTGTTAGCACACAGCTCCTCAGGCACTCAGAGCCCCATGGTGGTGAAGCCTCCCATTCCCAGGATGCACCCCAGTGACTCCTGGCTCCGTTCTGGCTCCTGTCTGGGTTGTTCCTTCCTTGACTGAAGAACTCAGGAAGCCTCAGACTTCCCTTGAACACCTATTCCTTTTTTCCCCAAGGACTCCCAGCCTCCTCCCTGCATCCCACTGACCCCTCGTGGCACTTGCATGGGCCCCACGTCCACACTGAGCCCTGCACAACATCTCACCTTGGTCACCCTGCAGGGGTCTTGGACCTCCTGATACTGGTGCACAAGCCAGAGGAGGTGCTCCCAGATGTGCTCTCGGGGCAGCTCCTCTTGCAGGAGGACAGTCATCATGTCAGCCACAGCCCCAAGGACGGCCTGTTTGTCCTGGAGAGGGATGGCAGAGGCCAGGTATCAAAGACTGAAGGTCTGCCCTTCCTACAGAGAGGGCTTTCTCTTTCCCTTCCCCTTCCCCATTCCCCTGTGCCCAGCAGGAGATGGCCTCTCTCTGGAGGGCAGACAGGTTTTCCCCACACCCACATCCCCAGCTCTCCCTGCCACAATGCTGTGACATGTGGCTGCTTCCTGGCAGGGAGATCCAGCCCTGAGAACAAATCCAATTCAGGACCCTTTGCAGAACCAGCCATTGCCCTCTCGTCACCCCTCTGCTCTCAGCCTGCTGGGCACAGACAGAACTGCTGACATGGATGTCCCCATTGCCATCCCAGGCTGGGAATGAAGTAGTGCTCACCTTTTCCTCCTTGCAGTCCTGCCAGTTGTTCAGAACAGAACAGAAGAGCCGGTAAAGATTCTCATGGATCTGCTCTTTTTCCATGGCAGGCCAGGAGCATTGCTTTCCAGAGTACAAGTGAACCTTGACTCCTTCTAACCATTGTTTCACAACTGAAAATAACAAAAGAAAACAAAAAAAATAAATGAATAATTAATTACAAAAAAAAAAAAAAAGAAAGAAAGAAAGAAAGGAAGGAAGGAAGGAAGGAAGGAAGGAAGGAAGGAAGGAAGGAAGGAAGGAAGGAAGGAAGGAAGGAAGGAAGGAAGGAAGGAAGGAAGAAAGAAAGAAAGAAAGAAAGAAAGAAAGAAAGAAAGAAAGAAAGAAAGAAAGAAAGAAAGAAAGAAAGAAAGAAAGAAAAGGGAGCCTGCGAGAGTCTGCAGCAGGGTGAGGTGCAAGGGCTGTCCCAAGCCCCCCTGCTCTGGGGCCAGCACTCACCAGCACAAGCAATGCGAAGGGTCCGACCACTCCTCACCTGGCCCACCACACTGCACAGGCCAGCCAGCGTCAGCCACACAAAGGAGATGCACTGTGGAGCTGCAGAGAGGAAGGAGAGGGGCACGGTCAGAGCCTCAGCAGGGAGGGAGGAGAGGCTGCAGCCCTACACCCCCCAGCTCTGTGGAGATCATGCCAAGGGGAGAGACCCCTTTGCCTGGTTGTCATAGGCATCAGGAGGCTGAGGGCACTCTACCATAGGTGCTGAAGAGTTTGCCCAGGGTCACGAGCACAAAGTCCTTAGACATCTCCCGTGTGGCCTTCAGGTGGCCCTGGAGCTCAGCCATCACCAAGCTGAAGTGTGTCCGGGCCAGAGCCACCAGGACATTGCTGGCAGCCGTCCTCAAGCTGTCCATCACGCCCTGAAAAAGAGTCACTGGTGACACACGGCACAGGAGACTGCCCGACGCCTTCCCTTGGAAAGGCTCAGCACTGCCGTCTGCCAGCAGAACACCAGCGCGGGCAGGCGGCTCCCTTTGCCTTCGGGAGTGACCCCTCACCTGGGCTGCTGTCAGGTCCTGGGACACCTCTGCCAGCAGCCGGTTCACCACTCCGCACGGCGGGCGGCTGTCACCTTCCCACAGGACGTGCTCCAGCTCGCAGTACGCCTGCGCTCGGTCACCCTGGGGACAGGGATAGGTCACGTTTTGCTTTGCCCTTGTTCCCGGGGAGCTGCCCGCTGCCACCCATCGCTATGCCGATGAGCTGCCAGGCCTGGCACTCACGGGACAAGAACCAGGGCAAGGATTGATGGTTGGACGTCCCCAGCTCACCTCCTGGTCTTGCAGGCGCTGCAGCAGTAAAGTCACGGCACAGGTGGGGACAGGGCTTTCCACCCTGCCTCTCTCCCTGCGACGTGTAGGTCTGGGCATGCAGCCCACACAGGCAAAGAGACCTGGAAGGAAAGAGCAGAGCAGCTGTCACTGGTGTTGCTTGGAGCCAGGGCCGAGCATCCGGCCAGCTCTGGGAGGAACGCTCCTCCAGCCCCATGGTGTGGGGTGGGCTGTGCTGGCACATGTGTGGTTGGCGGGGAGAGGGGAGAGAGCCTTCTCCTTGCTGGGGTACTGGGGAAATCAGGATGGGCGGCTGCACTCAGCAGAGCAAGAACAGTGCTGCTGGCACATCCTAAAGAGACACTGGTGGCACACACGTGCTCGGGCAGCGTCACAGTGTCCAGAGAGGTGGAGGGACCTCACCTCGAAGGGCTCTCAGCCGCTCCATCACAGCAGGATGTTTCCAGATAGACACAAAGCTCTCTCTGGGTTCACTTCCTGCGCGTCCCACAAGCGGACTGAGCCACCGCTCCCACCGCTGCCACAGGGGTGAAAGCAACAACTGTGACATCACAGCAAGGAGTGCCACCTCACAGAGAATGATGTGCCCGGGGCTGGGGACCAGACAGCATGCAGGGCAACCCTGCTCACCCCAAAACACAGCATGTTTTTGTGAGACACTTGGCTCTGGGGTGGACATGTTCTGCGCTGAAGCAGGGAATCACCTTAGTGGGTGAGGGAAAGACCCTGCCTGGGACCAGCTGCCAGGCAATGGTGCCTTAGTGACTGGGGACTCCATGCCAGGAGGCACTGAGGCCCCCATTTACTGTCCAGACATCCTTTCCAGAAAGCTTTGCTGTTTTCCACGGCCACGTGTCAGAGACAGTAAGGAGAACTCCACTGCATCTTATCAAACAAGAAGACCACCATCCGCTTGTCATTCAAGTAGGGTCATGGGAGGCTGTCACAAGGAAATGGCAGAACATCAGGTAGGGCCTGGTGTGCCACACTAACAGAGAGAAAAGAAGAAGAAGAAGAAAACTGAGAAACTGAGGATAAAAAAGTCCCTCACTAAACTAAGGACTTGGGAGACGAACTCCCAAAGAAAAGACACCTTTGATGGAGGAATTCCCTGAGGGGAAGAAACCTCTTCAAAAGAACCCGTGGGTCCTGCTTGCTGCAAAGCTTCATTGCTTTCTCCCATCCTCTGCAGTGATTAGACGAGATCCTGAGATCAGTGGACGTACTACAAACCACACTGGATCCATGGTGGTGACTATCTCTCTTGCTTTCTACAAAGATTCCTTGCTTTTATTTCTTTTCTATCGCCTGTCTTTCCTTCCCCATATCCCTAACCAACTAGGACTTGTAATAAACTGGTCAGGCTAACATTTGATCTGCTGTGTCTTAATCTCACTGTTGGGTATACATGTACTAAAAGAACTTCCTCTCCCTCCTATAAATTGGAGCTTAAGATCCCTAAGAGTAAGTATTTGGATAAAGGTGGCAAGAGGCCTGTGGGGATGAGCAAGGAACTCACGGATAAACTAAAAGGAAAGAAGAATGTCCATGAACAGTGGAAGAAGAGCCTGTCCATCTGGGAAGAATATAAGAATCTTGTCAGTGCCTGTAGGGATGCAACAAGGAAGGCTAAGGCCCTCTCTGAATTAAACATTGCAAAGGAGGTAAAGGATAACAAGAAAAGGTTTTTTTAAAGTACGTCAACAGGAAAAGGAAGATGAGGGAAAACGTGGGACCCCTACTAAATGATCTGGGTGCCTTGGTAACAGGGAATGCTGAGAAGGCAGAGATTCTGAATGCCTTTTTTACTTCAGTGTTTAATGCTAAGACTAGCCCTCAGGAACCCCAGATCCTGTAGGTAAGAGAGAGTCTGGGGAAGAGAAGGCTTCCCCTTGGTGGAGGAGGATCAGGCCAGATAGCATCTAGCCAAAATCCACAGGCTCTGATGGGATGCACCCACATGTGCTGGGAAAACTGGCAGAGGTGATTGCTAAACTTTTCTCTGTCATCTTTAGAAGGTCTTGGCAAACAGGAGAGATGCCTGAATTCTGGAGGATAGCCAGTGCCATTTCAGTCTTTAAAAAGGGCAAGAAGGCAGATCTGGGAAACTACGGGCTAGTCAGCTTCAATTCCATCCCCAGAAAGGTGTTGGAACAACTTTTTCTGGATATCCTCTCCAAGCAATTGGAAGAGAAGAAGGTTGTTGGACATAGTCAACATGGATCCACCAAGGGGAAGATGTGCTTGACCAACCTCACTGCCTTCTGTGATGTCTTCACTGGCTGGGTAGATGGGGGGAGAGCAGTGGATGTTGTGCGCCTTGACTCCAGCAAGTCATTTGACATCATATTTCACACCATTCTTGTTATGAAACTTAGAAGGAGTGGGGATAAATGAGTGGATGATGAGGTGGATTAACAACTGGTTGACTGGCAGAGCTCAAAAGGTTGTCATCAGTGGTCCAGAGTCTGGTTGGAAGCCTGTGACCACTGGTGTTCCTCGGGGGTTAGTACTGGATCATGTTCAGCATCTCCATCAATGACACAGATAGAGTCCACTCTCAGTGTGTTTGCTGAGGATACAGAGCTACAGAGCTGGGAGATGTGGCTGACACACTGGAAGGCTTTGCTACCATTCAACAAGACCTGAATAGACTGGAGAGCTGGGCAGAGAGAAACCTGATGAGATTAACAAGAGCAAGTTTAGAGTCTTGTGCCTGGGGAGGAATAACCATACGCGTCAGTACAGGTTAGGGAATGACCTGCTGGAGATAAGCTCTGCAGAGAAGGACCTGGGTGTTCTGATGGACAACTGGTTGGCCATGAGCCAGCACTGATGTCTGACACATTCCTGAAGGATCAGAACCATGCACTCATATATATATAACTAGGCTACCTTAAAAGTACCCTTCCAACCCAGACCATTCTATGATATGTGTAACAAATGTATTGCTAGATGGATGTGGGCTGTTTGAACAATCAGATTAAAACTGCAAGCGTAACTGCTCATAAGGCAATTTGATGAAGTACTTCATGTAAATTTGTTTAAATAATACAGCTCTTTTAATTTTGTTTTTGTTTTAAAATTAATATAGTCGCGTAAGTGTAGAGAGAAGTTTGCTAGCTAGTGTAAATTTTCACTGTGATAATACATGCCCTCTCTCACATGCCCTGCCTGTACTTCCCTCTACTGTAATACTTACAATCCCTCAAGTAAGCTCTGTGGCAACTCAGTCACAGAAAACATGACTGTGATCTTCTAAGGCACTCAGAGTGTTCCCAGAGTGTATCTGTTTTTTATGCCACAGGGCAGTCTAGCTTCTGGTTTCCCTAGAGAAAGTGATAAAATTTCCATCATCTCAAACAAGATCCATGGGCAGAACTTTTCTTAAGTGTACACTTTCTTCTTGCAGTGGTTGGCTGTTTTCCCTTAGAAACAGAGTTGTAGGAATAAAATGTCATTCTTAAGACATGTATTTGGATTTTTAGAAATCCATCCTTTCTGTTTAAGTGCTCTTTTAAAAGAGTATCTCCCATCTATCTTTTTTTTTTTTTTTTTCAAGTTTATTTATTTTATTTTATTTTTGCACTTTCTTGTTCACTACAGGCTTTTTTTTTTTTTTTTTTTTTTACCTCACAGATACCCTGCAATACCTACTTACTTGATGGGTTTTAAGAGAGAATGTGAAAATATAGTCCAAAATGATGGGTTAGACTTTTTGTAGCTTGCCAGATAAAGTTACTTGCTCCTATTGAATGTTTGTTCTTTAATTATGCTGATTATGATTTATTATAAATTACTGTCTCATATTGAATGATCTCAAAATGACAGTTTGAGAGTCAAAGACTATGTTTTTACTATTCAAGTTTTCTGGTTTATGAGCAAAGTGATATCTTCTCAGAAGTTTGTTACAAAATAAATTCCATTTAAATGGGAGTCTTAAAAATCTCACATAGGGGAATATGTCTGGTACAGTGCAGTCTGGTGCCTCTAGTAGCTAAATGGCATTTCAGTATATAAAAATCAACTGAAACCTAAAACTGGCATTGTCTCCAAGTTTGAGTAATCTATAGGTACAAAATGTATTGTAAATTGTAATTCTGGTTGTACGGTCCTCCATTTGTTGACTCATTCTTTTTTCCTGTTCTGCCGTAGTCATTAAACAGATCAATCCTAGCTCAGTGAAGCTCCTAAAGCACTTAGTTCGAAGCGTTTTTTAAAATGGCTCATAAAACAAAAGGTAATATACAGAATATAGACATAATACTGTCCTTCAAGTTTGTGATACTTGTCATGACCACTTAATAGGCAAGATTTTCTTTTTACTGACATGCATATCAAGAAAAAAAACAAACTACTATTTTCTCTGGAGATCTCTTTGTCACCATTTGATTGCCTTAATTTGACTTTATCCAGTAATTCATGCAAAATTCACCGTGTTAAATTAGCAACCTTGTATTTCACCTAGTAAAGTTCAATTGGTTCTTAATTAGTGAACTGCTCAATTATAGATATCTGCCTTGCCAACTCTACCCCAAGTACTACCTAAAAGTGTGATTTCTTTCTACAGTTCTCATTTTTCTTCAAGATGTGTAAAATATCTTACAAACTTATTGATTCATTAGTTTTATTCATGCATTGCTGATTGTGCCCCTTTGCTC
Organism: Phasianus colchicus; assembly: GCF_987193195.1. NCBI lineage: Eukaryota > Metazoa > Chordata > Aves > Galliformes > Phasianidae > Phasianus > Phasianus colchicus. The sequence continues at coordinate 115,660,907 of NC_143436.1, forward strand.
TGCCCTTGAGATGTCCCATCTGCGATACTTTGTCCAGGCCTAGGACCCCCAGCACAAACAAGATATGGAACTGTTAGAGAGGGTCCAAAGGAGGCCCCAAAGATGCTCAAAGACCTGGAGCACTTCTCCTATGAAGACAAGTTGAGGAAGTTGCACTTGTTCAGCCTGGAGAAGGGAAGGCTGTGTGGATACCTCACTGTGGCTTTCCTTCTTAAAAGGAGCCTATAAACAATAAGGAGACCAACATTTTTCATGGCCTGATACAAATTGGACATAAGGAATCAATTTTAAGCTGAAAGAATTGAGATTTAGGTTGGATGTTAGGCAGAATTTCCATACCAAGAAAGTAGAGAGGCGCTGGCATAGCTACCCAGAGAAGCTGAGATGCCCCATTCCTGGAGGCCCTCAAGGCCGGGTTGGATGGGGCCCTGGGCAGCCTGAGCTGGTGGGAAGGTCTTAATGTTCCTTCCAACTCAAGCCATTCTGTGATTCTATGATTCCTTGGTTCTGTGATTCTGTGATCTACTGTTGTACATCATACTTTCTGTCTGGATGGTTCAATGGTTCTGTTACTGTTACACAATAATTTGGGGGTTTGATACAGTTTTGCTTGAAACAGCCTGCAAAATCCCACTATCAAGTTTCCTGTATGCTACTCCTGTTTATCAGGACCCTTCCTTGTCTTTTTCAACACTCCAGATTTTTAAGAGCTGGTTTAGAGTCTCTGAAAGGCCTTCAGTTTTCACAGCACTCTACTGAACACCTTTTGTAGTCAAGCTTGTCTCAAGTTACCTCTCTGAAGCAGTGACAGCAGTACAAGTGGATATAGCTAAGTTAGCTTTAAACTAGGTTTCCAGTTGCTGATAGCTCTATGCTGGTAGATCAAGGAGCATATTTTACTCTAAAACCCACATGAGAATCTGGGTAAATACTAAGGTGATCGACTCATGCTGAGTTCTCTACTACTGGTTACAATACCTATGAGTGCCCAAACTGTCTCATTTAAGGTGTGCCTGCACAATCTCTGTCACTACAGTAGCTGCAGGACTGCCATATCCTATAGCAGTAAAGCAAAGCCCAGCCTGGAAATAGAGGTAATTATTACTTTCAGCATGTGCTATCAATGTGTTTGTTTTTCACAAGTGAGCTTAACTCTGCTTTCTCTTCTGTCCATAGTGTACTACCATCTACTTTGGACAGTTTTAGTTTTATTATTCACTGCAGTTTGGATATTAAGACCTGTAAATAACCCCTACCCCTGCACTCAGAATATCTTGAAAGGTTAGGTTTGTTTTCCAAAAAAAGTTCCAAGCCACAGAATAACTTCATCCCCTGATAATATCTCTCCAGGGTCTTAATAGGCACTTGAATTCATGTGGGAAGCTGTGGATATGGCGTTTGTAAGCTCAACAAATTTTTTGATTTCTGCATAACCTTACTTGAAGTTATGTGCATCCAACTCTCCAGTTTAAAACAGAAATAGCAAGTTTAAAATGTATAGGGAACAAAACTGTTGCTACTTCCTTGTGTAAATCACTTCACTTCTCTCTGCATTTTTTATTCTCTCTGTCTTTTCCTATCTTAGCTTTCTAGGCAAAAAGCTTTTCAGAAAAAAGATGTATTATTTTCTCAAATGCTTGTATATCACAAGGAAGTGCTCTTCTCAAATGGTGACAGAAGATGTGAGCCCTCCCTGCTCTACATTTTTCTCTTTGTCATTTTCTGCTTGTTTTACATGTTTGCAGCTGGTTTGCGAAACTGAGCAGAAATATGGAATACCTGAGTGTTACTCAGAGCATGGTTGCATCATCAGACTTCTCTGGGTGAATTTTCCATTTGTCTGTCCTGGTCAAGTTGCCATGGTGTGCTGGGATCATAGTGTGTTGTGTGAAGCAGTGGTGGAAGTTTCTTGCTCCTCATTGCTTAATTTCTGATCTTGGATTGTTGAGAGCGGTAAAAATGTAAAGTCGTGTGTGCACTACAGTCCCAACAATTGATAAGCCCACTGTAAGTTTAAATGAGTTGAATGGATATGGTATACGGATAGGTATGTAACACTGACAGCATGAAGTTCATTGCTGCCTGACTTAACATCTTCTTCAAGCAGATTTAGCAGCTGGTTCTAATTTCCACACTATTGGTGCTAACTGGAGACCAGCTTTCTCTAGCCGAAGTTATAGCTATGATGGCACTGAATGATGGCACTGCCTGAATGATGGGAGAGAAGATGACCCTTCAGCCTCTAAGTAAATTCTTTCTAGAATTTCAAACCACTCTGGGATCTCTTCAGCAGACATTCCTAAATGTGGCCCAGACTTTTTTTTGCAGCTTGTTTTGTTTTAAATCATGATATAAATTCATCATAAATGAAACTTTCTGATATAAGAAAGCATGGGCTTATATACTTAACTACACATAACTGTTGCTTGACTACCATAGGACAAGACTACCGTAGTTCAAGCTGGTGCGAATCTAGGCAAATTCCTTACCTACCATCCTGTAACAAAAAAGTCTGTCAAAAGTCTATTGGAGCATTCATTTAAGCATTCTGTACTGTACTTGTGTCACGTGATTCAAAAATGAAGAAGCAATACCTTAAGATTTCTTTCTCTGCTCTTAAACAAAATGCTGTAGCAACATGAGATGTTTTGCTAACTTTAAAGGAAACCTCCCATTAATTTTATGTCTGGAAGACCAAGTACCTGGGGAATAATTTGATGTGGTCATAGAAGATAAAAGCATATATGATCCGTGGTTAAAGGCCTCCATAATTCTTAACAATAAGACTTTCAATTTTAGCATAGGAAAGGAATGACTTAAGTTGAAATATCTATAGCTCTCTATGCTGTCTGTTGTTCAGACAACTTCAGGGGAAAGGAAAGCAAAATTTGAATTTGTGTTTTGCTGTTACTCATGTCATTTCTGCAGCATACAGAGCATTGTATGGGTATTCCTATCCTGTCCCACTCTTACCAGGAAATACAAATAAGATACCAGGAAACTTAACAAAAGCTAATACTTTTAACCCTTTAATATTGTTGGCTGCAGTATAATATATTTCAGAGTAAATGTTATAGGATAAGGTATTTAAAAATATCTTCAAGGTGCACTGCCAGTAGACTTTCATTTGCAGCCATTATTTATGACTTTAGAGGTAAGCAGTGAGTTTCTTTTTTGCTTATTTATTTCAATCAGATAATTTTTTTTCTGGATACAAAAATAGGCCAGTAGCTATTTTAATTTCTCTAATATTCCTTCTCATAGAAGAGGCGTGCTGCATCACTGGGAAATAATTCAGTTAGGCCTGAAACCATGCTACAAGCCAACTTAACTGCTACATATGTTTCACTCTTTTGTTCATCTGCCCTTCTTAGGTCATACAGGGCACAAAACACGATGAAAACTGGCAATACAAATTATTGGGTGTGAAGGTAAATAAAAGAAACAACTTCTTTTTTATGTTCTAGTTCTGTCATAGCACTGACTTGCTCCTACAATACTACATTAAGTTATCTAACATAAAGAGACATTTCAGTTTTACACTACCCGAAAAACTACATCTGTTTCATAAACAATTGCTCTTTTCTATTGTTGGTAAAGATGTTGGGAATGTAACCAAAAATCACTAGTTAATTTTGGAATTCCAGCTATCACAATTTAGATATTGATATGAATATGTAGTAGCCACAAATTTCTCAGAGATTACTCTGAAGCAAGGAGCCTTCAGTTTAATGGGTTTTGTATCTGAGTTGCACTCAGCACAAAACTTGTTCTCATCTCCTCTGCTAAATACACATGCTCGTTCCAGCCATGCCCGTGTAACAACAGCAGTAATGTTGACTGGATATAGTATGATCAGATACTGCAAAGAGAAATGAAAGAACCAGATGATGACATTGCATGGTTGGCCTGAGACAGCCAACATCTCCAAGACAATCAACAACCATTGTTGTAAAGTGCTGAAACCTGGACCTGCTGTTCATTTCTCCCAGGATTTCCCTCTCTAATTTGCTGTTGGTTATCCACAGATTATTCTACTTGAGGTTATCCACAGGCAAAAACTTAAACATGTTGCATCCCTCCCTTCTGACAGATGACCTGTTTCCTGTGGGAGTATGGATATTTTGGGGTGACTTTATCCAGATGGGGAAAAATCATCTGTTTTTGTTGGTGCTTCCCATCCTAAAACATGCAATATCAATGAAGCAGTTCCCACTGCAATCTTTCCCTCTTTGCTTTATCCATCACTTGCATATCCTTGCATGTCTGTCAGTTCCTAGACAGCAGATACTCTTTTATCTATCTTTCTGTTGAACCAAATATCAGCTACTCACCACTCTGGCATCTTTGGTTCTGTAAAATGCACGCTCTAAATACGGTACAGAATTTGACCTAGCATTCATAGTTTGATGTTTTCCTTCAAGAAAATACTGAAAAGGTGATTCCCATATGCATATAGGGGAAAAAAAAAAAAAAAGGAAAGAAAAAAAAAAAAGGAGAAGGAAAAACAAACTCCACTTCTTTGCTTTTCCCTCACTGTTACTGTTTTCCCTCATCTGTTACTTACCTGCTTCTTTGGATCCTATATTTTGTTCTTCCTTATTTGAGAAGCCCAGAAAGTTATGTAATTGTGGAGGAGGAGGGGTGTGAGTGCCTCTGATCCTTTGCTTCTATATGAAATTTGTTTAATATTTATTACAGCCCAATGCTATCAAAGTTTTGAGGGGAATCAGCGTGGTCCAGTCTTTTCCATTAGGAAATCATCAGGCCTTAGGTAGAGAAGGCAGCTGCACCTTCAAAAGATGTTTGTTTCAAAGTCTTAAGGCTCTGGTAGAAATCAGTCTTTTTTTTTTTTTTTTTTTTGTCAAAAGGAATACATATAGAGTTCATGTTAAGGAAAGAAAATTAACTTTGACAACTACTGATTAACTAATTTTCTCCTGAAATATGTTCTCCTGATAGTGCTTACAAGGATTTTTTTCCACATTTATTGAAAAAACCCTTTGCTTGAAAAATCCACCACTGCAATGAGAAAGATGTCGGGAATTAATAAGAAATTTATTCATTCCAATGGAAGTAGCTGAGCAGAAGTCATATTTTACCAAATTAATTCAGCTTTTAATGAAGAAAGGTTCTCCTGGGCTTCATGCAAATGTGGGGTGAATGTTTCTCAGGTGGTCCATTCTCAGGCAATACCTACTAAATGTGAATTTGATATATTGTGTGAAGATTTTTAGCTCCAGAATCTTTTCATAATGATATTTCAGTAAACAAAAAAAAATGCTATACGGGACTATTTGCTTCAATTAACCGACTGAAATCTATTGTCTTTGCTCTAGGATGCCCATTTTCCCAAAATACAAACAAAATCTTATCCTCACAACTTGGCCTATAATTTGGCAAAGGCAGAAAGCTTTAATTGCTCCATCAATTTTAGTGTTTGCTTTAGGCTGTCTTTCTCTTAGGTTTTGCAATTTTTTAACTTCTCGTTCTTCAAATGATTTAGAAATCTCTATTCTGGTGTAAAAATTTCTTCAAAACAATGTAACTGAGAAATAATAACTTTGGCTCTATATAACTAGATCCTTTTAGCTCATCAGTACATTACTGAAAGTTTTATTGTTTTGTGTGAATATTTTTATTTTTTTCCATATCCCCACATCTCGCACAAAATTATATAGTACCACATTTGGCTACAATCAGATTCTAAAAGCATTTCATTTTAATCTTTGTGGCCAGAGCGTCAATAATTATATATTTTTCACCAATCTACATAAAATCCTTTGTAACTCAGAAATCAAAGGTTATCTGAGGTGGTATGTGCTTGACATGTATTCACCTGGTTAACTGTATAAACTAAGCTATCAAATTCACATGACTATTTCTTTTCAAATATGAACTTCAATAAAAATACTGTGAGCTCCTTAGAGAACACAAAATTAGAAATACAGAGGTTGCTCTGAAAGTAAGGCCTCCTATTTATTTCCATGGAAACTACAATACATACAAAGAGCACAATAACCGTTTCAAAGTGCAAATTTTCAGATACAAAGCACTTTTTTTCAACACAGTCACCTCCATGAGCTATGCATTTTCAACAGCATTCTTCACTCCTAAAAATCTGCACCAATGTTGCTGTTAATAGTGGGTACCATTTTTTTTGCATGAAGAAGTTCAGTGACACACTTTTGGTTCATACACATTTCCATGTCAGTGCCTCTTTACTACCATTTGTCACACAGGAACAAAATGTAAGGGATATTGGTGGGAAGTTTCTACCTCTACTGCCTGCTCTACCACAACATCCACCTCTAACATGGGTCGATATAATAGAGTGGAGGCATTACTTTCAGAGCTGTTCTCACATATTTTGCTTACCTTCAAAGGAAATGGTTACCTTAAAGCACCTATGTTTAATTTAACAAAAAACTGATTAAGAAAAGACTTGGTCAAAAAGAATTAACCAAAGTTCTATTGGTGATAGGAACTATGCACTGAGACCAAAGGAAAAAGACAATAAAACTATTTCAAAGGAAATAACAGAATTATAGAATCATAGAATCATAGAATGGCCTGGGTTGCAAAGGACCACAATGAACCCCCCTGCTGTGTGCAGGGTCGCCAATCACCAGACCAGGCTGCCCAGAGCCACATCCTGCTTGGTCTTGAATGCCTCCAGGGATGGGGCATCCACAACCTCCTTGGGTAACCTCTTCCAGTCTGTCACCACCCTCTGAGTGAAAAGCTTCCTCCTAACTAAGAAAAGTATTTTGAAAATTCCACCTTCATATGCCATGGTATTGATTGCATTCTCTCAAATGTTGGATCCATTGAGGAACCATTAGGAGAAGGCATTAGGCGGCCCCTGTATCAGAACAGTATTTTGTTTTACTGATATCCAAACTAATAGAAAGGCAATTCCACAAACTCAGTCATGTGAGCTAGTGTGTAAGTCTTCATTGAACAGTACTGGTGAATAGATCATTCCCCTCACCTCAGATAGTCTCTGATTCCAGAGCTACCAGAAGCCCATAGATTGGTGTAAAGGTACTTGACCATTCACTTCTGGGCCATAATTAAAAAAAAAATAAAAAAAAAATCCTGCAAACACAAGAGTGAGGATTTTTTTTTTGTTTTATAATAGGACAGTCAGGAAAAGTGAACCCTGGACAGAATTATCCTAGCAGTATACTCTTTGTTTTTATGTAGCTTATCCTGTTAGGAACTCCGTCCTGATCTTACTGCAGGTATGCTGATGTTCTGCATGAGATACCATGGGAAAACTTTCCTCCTTGTGGCAGTGTTATACTGTGAAAACAGAGCTTGGAATTTCCTCACACAAGTTTGAATACACAATATGCCACTATGCTAGAAATGCTGAGGGCCAGGTCCATTGCTGATGGCAAAACCCATGGGGAGTAGATTGCAGTTGATCTTGTCCACTAATTTCAGACGAGATTTTAACCAAAAGACTGTTGTAGTAACCTTGTCACTACTGGTTTAACTTAAAAAGAAGTCCTTTTATTGTGGTATTTCTGAATTAGTCTGATGAACAGCCAGTAGTGCATGGTGATAGGACAAGGGGAAATGGCCACAAACTGAAGCATAGAGAGTTCCACACAAATGTGCATAAGAACTTCTTCACAATGAAGTTGATGGAGCACTGGAACAGGAAGACTGTGAGTCTCCTTCTCTGGAGATATTCAAGACCTACCTGGACACCTACCTATGCAGCCAGCTGTAGGGAGCATGCTTTGGCAGGGAAGTTGGACTAGATTATTTCTATAGGTCCCTTCAAGCCCCTACAATTCCATCATTCAGTGATACTCACCCACTTCCGAGGAGAAAGATGACTTCTTCTTATGTGCTGAATTATTGTATACCAATAGTTTCTCAAACTGTTTTATGCTTCAAGTTAACCCTTATATTACTATTTGAAGAACTACCCAAAACTCACCCTGATTCCTTCTAAATGTTGAGTCACCATGACACCAAAGGGGTTAGAAATAGTATTCCTTCCATAATATTGTTGAGGACAGGTGCTGAAACTGCAAAATAACTGGTGATTCACAAATGTCTATGAAGAAGTCACAAAGAGAATACCTCATGTACTCTGCAATTACTGTAGTGTTTTTTTTTTAATCCTCAGAGACATACAGAAGAGCCTTTTACCACTATCATAATTTTCACACTAGGCGTTAATAAAAATTCATCCATACTTTGACATTTGACTAAAAGCAATTATTTCTTCTGTCCACTCATTTCAAGTAACTATATTAATATAGAATACACTATTTTGACAGTAACTGGGAAGATTTAAAATGGCTCCAGGACAACATTTCTGAAATTCTTGTTTGTCCAAGAGTTTCTGAAAGAGACACTGAAATTGCTAGAGGCTACATTTGTACTTTTTGCTTTTGAACCACCTGGGATAATTACCGCTGGAGGAGAATAAGGCCAGTGAAGGTACTCAGTCTCCAGTACTCAAAGGTATCCAGAGGTAACTAGGCAGCACACTCAAGTCGGCATTAAGTATAAAGACAAGTGCAAGGTGATAAAAGGTTATAAAAGGATCTTCAAAAAATAAAAACACCTTTATGCAATCAGTCAGGATTCACCCTATTTACTTGAGATGTTTACGAAGTTCTCTTTCTAGTCAGGGGAAAGAAATGTCACTACTGGGGGCCAATTGCTTTCAATTATTTCAGGCATTTACTTGATGTCCTAAAAGGCCAGCTGTAGAGAACTACATTTAATCTGCTATAATCTACCTATGACATCTATGTACTGTGAGTCACCCATCACTCTATAACTGCTAAGGCAGCTCTTTAATGACAAGAGGAATAGCCCTGCTTACATCTGTCCAACAAGTTTCTGCTCCAAGCCCAGAAAACAGCTGTAAGTGCACAGAAATCTTTCATGTGCACAATAAATTTTTTTCCTTGAAATCTAAAAAAAAAAAAGTTTATCTTTTTAAGTGCTGCTCAGTGATGCTGTCTGTTATCTGTTTTGAATGCAAAGGAAGTCACTCTACAACATTAATGTGTAACAGTCAGTGGGCAAGTGGCTTCGGAAAGATTTGCGTACAGTGTACAGAAAAGGCCTTGTGTGTGTACAAATGTGTTACAGTAAGTTATTTGCTATCTGGGGCAGAAAGAAAAACATTTCACCTGCAATTGGACTAAACAATTTTGTGAGGTACTCTGCATAATTTAGAGAATTGCTGTATGACTCACTGGGGCCTATACAGATGTGAATAGACACATGCGTGGAGGAGATGAGCTTTTCTCTGTAGAATAGCTTTTTTTTTTTAACATAGATGAGTGAACATTTACTTAACTTTTTAATCACGTTTGAGCTCTTGAATCAGGAATCTGCAAAACAGATTACACTGTTTCTTGAGTGCATACTCATGTACAGAGGAAGTTGCCGGGGACTGTTCAGTGTGAAAAAGTGGTAGAAGATTTAGTTCACATGCCTGCTTTTTCTCTTTCAGGTGGTCATAAAGCCACACAGGAATCAATAGGGAAGATGTCTGCTAGGGACTTCCAGCTGGCTGTAGGGAAGGCAGTAAGTAGTTATCCTACCAAGTTGTGCATGTGACATGGTACAGATCGTTCAAGATCAGGTTGGATAGGGCCCTGGGCAATCTTGTCTAGTACCTGATCTGGAGATTGTTGGCCCTGCCTATGACAGGGTGGCTGGAACTTGATCCTTGAGGTTCCTTCCAACCCAAGTCATTCTGTTATTCTGTGATTCTAGGATTATCATTCTTCATAGATCACCTGGGATTAGGGAGTTGGCAGCTTTTCCTAAAGGGAAAAGTTTACTGGTCCTATCTTAAATAGTGTTTTCAAGGAGAACTGCAAAACTTGATAATCCACTATTCCCCTACATAGAAAACATCTTTTGATAAGATAGTGTGTATATATTTGTATATAGTTGCACTGCACTTAGACATCCTTAGGTGGGATATATCAATAAATGCACAGCTCAACTTCAAGGACATAAACAAGAATGATAATTGTCATTAATTCAAAATCAACTGTGGGTGAAAATTTGTGTGATCAGAAAGCTGTGATCTTGCAATTTAGCTTGTTTATCTTTTGTGTGTACTGCAACTTCACCTGCGACTTTTGACGAGAACAGAAGCTGACAGATCAGTGGTCTTGAAGCCAATGCTTTTAATTATTAACACTGACTTGTTTATCTTTCTATAACAGTATATTTTATCTTCTTTTAATATACAACGAATAAATTTATTTCTACCTTGAAGAAGAAATGCAGGGAATCCCAACAGCAGCAGGAATTTTATGTTTCTATTCTGCCATTTCCTCCTCTCCCCCTCCAGTCCATTGTAAGTTCATTTAGAGCCACTATAAGTAATAAATTTTAGCAAAGGAAAATTCTACTTACAATTTTTCTTGTAGTGTTCTGGCAGATTTTCTCTTACTCAAAAAACAAAAACTATGCTGCATCATGTGGTCCTTTCCCTTCAATTTATGACATGAAGAATATTCTTAAGAATATGAAGCAACTCACTCAGGATTTTCTTAATGAGAAAAATGCCTTTGGAAACATGCTGATTGCATAAAGAATGAACTAATGGATCACACACCTGAGCTAAAGAGTTTTATTTCTTTTTTTTTTTCCTCTTTTGCTTGCGTTGATGTGAGAGTGTGCATTAGGCTGAATCTAGTGAAACGAGCTGAAACCTGTGGGGTTTTCTGTTTCCAGAAACTATTTTTACACATGAGCTTTCTTGGAAGGCTCTTTCAATTTATCTGTAGAGCTTTCTTTTCTTCCCTTGATATTTTTTTTCTATCATCTGATAAAACCATCTCACAAGGAAGAAGGAAACCGGTTTTTCTCTCACAATACAGATCAGATATCTAAATTAATAGACTGTGGTGATAATATTTCCATTGAACAGATCAAAATGGGATGCAGCTTTATTTTTAAATATCAAGCACTCCTCTGTGAGCCAGAAAGCACCAGTTTTCAAGGTGTTTTTAATTGAAGATGAAATGGAATGTGGCAATACCCTGATTGCAGTTTTTCTTCCAAGGTCATACTATAATCCTTTAACTTCATTTTCTTTCAGGTCTTATGGAGCTTCTCTCCCTTGGGAAACACAGAGTTATTCATTTGCTGAGGGAAACAAGGAGGATGTTGTTTAATATTTTGCTTTGTTTATACAATGCCATTCGAAACATCTCAGGGCTCTGATTAAACTAGAGGAAATGACTTTGTAACTTGTGTTTCTAAAGGCAATATATTCTGGGACATGTACTCCAGACTGTAACTGCCTCCAACAATTTTGTAAATAACTTTAATATGCCTGTGAATGCCATAGCTGCGTATCAGCAATGTCTAGAGCATTGTTCAGCGGAAAGAAACGGAAGAGTGAGAACATTGTGAACATGTTCCTGACAAAAAGAAAATAAGAATATATCCTTTTAATGGACAGCTTCTGTTTCTTCAAGGTAAATAAATAATAGGCAAGAAACCTACTATTGTTATATCTGATATTGTAGAATTCCTTTTGAAGTAGAAATCTGTGCAGATGCACGAATCTCAGATCACTCACTTAATCTTATTTAAATGAAAACCGTATCTGAAGTTTCTAAATTAATTACTCTCACACTGAAATTTTAGCATAGCTCAGACTAAGACAAATTAAGAAACTCTCACTTCATTAAGAAGTTATTAATAGATCTGCTGTAACCAGTCATCTTGAAGAAGCATAATGTAAAATATTATCAGCAAAATGTATTTTAAAAATAACATTCAATCTGAAATGAAAAGCACTTAAGAAGAATATAATTAACAATTCAATACAAAGATTGATAAAATAATTAGGCTGGGTGGCATCATTCTTCTTGATGTTCCTCTCATTGAAAAATAATGAGGTTGATGTTGCTCCAAGGGATGCAGCAAGGAACACTTCTGCCCTTCCCTCTTCCCAGGTGGTAGCAACACGAATGTTGGCAGCAGGCTCACAAGCACAGTTATCTCAGAATCCTACAGCGGGATCTGGGATGCTGGTAGTACTCCTTCACTGTTGTTAGATGGGTGACAGACCCTTGCAACAGCTTGTCAGCCCTGTGAGTGCTGCCAATACCTGCACTGCCTGCGGCAGAGACGGCCGGCATGGCAGGGGCCTACCTGACTGTGTTGGCTGTGCCTTTCCAATAGCTGGCCAGCCATGGATTTTGGAGCATGTCTGTAGGAGAGGGAGGAAAAATGAATGGGAAGAGGAGAGAGAGAATGGAAGCAGCTAAATGTATTCAAGACTGCTTCATACCAAATCCAACTGGCACAATGGGGACTGACCATGATGGCCTTGACTGAGAATGTCTGAGAGAGTTGCTGCAGTTTGCATCATTGTGGTTTTGCTAGTTTTAAATGCCAGTAAACTCTCCTGAATGTTACACTTCTCAGTTAGACAGCCTAGACAAACTTGTTGATACACCATGTGGAACCTTTGTGTTTCAGTGGTGTGGGAGAGAAGAGAGAACTGTTAATGGTGCGTTAATAACACAAAGAGGTTTTTATGCGAAAGCGATGAAATGTGATGCAGAGCTAAATGGCAAAGTCTGAAATTTGATCAGTAGTGAATCTACCTGTTTTTCTAAGAGGCATCTGAATTGGCCAGGAGACTTCAATCAGAAGAAAAATGGACTTGGAGCTGTCTGTTTGTTTCTTCTTAATATTTGGTTTTATGCTTGAGATCTACAAAACAAGCTAAGTTTAAATTTTTTGATTCTGAATAAAACATTTATTCAAAATATATCACACAAATGAGGTTGATATGCACAGGTTAGGGTTATAATTGTTTTCAATAAAAAACAGAACTTAGGGTCACTAGGTTAGCTGCTATGTAAATTACTGAAATTAAATCACCTTCTGGGCATATCCCAAACATTCAACCCAATGAAATGTTTACTGGATATGATCAGAAAATGAAAGAGAAGGACATTGTAAAACTAACATTTCAGTTTTAAAATATAGCCGTTGCTACAGCAACCTCTGTAATGGATAGATTTAATCCTAAAATTCAGCTTTGTGCTTGAACTGACTTCAACAGTAAACAGGACATCAGTGCTTACAAGCCATTTGTCTAACTGAGAAGTGTTTAGCTGGGATGAAAGGTATGTATGTACAACTGGTGATGAAGGATATTTATTACTTTGATGCCATATAAATTTTCTTTTGAGATATTTATTGGATTCCATAAGCCTAACAAAGATAAGCACAGCATAAATGATGTTCTGAGGAGGATACTGGACTGAGGCAGATAGTTCTGGAGAACGTCAGTTTTTTATAAGTTCGTGCACTACACGGTGGTTTAACATACCTCTATTTACCAGCCTTTCCAGCATGTCACAAGATAACTGATCTGTCTCTGCTTTAAGCCCTGAGTCACATCTGTTCTACTTTAGATTTTTCTTCTGTTCATTTTAATCGTCTGTCCGCTTCTACCAGAATGGAAAAATGAGGTGACACCCTGCCAGTTTTTAGGACAGCTAAGAACTGCACTATTTCTGAGGGCGGCACATCTTGCTGTAGGTTCATTATTTTTTCTAGACGTTGATTTGAAGCATAAATCTTTTTTTTTTTTTTACTTTTATATGTCATGAAGCAGACCATGAACTGTATTTTACAGAGTCTAAAACTTGTAAATCCTGCTATGATTTGGAAGAGGCAGAGAATTTTTAAGATGGGTAATGTTGTGACTGAATTGTTTTATTCACAGTACATATTTCAGACCTCCACGCTTTTGGGTGATGCTCTTTATGCTTCAATAATGCAGAGGCAAGATGGTTTAACCCTTAAATTTCCTGAAAAGCATCTGCTCTACAGATCTATAAAGCATAGCTGTAGCTGAAGGCCCTCACTTTGGAGCCCCCAGAATGTGAAAAGGACTGAGATAATATAGGCATTGATTTACAATGTGACTGTTTGTTTGAAGAATTATTCTGTGTTCAGTTTTGTGGGCTAGAACTGTACACCAGCAGGGTTCATTGAAGCAGGGCACAACCATTCCATCTTGCTACATGGTGGCAATATAAGATCTGCTCCAATACTGCCCTGCTAGTTGGATCCCAACTTGACTCCCTTTGCCTAGTACTGGCACCTGGAGCAGCCTGTATTTTCTCAGTGTTAAAATTCCTATTTTAATTCAGCACATTAAAGGATAAGCATGCACACCTTTTCAGGACAGTTGTCTTTACTACTGGAGGTAGTCATTCTTGATAGCAATGATCTTAGGAAAAGGTTTCTCACTGAAAGCACAGTCAGGCACTAGAATAGGCTCCCCAGAGCAGTGGTCATAGAACAAAGCTGCCAGAGTTCAAGAAATGTTTGGACAATGCCCTCAGAAATACTGCTTGATTTTTAGGGTGGTCCTGTGTGAAGCCAGGAGTTGGACTCAATGATCCTTGCAGATCCCTTCTTTCTCAGGATATGCCATGATTCTGTGAACAACTTCTTATGCCTCAGAGTGCAGTGAAAGGTCTGCAAAGACATGTTTACTAAAGAGGCAATGAGATAAGAAGTAAACTGAACTAAACTGAACTTGAGATGTGAAAGAGCTAAGGGAAGAATCTAAAATACTCGGATTGGAGGCTTGCCAGTATGATTCCCTCCAGTCACACTGACCTACAAGAAGGATTATAAGGAGGATCCAGGGAACTATAGACCTGTCAGCCTAACCTCAGTGCCAGGATAGGCACTGAGATCATATAGTGAGATCACATAGCATCTGCAGGATAAGATCAGGCCTAGCCAGCATGGGTTCATGATAGGCAGGTCTTGCTTGACCAACCTGATCTCTTTCTACGATTGAGTGTCCTGTCTGGTGGAGGAAAGGTTGTTGATGTAGTCTACCTAAACTTCATCAAAGCCTTTGACACTGTCTGCCAGAGTATTCTTCTGGGGAAGCTGTCAGCCCATAGCTTGGGCAGGTGTATCTTTGCTGGTAAAGAAGTGGCTGGATGTCCAAGCCCTGAGAGTGGTGGTGAATGGAGTTAAATCCATGGGGGCAGTACCAAGGCCTGTCCTGTATAATATCTTTATTGAGGACCTGGACAAGGGGATTAAGTGCACCCTCAGTAAGTTTGCATGTGACACCACATTGGTGGGAAGTGTTGATCTGCCTGGGGATAGAAAGGCCCTTCAGATGGATCTGGACAGGCTGAGACCAACGGGATGAAGATCAAGACAAAATGCCAGGACCTGCACTTTGGCCACAACAACCCCAAGCAACACCAAAGGCTTGGGGGAGAGTGGCTGGAAGACTATATGGAAGGAGTGGGCCTGGGAGTGCTGGTTGATGCTTGGTTAAACATGAACCAGCAGTGTGCCTAGGTAGCCAAGACAGCCAATATTGACTTGTATAAGAAATAGTGTTGCCAAAAGGAGCAGGGAAGTGATTGTCCCTCTCTACTCAGTACTCGTGAGTCTGCACCTCGAGTACTGTGTTTGGTTTTGGGCCCCCACTACAAGAAAGATATCAAGACCCTGGAGTGTGTCCAGAGGAGGACAGTGAAGCTGGTGAGAGGTCTGGAGCACAAGTCTAATGGGGAGAAGCTGAGGGAACTGGGCTTGTTTAATCTAGAGAAGAAGAAGCTTAAGGGAGAGGTTATTGCTCTCTACAACTACGTGGAAATTGTGGTGAGGTGGGTATCAGCCTTTTCTTCCACCATAGGAATAGGGGGGATGGCCTCAAGTTGTGCCAGGACAAGTTCAGGCTGGATATTAGTAAGAATATCTTCTCAGAAAGAGTGTTCAGTCTCTGAAACAGGTTGCCCAGGGAGGTGGTTGAGTCACTGTCCCTGATGGTGTTCAAGAAATCTTTAGATGCTACATTAAGAGACATGGTCTAGAGGGGAAATACTGGTGGTAGGTAGGCAGTTGGACTAGATGATCTTGGAGCTTTTTTCCAACGTTGGTAACTCCATGGTTCTATAAAAACTGAGCTAAGCAATGAATTAATGACTAAGCGAAGTGAACAATGAAAAGTATGAATCTTTTTTTCTTCCTTTACTTCCTGTTTTTATCTGGTGGTACAGAACTCTTTTTTTTTTTTTTTTTTTTTTTTTTAAATTTAATTTAATTATCTGTGAAAGCAATCAATGTTGCTTGTGATTCAAACTGGAAGCAGGGTGGAGATGTGAGGTGTGATGGCACATTACTTCCATGTCTGACTGCCCCGTTACCTTGGGGGGCTGGGGCTGATTTCAACTGATCTGCCTTGTGCACTTTTCTTCCTCACTGCCAGAGGGCAGTATGTGCAGGCCAGTGTCCCTTCGATTGGCCTTGGTGGGAAGAAAAGTCCTCCTAGAGAGACTTTGAGGAGCAGAGGCGATTTGCCCAATGTTCTGCCAGTTGGCAGCCAGGCGGCGCAGCCTCGTGGCCCTTCAGCTGGGAGGTCACCTCCAGCAGAAAGTGGTGAGATAACCCAGGATATTTGGTCTCAAAAACTATGCTAAGGGTTCTGCACATGAGCTGTCTATGACAATGTTATCATCGTATTAATATTTTCTCTTACTTTTTATTTAGCAGTCAATAATCTTTATTACAGAGAACTGCCAAAAATGGAGTCTAGTACTAATTGAAGATGCCAACCCCTGCCAAAAATAAATGTACTGGAGATTCCCTTTTAATTACACAATTTTAATAAACTAACCCTTTTCTTCCACGTGTGAATCTCACATCTCTCTTCCTTGTAGTACCCCTTCCCTTGTAGATAGCCTTTTAGAGTAAAATGTTATAAGTCAGTTTGAATAAATATTTAATTCTTAATCTATTTCCATTTTTTCATTTTCAACTATTTTTTTTCCTAAACGCTCTTGGACTCAGGCATGACTTTCCTTTGTTTATCTGGTAAAATCTTGTGCAGTCCCTCTTGGGTTGAATTCTAAGTGCTGGAAATTGTAGCAGTGCTCAGGTTGCTTTACAATAGATGTTTACTAAATTAAAGACATGCTAGTTCACATTTTTGCATTGATGCATTTGCAAAAAAAAAAAAACCAAAAAACAAAAAACAAAACTGTGAAGGTGGATGTGAATTGCCAGCACCTTGACAGAAGAAGTAGTAATAAATTCATGAGATACCAAGAATGGTGGTATTTTATGCTTTAGAAGGTTGTCTTCTTCAGGTGAATCTCAGTTATCGCATGCTTGCTGAACAATTAGTTGTGTGAATTTGTAATAAAATAGGGGGGAAAAAAAAGGAGTAGCTATGAAATTCGACAGTTTTAATCAGTCTAGCCAATCCAACGTGTTTGTTTGTTTGTTTTTTCTTAAAGAATTTAGAAATGGAACTTGAAATATATGTAAAAAAATAACCATAAATATATCTTCACTCTAATAGTCTGAAAATCAGATGTTCCAATAATGGTCTGCCATTATATCCAGTCTTGTTCTATCTCCATTTTCATCAAAAATAACTAAGAATTTAATCCTCTACCAGTAACAACTTCTATAGTGACTATATATTGAACTTAGAATAGTCAATATTTTATCTAAAGAGTATTGTCATTTATCAAAATAATGTCTTAGAGTGAAGTCTGGGAATTGCAGACACTACATTTTGCGATTCATGTAGTCTTTTTTGTCAATTGAATAAACTATATCCTCACTATCTCTTCCACACACTGAGGTCTTCTAGTAACATGAAATTATTTTACATTGCTTACTTTTTATTTATTCATCCCTTTAAATTTGAAAGCTATTTAAATAGCAAATATGTAGGCCAATATCCCTTCCACTGAATCAGTTCCATTACTTTGCCTAGGCAGCATAAAATAGTCAGCTTCTGGCAGCATCTGTCCAGCTGGGAATATCTGTGATGAAAGGGAAATTTCAGCTGGCGTGTAGCTTGTTTATCCAACTTCTTTACCAATCAGTCACACCAAAGCAGGCATAAGAAGCATAGAGGGACAGAAGAGCACAGCTGCACAGTGTTCGTTTGCATTTGTTGTATGGCACCTTGGGGAACTTTATCAACAATGGAAGCAGGGAAAAGGAACAATAGTCAGGCCAGAAAACTATTACTACACAGTTTTTTTTTTGTTTTCTTCGTTTGTTGTTGGGGTTTGTTTCTTTTTTTAGTTTTGAAAAGGTACTCTCTGAGTATACAATTCATCTCTGGTTTGGTCTTCAGCCCTCCCTGCAGGCCCCTCATAAATCAGACCTGGCTGCTCACTGCAGCCCAGCTCCCTCCTCAAGAGCCTGGGATCTGGGGACCCTGTCAGGGGAGTGACCTAAGAGGGGATGGCCCCATGCAAGAGACCTCAAAGCCCCTGCTGTCCACTGTAAATGAGTGGGGGGCTCTGGTGATGAGTCTGGCTGCCTGTGCTCCTCACACACATTCTGGGATTCAGTGTGGAGTCAGAGACAGGACCAGTCAGAGCTTTCATCCTGCCTGACAAGGGAGGGAAAAAAAAATAAAGAGGAAAAAGGGTTTTGGAGTGAGAATCTCCTCGCAGAAAGATGATGTTGGCTACACCAGCCTTTTCCAGCTCTGCAGGATGATCCAGTGAGAACGGCAACCTGCAGCTTCACAACCAGTGCTGTTCCCTCTCCTCTGCAGCTGCCAGCATATCAAGCTGTTTCCCCTACCTTCTGTATTATCTAGGTGCCGTCTAGTACAAAATGCCATCTGGTACTGCATATGATCCATCACATTCACAGCCATCTATTCAAATTAGCAGGTGGTGTTATCATTTGGAAGTCGTAAAGTTGTGGCCACCTCGTACAGAGTAGATTGCTTCTCAGTTTTTCCAGAGCCATAAGCTTCCAGCAGGAGCATTTATGACACAGAATTACACTGTGGAGAATTAAAATACCTCATCTATTTTTGTTCTGAAAAACTGAAGTCTTAGGTCTGAGTCTGAAAGATATCCAAGGTTCTTTTCTGCATCGATAGGAGCCAAGAATAGCAGCAGAAACGAGAACCAGTTCCACTGAACTTTTGGGATTTTAAAAAAGTTTCTCCTTTTACAGCACACATCAGAAAAGGAAGTGTAGCCAGTCTGCTCTCTTTGCCCGAAATCCTGGTGCTGGGGCACTTGGAAGGAGCTATTTCTGAGACTATTCAAATTCACACTTCAACCCCTATCAGCTAAATGTGCTGGTTTATGTCTGCACAATGTCTTCTTCCAGATGTCAAGACATAGCAGAAGGGAAAGTCTATGTGGGGTTAGAAGAATTATGTCAGAATTAAAAAAAAAAATTGCCACTGTAGCAAGCCTGGAGGTGAACGTCTGATGATTCAACTAATAATCTCTCAGCACTGTTTAAACGTTGCTTTATTTTCAAGTCTATAGTTGGCTCATCTTGAGATACTTGGAAACTTCTTGTCTGAACTGAAGTTCTGGCAATTACTGCCAGCAGTAGTTGGATTTTTACTTTCTTCAGTATTTCCTGTTGTATGAATACTGAAAGTAAATTCTTCACATGAGCACATGGATACTATTAGTCTTCTCACAGACAGTCAACTGTCTTCTACCCGGTGAAGCATATTTACTATGGATTCCTAGTATTAGAAATTACTACAGAAGGAATCCAGTATCTAGGGAGAAAAAATCACTCTGTAGAATGTATTGATAAAAAACAAATATAAAAATATCTTGGAGTGACTGCTAACACCTGAAAAAAAAAAAAAAAAAAAAAGCTGTAAAACAGTATTCATGGTCGTTGTATCACTGTTTTCTCCTCCAACCTGTTTGTGAATGGTTGGTTTTCTCATTTTGCTCAAGTAGGTTTTTCCTGATGTTTGCACCTCCATCTGTGAAACTTCAGTGACATTATCTGAAGAAAATAAGAGCAGATGGAAAACATTTTAGCTCCATACTCATTGAGCATGAGATGAAAAGAAAGGCCATGGTGCATTTTTAGTAAAGTAAGTGATTACACACGCAGCATTTCTTTTCTGTCTGGGAAGTCATGTAATTTACACAGCAATCTGGACTTCCTTGGTCAGCTGGTTTCAAAAATAAACTTGAAATTCTGTTGCCACTTACTCTTTTTCTAGTCTAGTCAGAAAATTCTGTAAATCAAAATCAACTCTCTGTTCTATTGCATATTAACACTGTAAATTGTTGCACCTGGAATTTATGAACCTTCGGTTTATTATGCTATGAGAGTCATATGCAGCTGTTCTTCCCCCAAGTGATTCATTATCATGTGTGAGGAATGCATCCCACATCACACAGTAGCTGAATGAGCTTCTTGTTTGCCATTCAACTTTCTAACAATAAATTTAAAAAATAATTAAAATTGTTCTGCATCAAAATTAGAAGAGAGTACCAATAAATCCCCACATTATCATCAGAGCACTTTCAGTAAGCTGTCTGATGCACCACTGGATTTCCCCATCTGTAGTATTTATTAAAAATATCTTTGCTCAGAGATGAACATTCTAAAAAGACGACAAAAAAGTCCTGAGATACTGAAATACGGGGTGATAAACATTTTATAACAGGAGAAGTATAAGCCTTCTGCAGGATATATATCACAACAATTAAAGCTCACAAGATTTCTGCTCTGCTTGCAGCTCTTCCACAGGTATCCTGTGGGACCTTGCACAAGGTATTTTATTTCTCTGGAGGAGAAGTCAAAGGGTATCGATTATTTGTGTCAATTGCTATATTCAGAAGAATGAGGGTTGCCTGATCCAAACATTTTGTACTGGTAAAATAACAGTGCTGTTATATGATGGTTTTAAGATTACCTAAACTTGTGCTGCTTCTGAAAAACACAATCCACCCTCCCAGCATCCCTGGGAGGGATGCTCTCTCCCCTGTTGCTGTCTTCTTTCTGGCACGAAGCAGTCTGGGGGAAAGATGACCCCAAGGATGAGTGAAATGACGAATTCTATGAAATTGTTTCACTTATGGTCTGATCTGGAATTACTTGGTGAGACACAAAGGATGTCATTGGGAATATGTACGCAGAGCATTAGGGGAAAGGTAGGAGTGTGATACACAGGTGAGGCAGATCCTTAAACCAGCACCAGGTAGCTATGAAACCGCACCTTAACATTGGTTAGGATTTATATATTTTTTCAAGTATGTTTTTAATGTCAGCAGAAGTCCTAATCTAGGCCAGAAACAGTAAATTCAGCTGGCAGGTGTTATTTTGTTTGAGGAGCTAATATGACCTATATCAGTAAAGGCCGCATTAGCAATAGTAGTGCTTACAGATACTTGGCTACGCTGTATTTTAGTGGGTTCTTATAGGCTTTGCTGACACTGAGGAGAAGGTACTGCTCTGTGTCACAGTTCTCTGATGAAGCAGAAATAAGTCCTTCCTACTTCATGGGAGCTCCAAGAACTTTTATGCTTCGAGCACTTGAAGATTTGAGACAGTGCTGTAATGAGAGTCGTATAGTTCTGCAGTTTCATTTTGTGCTAAACCAGTCTAATTGCAGGCTGAACCTAATTGTGGTTATTCCTGCTGTCGGCATCCTCTCCTGCATGTTCATCCCACACTATTTTTGCACCACTGTGGGGATCCCTGCTGGCTCCAGCAGCAATAGGCACTTCACAAAATGAAGTAACTCCCGCAGCTTCAGTCTATCCAGTTCCCTCAGGACTTATGCAGATGTCTCTCTGATCTGCATATAGCTTGCCTTCCTTGTTATTCATATAGCTCCTTCCAAATCTTAGCAATACTACCATGCCTCTCTGACTGATCACATGGTAACCTGCATTGTCTTGGATTACTGAAAGGCTTGTCCACATTTTTAAAGTGCCTTTAAAATGGCTGAGGTAAAAAGAGTATGTTAACTTGTTCATTTGCCCTAAAAGGCGCTGATTATTTAACTCTAGAAAATGTGTGGTGAAATTTCTCAAATCCTCTTTGCATGGGAACACTTTCCAAATTTCACTTCCAATACCTTGATTCAATTTAACTGATGCAATAGCTTGTAGATAGGTCTTAACAAAAGTATTTACCTACAGTATACCAGCATGGAATGTACACTCTTATTTACATACAGTTTCATAATATGTAAAATGTTTATGCATACTTCAAGTGAAACTTCCCTTTTCCACTGTCATGTATGGTATGTTTACACATAATGCTGCATATCAAACACAGGCTCTTCAGCAGTGTTATTTCTTTTTCTTTTGGGATACCTGGGAACATAAAGAGAAAAGCAGATTCTTCTTTGTAGCCTGCATCAAGAGCTGAGGGAAATTCTTTTTATGTCTGTGCATATGTCTGACAGAAGAGGTATCCTGCCCAACTGGAGCTTACGTAGTTCCCTAAAACTGCCTGCCCATCTTTTATTAACAGAAGCTGAAGAATCAATATATGAGAATTCTGATAGTCAAGATTACAGAATATGTATGACTGCAATATTGAACAGCATATAGAGTTACATAATGGTCAAGTTGAAAATATATGCATGTACTGTATCAATACAGTCAGGAGAGCTCTACCTACTTTAACCGTATTGGCCAGTTTCATAAAGTCCTTTTCTTGCTTCTTTCTTTCCTAAAATGTTAAAAAAAAAATTAAATATGTTTACAAATGTAAGAGAAGCCTTTGTTATTTGCTCTGGCTTCACTGTGAAAGTCTGCCATTTGTCTCCTGGAAAAAAAGAATAAACCATAGGGATTCAGTACTGAAGCTCTTGCTAAAACTTGTTCAAAGAATATCCATGGATAGCACTACGGTGAGAGGCATATAAAAGTTCTTCGGTCCTCATGATCATTCTCATTTTTGAGCACTCAAAGGCTTACTCATAGCTTGGAACATCTGCAAAATACAATAATATAGCATAAACACATAGTTGTCATTATTTAAATCAGTTGTGATATATAAGCAGTTCACAAAAAACCTTGCTTTCCTTTCTCTAAAGGAAAGGTATTCCTTTCTCTATTAGGAACAGTAGGTAGTACTAAGAATTTCCACCCACACACTCACTCTTAAGAAAAATGTTTTGGTTTTTCATTCATGGCATTGTTACCTCTTCAGCATAACTGGGTCCTTCTCAATCCTCAAAGTACTGTTTTTGCACAGAAAATTATGAATTCAGCTTGTTCTTTTATTATTTTAATGTAGAAATAACTAGTGCAATGAAGAAAAAATAGCCAATTCTAACCTTGACAACAAAAGAAGTATAAGAAAGTTGAGCAGTTTTCAAATTTAAATACATTGATATAGCAACATCAAAAGCTTTTTTCACAGCAGAAGCTGAAGCACTGAAATTAAAATTATGTGACCTGTGCTTTTTCTTACTGCTCTATAACTAGCACCCATTAATTCTGCCTAGCCTGCCCCCCTCCCAAAAAAAGACATTCAATTCTGCTGAACATCACCTGGATCTAAAAAATACATATTGTTGTTATAATTCCTCATTCTCCTCTCCACTAGCACTTTTCCCTGTCTCCTTTTTCTATCTTCTGGCAGATAATCAGCAATGACTGGAAAATATCATAGAATCGTAGAATCATATCTGCCAGCCTTCATGTAAAACCCATTCTTACTATAAGAATTCTTCCACTTTCTTAGTTAGAAGTGCATGAATATATAAATATTTATATGGATAGAGATTACATAGCACTTTCAATTCTCTCAGTCATACTCACACTTATGTTTTAATATGTGGACTTTTAAGAATGATAAAGAGTTTTTGTAATAATAATAGTAATGATAATAATTAAAGTGAAACTTGCGCAGTTAGTGAGGAAAAATGCACAAATTTAAAAAATAAAGGATTTTTCCTATTTAATTTACAGAACAGTAAAAGGATTTAATTTTAGCTATGGGCAAATGCTGATCACATAGAAAACAGTGTGCCATAATTTTACTCCTCTTCACACTCTTTCTTATCATTATTTAAGACTAAATAACTCTGATAAATTATGAGGTTTGTATCACCTTCATATCATGCATCAAAATGAAGTAAATAAGAAAACACTGCAGAAAACAATAGGAAGAACAGTTTTGCATAAATTGAGAACACAGCTTTCATGCAAGATTTTCTAAATTATATATTGAGAAAAGAAGCTAGGCTTTATAAAAATAGCTTTTATCATTCCACTGTTACAATTTTTTTCTAGGTGTATAGAAGAGATGAAAGATAGTATTTTATGGTCATGGGTTCAAAAATAAACGGAAGGAACAAAAATCATGAGGCAATAAAAATTATGGTAGTAACAGTACATAGTATGTAAACTTCTGAAATATTGTGTACAAGTGCATTTTAATGATTAAGATAACAGAAGTGTAGATTAACTACAAATAATATATATATATATTTCCTTACTCATTTAAAAACAAACAAACAAAAAAAATCCACCAAATCCTGTGATTTAAAATCAGTAGTTTTCCATTGACTTGACTTGAGCCAATATTTCGTTTTAAATGTTAGAGTGCAGCAAAGGAGATGACCTTTTAGAGTGAGTATTACCATTTTTCATAGTAACCTGAGAAGGAGGAATTTAAAATGAATGCTAATTGAAGAGCTATTTATTTTGTGTAACAACAAGGCCAATGATGAAATCTCCTTAAAGGGGTGAATCTCAGCAGAAATCTTGGATTTTGTAGCATCTGAAAAGTTATTCAAATTATCATCTTGATATTGTGAAGCTGGAAAAAAAACAACAAAAACAAACAAACAAAAAAAAAAACAAAAAAAACAAAACAACAGTCTGCACCCCTCAATTTATTCAAGATTTAAAAATTAAGAAACACAAACTTTTGAATTGTTGCACTGAGTTTGTATGGAAATTTTTCCTTAAATTATTTTTACATAATAACATTCTGAAAAGTGTGGGAGCACTCCTGACTCCATGTAATTTAATATCTTCTAGACAGTGCTGGATTTTAAATGTGTCTTCATTTTTATTCAATTTTCTTCTTAGAACAGTGTAACATATTAGGCTTCCAAAAAGAACAATTCAAACTTTTATTTCAAATTCCATGAGTGAAAGCTGACTCTTTTTGTAAGGAAAAACTAAACAGTCTCTGTTAATCGTTTAAAAGAGAATTTCTGTGCTGTAACTTACCTTCTCACCTTCTTGGATATATCAAAACATTGTCCAGTCTTCATAGGTTCCCATTTTCTTCATATCAAAAGTATAAAAAACTTACTGCGATTTATTTGATCAATTCATAGAAGTTTTTTTTTTTTAATTATTAATTAATTTCACTACTAAAAAAGTTCATTGAAAATTAAAATTAAAAATCATAGAATTATAGAATAGTTTGGGTCGGAAGGAACCTTTAAGATCATCCAGTTCCATCCACCTGCTATAGGCAGGGACACCTCCCTCTAGACCAGGTTGCTCAGAGCCCCATTCAGTCTGGCCTTGGATGCTTCCAGGGATGGGGCATTCACAACATCGCTGGGCAACCTGTTCCAGTGTCTCACCATCCTCACAGTAAAGAATTTATTCCTAATATCCAGTCTAAATCTATCCTCTTCCAGTTTAAAATAATTTCCCCTCGTTCTGTCGCTACCTGCCCTCATAAAAAATCCCTCCCCAGCTTTGCTGTAGGCTCCCTTCAAGTACTGGTAGACCATTATAAGGTCTCCTCAGAGCCTTCTCTTCTCCAGGCTGAAGAGCCCCAGCTCAGCCAGTCCTCACATAGAAGGTGTTCTAGTTCTCTGATCATCTTCATGCCCTTCTCTGGACCTCTTACACTGTGCTTTTGCTGATTTATTAACATTTATTAACACCTATTAACAGTTCTTCTTCTGCAATTTTCTGTGTTCTACCAAAGTATTTTCAAATAATGTAATCTAATGAAGCCATTTTCCATCCAGCAATTTCAGTACTTGGATTTTCTGCAAAAGCACTTGTAAGTACAGTCAAGGAGGAAGAGCCAAACTATACTTTTTATTTAGCATATTAAAAATTTATGTGCTACATTCTATTCTGAGATAAAAACAAGTGCTTAAATAGAAACTAATATTTCAAGATCTGTCATGTGATTTATATATGCAAGATAAAGGTATACTATGCATTGTGTTTTACTTCAGACACTCAAGTTACACTATTTCAAAAGATGTGTGCTGTACAATTGATCCAATTAACTTCTATTTGTTTCCTAGTGAAGAAATGCATTGCTCTTAGACAGCCATAATGGCTAGGTAGTGATCTGTTTTTGGAAGACACCTTGTTAACTCCAGTTTTGTTCTATGTAAGATCATGTAGTGTTTTCAAAAGCAATGAAGAACTCAGAATATTATAAACACTTCCATTTTCTTCTAGAACACAAATGCTGTTCTGCTGTCAACATTTTAAGTTAATCCAAAATGGTAATGAATCTTTGACAATTGCAACTTCAGGCAAAAACAAGGCAAAACTGCAAAACTTTAGCTAATGCTAAACTTAATGTTAAACTTTAAAGTTTATTTTAAAAATGAAAAACTTGCAAATATTCTAGGGCCAAATTCTTCTTCATTTGTATAGCTTGCAGTCAGCTTATAGTCAGTCTGCCTCAAAGTTCTCATATGATTAACCTGAATAAAAATATTCTCTCCTTTTCTGACTTCTCCCCTGAATACCGGAGGAAGTGGAAGAGAAATCTGACTACTGTGGCTAGTACCATTAAACTGAAAATTCAAATGGTTAGCATTAGTCTTCAAACCTCATGAGGATTATGAAGCTTGTATTAGGATGTGACAGAATAAACAGTGATTTTTCTTTTTTTTTTTTCTTCCAGATGCAACTGGATAATAAGCTACTGAAACTATACAGGATTATTTAGCTTTCTTGTTAGCTAAATTCATGTCTTGCTAGTGCTTCTATTTGCTGCTATTGTGGAATCACAATTAGGAGAAAGAGTATCCTCAAATGAGCAGCATAACACCTTTCCCAAACAATAATGAAAGAAGATCTGTAAAATTCATAAGAAATCATTTTCCACTGATGAATGCTTGTATGCTGGAAATGCTAAGATACACACTCAGCAGTAGGCATACAAACAGCCCAGTTGTCTTCACAACATTATATTAAATATGTATGCAAGTATTTGTCGAGGCTGGATCTTTGTAGACGTAAGTATGTAGTAGTTTTTAAGGTAAATAACCCTCTTATAAAGTTCAGCCAGCAAAATGCACATGGAAAATAAACTTCTTTAGTTTCTTTGCCTTAAGAAAAAAATTGTCCGTGCCAAACTGGTGACCCAGCTTGACGTTTTCATTTAGCCACTACTTAGAAATCGATTCTCTACTGATGACAACTTATGCTCATCGTGCCCAGCACTGCCAGTTGGGTGAGGGAAGGGATTGTCCCACTGCCCTATGCTGAGCAGCCTCAGCTTGAGCACCATGTTCAGGCTTGAGTGCCATAATATAAGAACATAAAGATATTCGAGAGTGTCCAAAGGAGGGCTACGAAGATTGGGAAGGTTCTGAAGGGGAAGGTTGTGTCAGGAACAGTTGAGACCCTTCGGTGTGCTCAGCGCAGAGCAGAGAAGCTGAGGGGAGGCCTGATGGCGGCTGCAGCTCCTCACAGGGATGTGACAGTGACAGGGCCCGAGGGAACAGCATGGAGCTGTGTCAGGGGAGGGCAGCTGGGGGTTAGGGAAAGGGTCTGCACCAGACAGCGGTGGGCATGGAACGGCCTGCCAGGGTAGTGGGCACAGCCCCCAGTGCCAGAGCTCAGGGAGCCTTTGTCTTCCTTGTTACTTAGCAGGCGATGTTCTGGTGACATGATAAGATCTGAACAAAAATGATTCTGTGTAAAACTTTGAGCAATATTTTAAATATTATCATTGTTATGTTGATAACAGACTTCATGTATCTCATGTGTAAGTGATTTCTGTAAATAAGAGTTCTACCTGTTTAGATAGTTTGGTTTTTGTACTTGCTAAAACTATACATAAACATTCATTTGGAAACTCAGTATCTTTTATCTGATTTATATGTGCTTAGTTTGTATCAGTGTTTAACAGCAGCTAATGTACATGTTCATCTATATGTGTGTATATATATGTATATATTCACACATATACACATAGCTTTCCTGAATCAATTTATAGCTAAAATGGTAAAACTGTATCACCTAAATCACACTCCATTCTAAAGTTAAGACATCATTCAATTTGGAGACATTTAACCAAGAAAAAAAAAAACTAGCTTAATTCTGCAAAACATGCTGCTTGTTTCTCCGTAAGTGCATTCCTAGTTGGACAATTTATGAAGAAGCAGTGCCAGGAAAATTGTGCCTGTGGAACCAGGCAGTAAGTTCTGGACTCCCTGACGGGAGCTCCTGCTGCCAGAAGGAGCCTTGCAAAGTGGCTGGTAATGAAGCACGGAATGCTCTTGAGGGGGAGTATAAGATGGGACAAGATCTGTTCTTTCATCCTTACCTAAACATAGTGTCAGTCCAGGCACTAAGACAGTTGTTTACCTTAAAAGCAATAACTATAAACAACAATTTGGACTGCTGTTGAAAGCCTATGACCAAGCAAATCTCTGCTCTTGAGAGCAGGCTGAGGTGCTGGCAGTACTGGGAGAGGCTATTCTGGATTATGGGTAACCCTCCCTTTTCACCCTTCAAAATCTCTCCATTTTAGCAAGAGTTGCCTGTTGGATAAATATTTGTTAATGTACATAGAGTGAAAACAACCAGCTAGCTGGAGATGAGAAAGTGAGGCAATACCAAGGAATAGAATTTTTGTTCCTCTTGTATTGAAGCTCATTGAGATCATAATAGCAGAGTGCTTTTATTCTTGCTGTACTCAGTGACAGAACTACAACTGAAGAGGAGGAGTAGACACAGAGTATAAAATAACATGTCTCTGGTGAGGATCTAGCATCTTTTTACTTTAAAAAGATCACATTATATTTCATTTGGATCTGCAGGACTACCTGTACCAATTTTCTGGGGCAATTTCCTAGCACTATTTAAGTACACTTAGCTGTTTGATGAAATTTTGAAAATTAAAAAGACAAAATACAAAGTAAGTAGAAAAAAGTTTTCAAGATCCACATTGAACTTCAGAACAGCATTATCCAAATACTTTTCACCTGGTGATACTCTCTATTTGAATACCTTTTAAATTGCCCTTTAGCACTGGTATTGTAAAAGACCTTCAGGCGGGTCACTGCCCTTCTTAAAACCAACTTGAATGTGAAGTTTGTCAGCCAGACAGCACACACTTCAGGAGGGACAATCTTAGGTGGAATAACTATTTTGGTGACCTTTTCTTTCCTCCACAATGAGATGCCATATTCGTTACCATCCTGACTCCTCTGTGTCCCCCTGCTTATGCACATCACTTTTGCCTCTACATCCAGGGGCCTCACCTACTGCCTATGCCAGTCACGTTTGCAGTTCCACAAATGACTTGTCGTATGCAGGGCACCCAGACTGCTGCAACAAGAAAACTGAAACAAGTCCAGAATCAGGCTCATTAATTGGGATAGAAGAGAGACTGGGAGCTTGTGTCCCAAGACCTTTCTCACCACTTTTTTTTACTATTCCTACTTGGGCAGATGTGGTGACTCCACATCAGCGTGAATAATCCTTCCCTTAGTTCCATTTCAATGCAGGGGTGTAGGTAGGCTAAAATAGAAAATGATTGGAAACCTTGTTTTGAAGAACAAGTTCCAGAAGTATTATTTGGAAAACAGATGGCGTATGAGCCCTTTCTGGTTATTTAAGAGTCTGAGAGAAACTGCACTGCTCTGAAATACACCCATGTGACCAGCACAAAGAATAGACTAACAGAGAAGAGAATAAAGATTTGTGAGTTCCACAAAGTGAGGAGAAGCCGGTCTTTCTGCTAGGTGAGAGGCAACATGGCCATACAAAAGAGGAATTTGTGGATTGGGCAAGTATGCTGTATATGCTGTACGCAGCCCATGCTATGAACTGTTTTAGTATTTGATTAAAATTTATCTGCTGTGCTAGACCATTGCTATCTCCTGAAAGAGGTATAGTGCTCATATCTGATTAGCCTGAGGTTTCTCCTGAGAAAGATTGTGCTAAGCTGTAATGCAAGACAGTTCCGGAAGGTTTCTCTCTATACAGCTGTGGTATCTGCCTGAACAAATACCCACATAGAGCAGAGTGTCAGACAGCAGATGTTTCCTCAATAAAACTGTTGGGCCCTTAGTCCCAGTTTCCCAGTCTTCTATCATCTTCATTTGTACTCAGTCTTCTAGCAATCCAAATATAAGAATTGTCAGCTTCATCAGATGTCTTAAGAAAGATAGTAGCATAGTAGCTAAAGATAGTTTGGAACACTGACCCTGGACAATCTAATTCAGTCCTTATGGATAGTAAAATCAGACTATGGATTTTCAAATAAGCCTCTGTAAGAGCATCTGAGCTGACTGTCAGCAACAGGAAGATCAGTTGTGACTTCCATGTCAAGCATCTTCTATCATTAATGTAGTAACAATAGATTAGATGGATTGGGCAAGGTATGTCTTCCAACATCTTAAATGTATTTACTTTTTATTTGTCTTCCCCGTTCCTCTGTGAATCAGAGCTGTGAACACAGTCATCCCTCACAAATTAATTTGCTAATTGTCAAGAAATTTATTTAGCAGTAAAATTATGAACCCAGACATGCTCTTTGCAAACATTTACTTGACTCTAACCCATATTCTATTAACTCTTCTCTAAACATATGGTGTTGTGAGTGATGTATGAAATGAAAAGGTTTCTTTGCAGTCCGTTCTGGACATAGCAATGATAGCACAAAGTTGAATATTTTAGTTCTGAGGGAAGGTATGAATACTATGGAAAGCCTAGAGATTTGCTCAGATACCTTTGGCTAGCCAGCAAGCTCAATATTGGCATAACATAAATGCATCAGAATTGTACCTGGAATTGGACTCAAATACTTATGTACTAACTTATTCTTCTGCATTCAGCTTTCATCACCCAGAGGGACAACTGACATGCCAAAATGGAGCCAGAGTACACACACCAATATTTAAGTGATATGGCTGGTCAGGAAAGTAGACCTAGATCTGAAGCTGAGAGCTCCCCACAGTGCAGTTGGAACATATACACAGGACAGGTGCCTTTGAATATGAATAAATCTATTTACTTGAAGTGCCAATAGCGTCATATGCTATTCCAGCCCAAAAACTACTTTAGAGAGCTGATTTTCTAGAGCAGTATTCTTTCATCAGCCTGGGATTATTTTGGAAACATATAAATATGGAAAAATTGTGCCGTTTCAAGCAATGTTTTTTTTTGGGAGAGGGGGGGGAAAGTTACTATATGAAGATCTCATTTGTCACAAACAGCCACACATGGCAGCTCCTGCACTTTGGGTTACCTTCTGTTTTCCTGTACCAGTGCTGCTATATATAAGGCCACATTTTAAAATGAATTGAAGGTGTACACATTTATTTTTAAATCAGGGTTAAAAGGAGCTCTAGAAAAGTCTCACAAAGTGTCGATCCAGATGACAAGGGATATCTAGTTAGGAGTAAAGAAGTATAAAGAAAATTAACACAGTGGCTAACCTAAACAGGTTTCATTTGCATTTCCTTTGGTACTATTCTGTTTTAAAGAAAGTTACAAATTTGGATGAAATATTCTTACTGGAGCAACCCAACTATATCTGGAGGGCCTGGGCAAGGCAGGGACCTAATTTAATGCTTACTGACATCGTTTGTGAAGATAGAGAAGGAAAGTTACCCTGGCAAAGACATCTGCATATTACTCTTCTTGCCCTGGGAAGCTGTTACAGTCACACAGTGCAAGAGCAGCAGGTTGGTAATGTGAATGAACAGAGGAAAGAAGCAGTTAGCAGAAATCACAAGTGGAAATGGTTTAGCAAGAGAAAGAAAGTGCTTGTGGCTGGAATGAGGACAGCTAGGAAGGAAGGAAGCTATTGGAAAGTATAAGCTGAGAAGACAGTTTCAACTAAGTATAGTCAAGACTAGTTTAGGTCCAATGAGGCTCGGAAGCCCAAGCTGGTAATAGCAGATAGGCAGCATTGCCTCAGGACAAAATGTGTTTGGGCTGATGCACAGTGAGTACATTTCCCTACAACAAGAAAGGGGGATTAATTCTTATCTGCTCAACTTGGGGAAGGGGGATGCGAGTTTTCCTGTTGGAGATTTTTCTCTCTAAGGAGAAAAACTCTTCTGTCT
Source organism: Phasianus colchicus (assembly GCF_987193195.1). Lineage (NCBI taxonomy): Eukaryota > Metazoa > Chordata > Aves > Galliformes > Phasianidae > Phasianus > Phasianus colchicus. The sequence continues at coordinate 115,693,005 of NC_143436.1, forward strand.
GGATAAGCCCATGATTCTTATTAGCTAGACAGGCTGCAGTGTAATGCATTGCCAGACTACACAGTTACACACTTTATAAAGATGGGACAATATTTTCTATCTTCCTGGATAAGACATGCTGAAGCTGGACTAACTTCAGACAAGGCCTGGCAGAGGCCTATTACTTAAGATGGGCTGATTAATGAGGCAGCCAGCAAAGCAAAGCAAAACTGTTTCATTTTAGTATTTGTGTGTCCACATAATCTTCAGTTGCACTCCAAACCATATTGCAAGCCTAGATCATGCCATTCAGGCTTCCTACTCCAATTAGTGATATTTGTCATCTTCAAGGCAGGAAACCGAGGACAATCTTTACTGATTTCTCCTTAAAATAGATTGTTTACATTAAATGTATACATGCTTTTGCTTATTTTTGCTGAAGTTTTTGACAGCTCTTTAATACAAAATGCAATCTCCCTTGCCCTCAGCTGCTGAGACCCAGCCTAATTTCTCTCCTGGCTTTGGAAGGGGATGGTGGTCTCATCCTGTGTAGCTTGCAGCAAAGCAAATATATTCTAGTTCCATTTAATCAAACTTCTGGTGAATCTTTACCCTGCAAAAGAACACTGTATATACCCCTTAGGCATTCACTAATTGTGGCAAAACATTAAATATATTCATTGTTTTGACTGAGATAATAAACAAAGAAAAGGAATCCCATTCAGGAGCAGCAACAAACTATTCTGACTGAGTTAGTTGTGATTTGAAGCAGTTGTCTTTTCTTCTTTTGTGCTTTCATATTGATTACAGTTTGCACGCTTATGCTTATAAAAGCTTATTTTCATCTCATAATGACAATTTTTGAGTACCTATTCTCTTCTTAATTTTCTGTGAATCATTTTATTTAGACTTTCTCAAACATAAAGATAAATAAATGTGAAATTCAGCCTTGACATGCTTGTCCTCAAATGCCTGTGCATCTGTCATTGCATTACATCACTTTTTTTCCTTTACATCAAGACCATGGATGTTAAGTGACCCACATTTTAAAAGTTTATTTTAAACTGATTACAGATACACACTACCCAAATGAATCTGACTCTTTATCACACTGTGTTGATGGAACATTCAGTTTGACCACAAAAGGTGACTTAATTTCATTCAGGTCATTTCTAACAATGCTCAGAAGAAGAGAATTATCTACCATAGATTCATTTTAGTTTTTGTATGCTGTTAATTTCTCTCATGTTGTAAATTCTTTCATTCTAAGTTTGTTTTCATAGCATGTCCTGATTGCAAAGTGATAAGGAAACTGCACAGTTTGTATAGTATAGTAAGCTGTGGTTTTTATACCAGGTTCTAACAGGTCTGCAGTCATTATTCTATGATTTTCATTATAGCAAAGGTGCTCTGCATCAGAAACACGTTTGTGGTTCCTATTCATGTTGAAAATGAACTTAATGTCTTATCTTTTAGTGTAAACTAAATAAAATTGTAAGTTTGCCTCAGTGAGATTTCTTTGAAATACCAGTAATAAATATGAAAGCAAAATGGAATTGCTCACTCTCCTTCAGCCATTTATCCTGAAGCAGTTAAAAAGTGATTTTTTTATTTAGTTCAGTTATAAAATATTTATGCAGAAATACACATGAAGAAGCAATATTTCATTTAAAGAATGGCTGGCAGCAGGGGGCAAAGTGCACATTAAAAATAAATTAGAACACAATACTCATTATACAAACACTGGAAAAAATAGGAGTGTTTAGGATATAATTTTCTAAAAACACACATCTGCAGTAAGCTCCAGTGGTGCATATAGTAAGTGAAGTTTGTTATTTTTGTACAGCTGCTTATCTGTTACATACCATTTCCCACTGTAAGGAAAGCAAGCTGTTAATTCATTCAAATCAGCAGTGACAAATGCAGTCCTCTGTGCATTCTTTCTTTGTTTAGGTTTGTTTTTTAAATTAGAACCTCTCTCTTCTGCTATGTTAATTAATTACCTCCTGTTGTTTCCAATGAGCAGTAGGCTAGAACCATGGCCTTGTTCTGCTGGCTACTCTACCTACAAAAGGACTTCCGATTCAAATGTGCTGTCAGAAGCTCTGATCCTGGAAAAGCATATAACTATATAATGAGACCACCTTGGTTAATGTTAGGGAAGGAAATGTCTTTGATGGGACAGGATTTGCTGTGTAAAGGAAGTGAGGCAAAGGAAAGAGGATAAAGTAATAACGAGTGAAAAATAAATACTAACAAGTCTTAATTATGCTCTGAGAGCATTAGAAACCCAGGGACCAGTTGGAGTTATGGGGAAGGAAGATTTTTTGTTATGGCACATCAACTGAGAATTGATCAAACTGAATTCTACCCAGGCCATAAAAAAAAAAAAAAAAAAAAAAAGCATTTAAAAATACTGTTCATCTGGGTACATAAGCTTTTTTTAGTAAAGAAAGTAAAGAAAGTACCTACAATGAGTAGAAAGAGGAGAGTAACACAGATGCAATTTCTGCCTGTAGCAGAAATACTAAAGTCATAGCCTGAACCAGTGATTGAGCACCTGGTAGGAAGGCAGGGCCAACCCAGGGGAGCTTGGCTGCATGCAACGCACCTGAGTGACTGAAAGGGGGGGAGCCAGGATACGCCTCTTCCCAGACCTCATTTAAGGGTTTGCAGTGAAGGTGAGGGTATAGTACTGGAGATTTCTGCATGCGTTCTGAGGCCTTCTGAAGATAAACTGTTTTTCTTTCTTTTTTCTGTGTCTTTGGCTGTTGAGTTCGAGTGCTGGGCTGCAGCCTCGGTTTGTGCCACTCTGCTATTATTGCTGTACTTTTCATCACATTATAGCATGACCTATATTGTTACACTGACCATGGTTCCTAAATGTAGTGATGGCAAAAAGAAATTGTGCATCTGCTGAACAAAGGAGTAGGTGAACTTTAACCTGGACAGGTGCAGAATGTGAGGCTTTAGCAAGTCATGCTCAGAGCAGCATAACCTTTCCATTACAGGTGTTGCAGAGGAGAATATTGGGAATTGTCATAATTTACATAATCACGTATTTATTATAAATAGGTATTAATAGTTATCTTTATTGATATAAGCAGATTGGATAAGGTGTTCTCTACTTAAGTGGTAAGAATAGCTCCTGTTTCTAATTAATTCTAATTTATAAAAAAATTGTAGGAGGATAGAGTAGAGATAGACTGACCCTTCAGTATTGCTCCGTATGAGACTTAAGGGAACAGCACTATGTGCAATAGCAACAGCAGCATCATTTTTAGGAGAAGTCACTGTGTTTCTCCTTCCCAGGTTCCAGATTAAATTGTCACCATTCAATATTTCCCTGCTTTCCCCACTGGAGGAATGTAATCCACTGGTTTCTGCCTAGATACAGCCTCTTCACTGAGCCGTGTTGTCTCTTACAACTCAGTTGTGTTTACAGGGAGTTTTATGTGATGAATCCATAATTTCTCCCACTTAATATTTTCTTGAACTCTTCATTTTGCATTTCTAAGACATCATTGATTTTTGTGTCACAAAATGTACTATACCAATTCAAGGGAAAAGAAAGGAGGCATTCAATGATTTTATTCTAATCTTGACAGGCTGTATCCATCTGAAATAAAGTATAAGGTCATTCACCCTTTGACTCTGAGTCAAAAACTCATTCTTTTTCAAAATGCGAACTATTTCTGACATGGGACTTAGATTATCTCTACAGTAATAATGATTTATTTATTTACTTATTTATTTTTCCTTATAAGAAAATGTTCAGAACTTTTTTTTTTTTTTTTTTTTTTCCCCCCGGTAAGCTCATTGCATTTGGGGCATTTGGAAACAGACAACAGCCTGTGATCATCTGCATTATTGTTAAACTGATGGTTCAGATAGTTATTTATTCTATAGGCAAAAAGAAGAAAAGATCATATGTGGTCATATGTATTGCTAATACCACATATTAGTTGCAGTAGCTCGCGTGATCTTCTAAGATATACAGAGTTGTCAAAAGGTTTTAGCTGACCAGATAGAAGTTTTTGTGGTAGAATAGTCAGTCTTTTCTCTGCTAAGCTCATTAATGTTTGGTTTGCTGGAAATATGGGCATTTTTTGTTCCTGGTTGGATAAAGCATTTCTCATGTGCCTGTGCAGTTAACTTGCAGTTCTTGCCTAAACATTTTTTAATTTCACAAAAATAAGTTACTTCCACTCAGCTAATCAAATGACTCAAAAGATATTTGTCAACTCTTCTTTTCCTGATCCTCTGAGTGAGATACTAGGAAGCATAGCTGCTCTGGAGGGTCTGCTGCAGGAGAAGGAGTTAGCACAAGTTTCTTGCAATTCTGTTCAAACTTGTGAGGACTAGATAACATAGATGTCTGAGGTGCACATATAGACCCCCAAGCTGTTGAAAAAATTATTAAGATACTTGGAGCAGCTGAAGGAATCAGTGGTAAAGTCAGGAAGCTATGAGGGAAAGTTCTTGATCAATGAAAATAAGAGGTAATGAGAGAAGGTTGTGCTTTGGTAGTTAATAGTGAGCATAGTGTCAATGCAATTTGTGAAAGTACGATTTGTTGTGTTGTATGTAATGTGTTGTAGTAGGTGAGAACTGAGTGTTGTGGGAGTTGACAAAATTATTCACACTAGTGTCCATTTCCTCCATCTGTTGTAGACTGATATTTTTTCAGCTGAGGAGGAAGCAGATTCGGTTTTGATTCAAACATTTTTTTGGAGGGTTTTTTCTCTTGCATGATATCCAGAAGATATACTGAATTCTGTACTTTCATGCTGCTTTGTGCCTGAAGTTAAAGTCAGAAAGCAATCGATTTTCTTGTTCCTTTGCTAAGCACAATTCAAGCCTCCTCCTTGCTTGCAGGTTTGCACAAGATCCATTTCCCATGAATGCTATCACTGAGACACAAAACTAATAGATTTTGTCTCCCAGAAGTCCTGACAAAGTGTTTGGAGACAGCAATTGTTGTCCGTCTGAGGAGAGAAAGAAGAATCATTTTTTAGATATTCACATCTCTGTGTCTCTCTTGGAAAAAGTGTAAGGAATATTGACTTGGCTTGAGACCTGTCAGACCACACGCCGATTTCCCTGATGATGCCAGGCAAAAGTAAAGATATGGCACATGTGAGAGAGAACTGCAAGCAATGTGGGCACAAGGAAATACAGTATCTTCCTTAGTGAACTGATTAGATGTGGATTTGTGACACTGCATTGCCTGATAACTTCAAGAAGTCAATACTGGTGCTTTGGATTCAGGTCAGTGGAGATGAGTGAAGAGGAGTCTCTTGTTGGAAAATACAGTGATTTATGGTCAGTAAAATCCATGGCAGGAGCCTCTGTGCGAAAAGAGGCAGCCCTGTTGGCACACCAATTAGCTATGTTTGTAATTGATGACATGGCTGGAAATCACTGTGATTCATGAGCAATAATATTCGTGACAAGAGCAACTCTTTCATTTCAGGGAAAAAGACCAGGAACTGCTCTAAATTGTTCATGATTGTGATTAATGGCTTGGGAAGATAAATGGTGAGTGGGTGCCTGAGACCAGTGCTGTGCTGAAAAATCTATTTAAGCCACCTTCAGAGGAACAGGAAGGAGAGGAGGGAATAGCTGTCTGAACATCACTGCTTGTCACATACCTCCCACAGACTCTAATGGGGTATTAAGGGATGTGCAGGTGGAGCAAAATTGCAGAAATGATTGTTACTGGGCAAATTTTTATTATATTGATTCTCCAACCTTTTGTACTCTGCAAGCACAGCCAGTACTTTGTGGTATATCCAAATTTCTCTTTGTGATGAAAGAATCCCCAGTGAAAATAAGTGAAAGGAAGAAGGGAGGGAGGAAAGAAAGAATGGACGGTAGGAAGTTTGTAGAAATCGCAGACAAGAAGTAGGGCTTAGTAAGTCTCTATATACATTACTTTCTAGCAATCTTGGGAGAAGCAGAGAATCTCTAGCTGGATGAGACAACAAACAGCATCTACAGAACAGGACAGTGAACAGTGTCAGAACCTCAGCCAGCAGAGCTCTGCCCAGAGCAAAGAGCCCCAGTCTGCAAACTTAGAAATCAGATCTGAGGGAACCGAGGCAGAATTATTTTTAAAAGGGAAAATGAGTACTAAGAAAAACAACCATGAGATGAGGGCACTGACTTATCAGCCCACAAGTCTGTGGGCTCCTTCTTGTTCAAAGATATCATCTGCAGGTTGTTCTGAGAATTATAACCGAAATCCTTTTATCCCTCCATCTTTCAGTACGCTCATGGCAGAATTTAAGTCTAATGTTTAAGCTCTTCGAAAGAATATTCATTTTCGGTATCAAATGCTAATAGACAACTTTTCACCTCATTATCCTCACAACAGCTATTTTCATGAAAGGTTTCAGTCCATTAAATTTGAGCTGTCTTAAGCCAGAACACCTTGTTCATTCTGGATGTATACAGATACCAGCCTAGCTGATAATATCTGTCATCAGTGCCCAGTAACCAAAGATCCAGGTTATGGATCTAAAAAATTCCATTAGACTCTATGTCATCCAGACACTGAGAAAGAAGAAACCTAATACATTCAACATATAGTAGATATGGACAGTGAATGCAAGTGAGGATACAGTAATGCTATAAGTCTTATCATATTAGACCTAAATTTCAGTGCCTAGAAGCAAGGTGCCAAATTAAGTGTGTGCACCTGTATGTTCCTGAAAACACAGGTTCATATTAAAGATTATAAAATCAGAGCTTGGCCTTGAAGAGATCTGCCTTTGGCATTCAACTTTTGCTTATGCTGAAGTTCCCACTCTCCAGGGAGATGAATTAGTTTCTTCTCAAATCTTAACATGTGAAACTTGGCTAACTTTTTTGTCCTAACAAGCCAGCCATTTATTACTATTTCGTAACCTCTATGAATGAACAAGAATTTCACAAAGAAAATCTTTATTTCTGTTATATCAGGATACTTATATTTTTTTTTTCCCTTTGATATTAGTATTTTATTATTTTGGATAATTTGCTGTCTTTCTTGACAAATGTTTTCAGAAAAAAATAACATTAAATCAGTTATTTAAAAATGGTTGACTATTCTTTAACCTGGCGCTTATTCTTATAAATTTGTTTTTTAGTTTGTTTATAGGAGTCTATAAATCTCTCAAGAACAATAGCATAACCGAGTAATACAATTTGATATAGTGAGCTTGAGTAATAAACATAACATTTATTCAAGAAGAATATCTGAGATAAAAACATAACATTAGGCCAATATCCTTGCTGGAGCAGTTATTTCTGTTGGGTACAATTTTCACTTCCCTGAAGAAATCAGGCTGAGATAATTTCACTACAGCCGCTCTCTGACCATCACCTTCAAGATCCTTTTAACTTGCTGAAATTTTAATCCCATTAAAATAAAATTGAATGGAAGGAAAGAAATCTCAAGGATAACTAAATGGTTGCAAATATCTAGAAAACTAGTAGAAAGCAGTGGTGTGAATTAGTGCTTTCAGTGAGAGAAGATGAGTTGTTTCCCATCACGCTGGCAGGAATCTCAGGCCCATCGTGTGCGACAACAAAGTGCCCAAGAAAACACAACTGACTGCAGTTCCTTTCAGCTGGAGGGATTGGCAGGGAGACAGGGTGCATCTACCATGCTTCATTGCTTCTGCTACTTGTGTAAAAAAAAAAAATAAATAAATAAAAATTAAAGCTGTATTTAATATAAAGGCAGCTGCTCTGCATTCTTCATTTATTTTTCATTAATGATTCAGAAAATACTTCTGTGGTCGGTAAACCTCCTTAGCAGCTGAGTTTTCCTTTGTGAAAACAACTAAAAAAATGTTGCCTTTGTGACAAGTTGAAAGATGTCTTTTAAAGTTTCTCCTGTGCTTAGCAAATTCTCCAACTGAACTTAAACCTGTGACCATGGATCTCATCAAACTTGTAGGTTGGTGCAAGTCTTATTCTAAGGCTATCCGTGTTCCACTGCTTTTGACTTTAATACTGCCATTAACTTACCATTTGATGCAATTTTCTTTTCAAAAGATATTTCTGCCTGAACTGTTTGGGGCGACCTCTGCTCCCCATAGAGTTTTGAGAAACCAATAGTACTTCACATGAAGCTGCTGAGCTGTGAACAAGTTCTCTGCTGATCGAGGTGTCAGGACAAAAGACAATTTGGAAAAAAAAAAAAAAAAAAAAAAGGGGGATCTCCCTCACAAAATGCCAGCATCTTGTACGTGTGTTGAAGGTGCTCTTCTTGCTGAGTTTTAGAACCTTCTATCCTATAAAGCAATTTCTCTTTGGTTTCTTAAGGATCTCTCTTATTCTAAGAGAAATTGGAACTGGTGTATGCTACTTTTCACAAATGAAATTTCATTTATCATCTGGTACCATCTTTCTCTCATGTCTGTTTGAAGTGTGAACAGTAATGTAGCAAAAATAAAGACAGCTGTATTAGAAACAAGGTCATGTACACAGTTTTCTTTACTCATATTTTACTTTGGGGAGTAAACAGCCAGCTCCAAATCACGTGTTTAAATTCTTAAGCCTACAAGGTGAATGTCCATTTCCACTATGACATATTTAGATTTTCTTCTCTCCAAAGGCAAATCTATGGTACTGAAATAATGTCTTTGGAAAAAGTTTCTGCTGATATTCCTAGGCATAGAAATGTTGAAATTTTGTGATAATATCTACTCTACTGAGTTTTCAGACAGGCGAGCAGAATTGCTCCTGTAGCTGAGGTCTTGTTTGATGAAACATTAAGGTAAACACAAATGCTATTTGTCAAACTCAGAATGGTTTTCTTAAGGGCAAACAGTTAATGCCCCTGTGTGGTGACCTTAATTACTGGAAGCAGAAGATTGATATAAAAAGAAAAAGAGTTTGGAGTATCCTGCAGCCCTGGCTATCAGCGAAGCTTATCACTCTTGCCACTGGCCCTGTTTACTCAGTGCTTGCCCTCCTTATCTTACTACAACGTTGACTTTCTTTCTTCAGTTAGTTGCTACTCACCCTCCAAGAATTAAGATTCCTGAAGTGATAGACTGACTTTGTGGAAATAGTTGTTTCTCTCCCCCAACTTATTTTCATTCAATCACTCCTTTTTTTTTCTTCTCTCATTTTTTTTTTCCTATAAACTAGAACTATAATAGCAAACCTACGTGTTCATGTTTATCCAGTGTGGTTTTACCTCATCAGATCTTCTGAAGAGAGAAAAATCTCTTTGCTTAGATCCCACACGGCTTAGCATATGTAGTCTTATTATTCCCTCTCATGCCCAGTGAAACTAAGTATATCTCAGATGATGTAGTTAATTTTGTAGAGATGAAGACAAATGTTTTCTGAGGAAAATTCCATGCATGTGGAAAGTAATTTCTTTCAGTTTCTCTAATTTATGGTATCTATTTATTTTAGTCAGTTTGAATTAATTACTTGGTCATGTATATTTTGTGGCTAATACTTACAGGCATTACTCATCGAGAATTGGGGATCATTTCTCCTATAGATGTATTCATGGTTGGCTCCCTGTAATGCTGTTATGGATATACTGAGACAAAAGTCTGATCAAAGTTTTTCATTATCTCCCTTAGATTGGAGACAGGTACTTTTACTTCTTCCTTTATACTCTGCTAGAGGGAGACTTGTTTGTTTCCAGTAAATTTTTCTATGTGATGAGACAGAGAGACTGGTTTGAAACAAACTCTGGAATCTGTCCAAATTGAAAGATGAACCTCTGCCCTTAGTGTAGGCTTTGACTAATCTGAGGATAGCGTTCATTTTTTTTAATGCTTCTTCAAAGGCAGTAGGTTGATGGTTCTTAAAATCAGCTCATCTGTTTTTCTCCAGTTACAAGGACAACACCATAGTTGTTTAGGATCTGTGATTAAAAATAACACAGATCATGATGCAGAATAACAAACGATGCCTCCCCTAAAGCATTTGCAGTCAAGACAAAGACTATGCCTTAAGGATTATCCTAACTGAAAAGCAAGGTGCCAATTAATCCCCAATTAAATTGATTGTTTCTTATGTTGTGAACAGGATCTGGACTTAAACTAGCTCATTATATATAGGTCACTATGCACCATTAATTAGATGGGAACATTTTTCTGTCATTATGTATTTGACCAGATCATGTTAATAATGATCTAGTGGTGTAAACATCTTCATACTATTACCCAATGCTTCATTTGCTAAGCTTCCAGAAGAACATCCTCACTATAATCAATGCAATTTCTTTAAGAAGTGCCATAATTAGTTAGAAATATCTCTGATAATTACATAATGACGGCAGAGACAGGGGAGAAAAGAGAGGTATCTTAAGGTCAATATGATGGCTTCTAGCAAGTCTATATAAATTTCCACTATGCAAGTCATTTTCCCTTGTGAGATTCATTTTACTCAGAAAAAAATCTTTATTCTTTCTGTGTCCTCTGATTTCTGTAGACCTTTTCAGTATCAGGAAAGCTACCTGCTGTAGCTACAAGATCTGAAAATAACAAAGGGGCAGATAGTGAATTTAGCCTCCAGGAAAGCAATTCAGAAAATGAGCTGCTTTCCTTATGTTGGTTTCATTGCTATATCTTCATGTTGATCTTTATTCTTTACAGCACTGTGGAATTTCAGGTCAACCTGAAATTTTACCTACAGGGCTAATTGCAGATATTGAACCAAAGTTCAGACTATTTCAGTTTTGCTCTGATTTTTCCCACCTCTGAGCAAATGAACATTTGTTGTCCTCCTTGTGTTGTGTGATTCATGCAAGGATAAACCCCTCAAATGAACAGTGAGGGCAAACTACAGAATATGTCCCCAGAACTGGAAAGCAGCAGCAGAACTGTGTAGTTTGTGGCTCTTCTCTGAAAAGAGATTATACAGTCTGGGTGAGAAAAAAAACATGCACTAATGGTGAAAAGAAGAAATGCAGTTTATTGTTTGTTTGAGAGGTCAGACATAGAGTTCTCTGAAAATTGTCAGCCAAACCAAAATTATTGTTTAAACTGCATGTCATGGACCACTGCTTCTCTGCAAAATGCATAGAGCAGTTGCATTATGGCAGATTTGAAAACAGTGCAGAGCCTTGGAGCACTGGCATCAAACAACACTGAATAAAGACACTGTCATCTTCCATATCTGAGTAAACTAAAAGCTTAGAAAATTTTAGAAAACCAGCAGCGATTGCATCGAATTCTGTAAATGTATCCACTCTTGAAGAACCTACGTTTTATTGGTATATCTTCATTCAGTAGCTAAACAGACAGTTCTTTTTCAAAGCTGTATTTTCATTCCATGTTTTGTCATTTCATCTATTCCATGGGGGGTTTTAATCAGCCTATAACAGTCTATACTGGTATCCTTCACACAGATCTTGACCATCCTTTACTTTTTCTGAACTTACTAAGATTGTACTTGAATAAGTAGGGTCAGCTATAACCTTAGAAGTTTATTGAAATCTCCTATTCATTTTTTCTCTTTTAACAGTTCCTTCTGAAGAAGAAAAAGGACAAGGAAAAAAAAGAAAGCATTAAAAATTTACTTTCCAACAGGGAATTTTACTTCTAAAACCAGAGAGGCAGAAGGAGGCATGGTTGTAAACAACAGTTTGTGAAGGCTTAGTGAAAGTAATGTGCAGTGCTGTTCAAAGGAAAGAAAGTTGTCCTTTCAGTTAGAATGAAATCACACTAAAGAAAGCTGCTATCAGAGAGCTGTTCATGGCCATCCCTGTAAATAGTACTTAATGAAAATAACAAGTGGAAATTGCAAAAATCTTCCACTTTTTATGTTTTAGAAATGAAAAAAAAAAAAAAAAAAAGACAAATATATGGAGACTTTGCCTAGTGAAACTGATAAACAGAAGATAGAAGAGACTTTAGTATGGGGTTCAGCAAGTGTTGGGGTTTAGCCCAGTGGGAAGCTCAGCACATTTACATTACAAACAGCCATTTACTGGCTCCCTGAGCACAGTGGGATGGGAGGGAGAATCGGGAAAATGGTAAAGCTTGTGTGTTGAGATAAAGACATTTTAGTAGGTCTGGAAAGGAAAATAACAGTAATAATAGTGATAAAAGAATATACAATGATGCACAGTGTGATCACTTGCCACCGACTGATGCCCGCCCACCCAGCCAACACCACAATTTTTATTGTTCAGCATGATGCCATATAGTATGGGTCACACCATTAGCCAGTTTGATCTACCAGTCCTGTTTCTATCCTCTCCTTGCTTCTTGTGCACACCCAGTGCCTCACTGGCAGAGCAGTTTGAGAAGTCCATAACTTAATATAAGCATGGCTCAGTAACAACTAAAACATTGGTGTGCTAACCTAAACACAGCACCATATTACAAACTGCTAGGAGAAAGTAGGCTCTATCCCAGCTGAAACAAGAGCAGTGACTTACACCATTAATATGGTGCATATGACTTACAATTACATGATTACATGCCTTCACTATCCCAACAGAGATGGTCTGGCTATTGTCCAAAGTAATTTCTGTTAAGAAATTTGGATTTGTATATGGAAGACGTCAAAGATGCAATGCATTGATATCCAGCTAAAAGGAAAGCTATTAAGTATGTAATTTTTTTCTGTAATATTAACAAATAATTTTAGAAATAAAGTACTAAACGTTAACAAAACTGTGGAGATGACTTTGGCCTCATCCTCACAATCTGCTAAGCTGAAAGGATGCAGAAAAATAATTAACGCAAGAACATCTCAAATGATTCTATTTAGGAAAAAAATGTGTTCAGCTGGCATATAAAGGATTGATATCAGTTTGTGCTGATGTAAGAGACAGTGGAGCAAGTTAGAGGTGGGAAAAACTGTTCAACAATCACAGTGAAATACTTCTGCTCATGGTCTGGATGGAGTAGTGCTGTTATTACTCTCCCAGGCAGTTGGATACCATAGCAAAGAGAACACAATTGCAACTAGAATTGACAAAGAGAGAAAAGAAAAAAGAAATTGCAGTGATAATGAAGTTCAAGCCATCGTTCCAATGTTTCTAAGGCTCTGAATTTCTGTATTTGTACCTGCATGAATACTGAAAAATATTACAGAACCCCATGAGGCCTCCAGAACATTTGTGCTACTCATGTGGAATAGTTGTCTATGGGCAACTATTTTAGACAGAATAAATTCTATGTCTGAGAGTGTATTTTGGAACTAGCAGTATATTTAGTATATTATGTTTATTTTTCTCTTTGTGTATGTTCTGCAAAACAATATTGAGTTTTCTCAAATGGATTTTCTATTCAAATAGTTCTGAGTGGCAGTTTGTTCCCCAGCTATTCCCTGTAAATATTAATAATTTGAGAGGAGTTTTTCAGTTGCACTCAGATCTCATGCTGTGGTCTTGGCTTCTTGGTTGAATGAGCTTAATTCCTAGCATCATGTTTTCGATGTGAGGGCTTGCACAGGAATTTGATGTATTTCTTACAAGTACTCTTGAATATTCATATAGTATCTTTTACATTGAAAAACATTCCCAAAAGTAAAATGCAGATTCACAGAACATGAAGCAGCAGTGAAATAAATAAGTGTAAATTCAATGCACGCTTCTGAAAGCTTTGGGAATAGAGGCACTGTATTGGAATCTCTCAGAAATTATAAAAAGTAAGTTCTACAGAAAAAAAAAATGCTAATTTTTCATCAAAAAATGAAACAGTTAAATTTGTGAGCTTTGGGGGAAACGGATCTTATGCTTTTTGATTTCATTTTTATTTTTATGCTTTACTAGGCTTGAAAGTATGGGGAGAAAAGTCTTCCATGAAAAAAATGAAGTCAACAAACAGCTCTCTCTCAAAACTTGTTTTGGAAGGGAAAAGTTATAGACTCTTTTTTGGTATTTGTCCTATTAGGAGAGCTGGTAACACAGGAGCCCACCCAACAAATGCAGATGGAGAATGAAACAGAATCAATAGCGAAGGGAGCCACAGGAGAAGGAGGTCAGTAGCTCCTTTGTCCTTGAGCTAGGATTCAGGGAAAGCTCATCTCAGTGACAGCCACTGCTGCATTGCTGTACAGCAGAGGAAGAGTACAGCTACTCTGCACAGTGCTGCAGCTCAGTGAGAGAGTGGCTCTGGGATTAGTTAAGATTCTAAAATTTCAGTGAATTCTTCTAAAAAATATCTGTTGCAATAACTGCTGAACTTCATTTTCATTTCAAACAGCAATCATTTTTATGACACAGAAAAAAAAACCTGCATTTGAAATTGATGTAATACTACATGTATTTACCCCTTATTTACTTATTGCAATAATGAAACAGTAGTGACAACAAAATTTTTCTGAGACAATAGCTTAAGTTTCACTTTGGGCTCATTTCCACAGCCACAATCCCTGTGTTCAGAGAGAGACATATAAATTGACACAGCTTTAACTTTAGATGTTAAAATGTACAGCTAAAAAACATTTGCACTTATTTGCTTTATGTTCTCTTCACAAACTGGTCCCATTGGAATGCTGTTGCTTTCACACTGTACTGCTGAAGTTACTTCATTTAACAGCTTTGCTGTTCTTCAGCTTGGCTGCCTTAGTATCCTGAAAGTAGATAATTTTCCCCCTTCTAATATACTGATGCTAAACTTTGTGGAACAGAGGGGTGATCCTTGTAAACAGACCTCAGTCAGTGCTTTCTATCTAACAACTGTCCACAGGTTGACCTTTTCCTCTTCCATGCTCTGAGTCTCCAACTCTCCTAAATGGTAGATGGTCATTTTTAATTTTCTTTAAATTCAATGACAGTTATAAATTGAAGCTACAGCTTGGTTCACAGGTATCATTGGAAAGGAAGACTATCCACAAGGATTCATACAGATGCAACTGCATGTGCATGGGGCTTAAGGAGACAGCATTATCTGCTGCATCAACTTTTCTGTGCACAGAATGGTCGACTAAAGAGGAGGGGGATCCCAATAGACCCTACTTGACTAGACGTAGATGGCATCTGAAAACACGGTGCCAACAGCTGGTAAAAATCACCTCTTTTCCCAGCAGTGAGCGCTTGAGCAATATAAACCTCAGTGCCTATGTGGGGCAACACCTGCTAAGTATCTGTTAAGATAACATGCTGGTACACTGTGGATGAGCGAGTATTCCTTAGTGCTGCATCTCCCACAGTTTCTGTGAATGTTTATTAGAAACCAATGGCTAAAAGCAACTTTGATCCTGACTCAATATATTTGGTCCTCTGGGACAGACAGGGTAAGAAGCCTTTATTTATCATCCAACTGCAGTGCCCTACAAATTCCTTTTTCCACTGCCGCTCTGACCTCCAGCACAGATCTTTCCTCATCTTTGTGACCTGTTTCACCCATGCCCACTTTCCTTCTACTGTGGACGGAGGCACAGGGGTAGGAGTGCTTCTTCCAAAAGGGATGCTTGGGCTATCAACTGTTTTTGAAAGCAGTGGTGGGAGAAAACAGTGTTGACAAAACAGTGCTGTTAAACAAGGGCATAGAATCATAGAATAGGCGTTGTTCTTCCTGACCTAGACAAAGAAGATTTTAAAGTAAAGTAAGGAGCAGAGCCTCCTCAGGAAAGTGGATTGAGTGGCTGAAATACAACCGCAAAGTCCCAGGCTCTGGGAAGAGAGGCTTTTTCTTCAAGAAAGGAAAACAAAGATGTTTAATACTAGACTGAAGTAAAGGTTGCTGACATCTGATTGGCATGAAGTTAATGGCAGCATTTAACACTTGTCCTGTTTCCTGACTCAGTCCATGTGGAATGTCTTTCCTCTCAAATCCAACCCATTTTTCCTACACACTAATCTAAGCACACTAATCTGAGATCTTTGCTTTCTTTGTTCCTGGTTGTATCTGAGAGCAGACCAGTTTTGCCAAGTCTGGGCTCTAGGACACATCTCAGGGAAGTGATGTCATTATAGTAATGTAAGAGGAGAGGAGAGTGTGACACGTAGCCGGTCTGGCTCTCCCAGGCCAGATGCCTAATTATTATAATACAGTCCATTAAAAAAGCAAAAAACAGCCATTTATAATAACCTACTTTGCCCTCAAGTCCCTTTCTTCCAATCCATCATCCTTACAAATGGGTAAAGAGGCACTCTTGCTCTATGAGTTGGTAGGAGAGTAGGTGTTTTTGACTTAAAAATGAGTAACTGAATTTTACTAGGCAAACTACCCTGGTTGGATTAATGTCGAAGTTGAGTGTGTCTCATGCAGAAAAATTAGTCATTCAAAAAAAGCATTGAGGATTTGTTGCATCCATACAAGAATTTCGAGTCGAGTGTATTATTGAGTGTGCTTTTAAAAAAATGTTGATGTAGTTGGTTGAAGGTAATTTGCATTAGGAGAAAGAGCAAGCTGAAAGTCAGTGACTTCTGTAAAAAAAAAATGGTGAGTTGGTGAACTGCTTCCTGAATTTTTGATTTCTTTTGCGCTGAGGGAAGCAGCAGTTTATTTGCATTATTTGAAATAAGATGCATTTAAGGGAAGTAATATTTGTCATCACATTACTTTCTCCTCTTCATGGCAAAAACTATGGAAGTCCTGAAAACTTACTAAGGGAAGTTGAAGAGGAAATACTATAGAAGATGGTAATAGTGATCTTTAATGAGGAGTCAGTAATCAATGTAGATAATAACCAGCTTTTTGAAGGATTAGCATCATTAGTATTTTCTCCTAGCATGCCTGTCATTGACTGCAGGCACGAATTAATCTCTTAAATCCTGTTCAGTGAAGTGATCTATGGCCTTCTACAGCATGTTAGGAAGTTAAAAGTCAAGCTTGATGGATTTGGCCTTTGCATTTACATCTTTTAATCAGTGCTATGCACTGCAGTCTTGTGTATTTAAAATACTTGACTGTACAGAAAGATACAAACGGTTGGGAAGGCTCAAAAGTCTTCATTTTTCATCTTTGCATGCCAGTAGAGTTCTTGACTAGCTTTAGTTCTAATTAAGTTAATTAGATGTTTATTCCCGGTGTGTTGTGCTGCTGTCCCACGCTCATACATGGGACAGTAACTTAGGGAGAACGAGCTCTCGGATAACTATGGTGTTTTAAAAAAATTCTGTAGATATGCACTAAAGATTAAATTATGAACTCTTCTATATTACAAACCTGTTGTGAGACTATATTGCTTTATCTGTGTCCTTATTGCAAAGGTTGAAGGAAATACATTTTATTGCACCAGCTGGGCTTGTGTAAGAATCTATGTCAATATAGATTAGCATTAGAAAGAAAGGCTTGTATTGCAAGTAATTTAATTGAATCTGGGTGGAATCAAGTATTTGGTTTATGCACTTCATGAATTGGACTTGATGAGCTTAAATATTTCCAAAGCAGAAAACTGATCATGAAAATAAATCTTAGATCATAGATCTTGACCATTAGAATGAATATTTTGAATACACCTGCTACTTTTGCTTAACACTCCTCACCCCACTAAAATCCAAATAGAAGTATAACTGGTAAGTTATTAGTAGTTTTTCAGGGTATATCATGCAAGTCCTTGAAACAAGCAGCCTTACAGTGAGCTAAAAAAAAGTATTTTAAAAGGACAAATCAGGGACATCTATTACAATATTTGATCTGTTTAAGATAAATAGTACTCTTGGATGAGCTACGGAAAACTAGATCTTCAATTACGAAAGAATAGGAAGTATTTAGGTGACATACAGTACTAACATCTTAATGAAAAGGCAATGGTCACGCTACTATAGCAATTCAGGAGAAATATTTCAAGGATTTGAGAAGCAGACTGAGCACTGACAAATCAGATTAAATGCTCCTAAGCCATGGGAAGAATAATGTTTCTTCTGGTAACTGACAACTAGCCACATGTAGCTAGTAGTGATGGTCATCTTCAGAATTTTCATCATTTCTGTTTGCCTTGGATAAGCAGCTGAGAGCTTAGATATCTGTGAGAAGACCATCCAAGTCATTTCAATATGGAGAAATGAGCAGGAAATCTTTCATAAACAGATTTTTCTCATGAGATTTCTTGCACTCCTAGGCCTGGCCCTAGGAAAAATGCTCTTATGTACACTGTTTCATAGTATTGTTTGTCTCATCAGCAAAAAATATGTAGATATACCCAGATCTACCAGAAACCAGGTGTTTAAGACATCATAAATATTTATGGCATAGAAAAAAGTCACTTCTCAACTCAGAATTATTGAAAAGGCCATTTTATATTTCACATTTTCTTATCCAGTACTTCCATTCATCATTTACTAATCTGGCAGCATAAAGAACTTAGGGGTAGACAGTGTTCCACAATATTCATTTCAGTAACTGGGATCCAGGTGACCAGATTTTGGTAACTGGCTATGCTGTGAATTCAATGTCTCTGCACAAAAGTTCACTGCTCTGTAACAATTTCTCTCTATCCTATATTTGTCTGTATAAACTGAAAATCCTAAGACTGGGACATTACAGTTTTTAGTTAAATAGGTATGTTTGCTAAGCTTAAAAGTAAGAAAGGAAGCAATATTACCAAAACTCAGCATAATGTCAGTCGTGAGTAACAGGAATGGCTCTTTGGGTAAGAACCATGCTGTTCCCAAACAGGCCACCAATAATTAAGTTTAAACATCTGAAAATTGATCTACTAAACAGTGAAAAAGAGATACACTGACAATAGCAGGACCTAAGTCACTTCTTAAGGGCAATCAATGGGACTCAAAATTGATGAGAGGAGCTGAGAAAATTTGTAGGCTAGCTAGAAGATGAAAAAATTAGGCACTTTATAGAACTTTATAGTTGTCATATAAACACAGACAATAATAGTTGTCATATAAACACAGGATTATCATAATATCAGAACAGAAATTTTCCTTGGAGAACTGCAGAAATAAATCAGATTTTTGTATTCAAAAGCTATGCAATGTCACCTTTTCTAAGATCCGAAAGAGTTAATGTGTTAGTAATTTTATATTTCATAAATATATTTTTATATCCTTTCCTCTCTCTTATACACTACCTCCATCTCTGACACTTCCTTTCAGTTTCTCTCTCTCTTTCCCTTCTTTTTCTAATGATTCAGGGGTTACTTCTCTTCCAATCGTTCTTCAGTAGAATTTTGTAATAAAATTTCCATGCTCTAAATCTTGGGAATTTGTAATTTATTTCTGAATTTCCGTAAATAGACCACATTTTCATAGACCACACTTATCACTTTGCATAACTTCTTTAGCCTTTATTATCTATATAGAAAATACTGTTTATTTTTTGGACAATTTTTTTTTCCATCATCAATCTGTAGACCCAATTGTATTGGGTTTCCAGTAGTTTTTTTTCCCAATAATACTTTCTGGAACAAAAGTTTTATTCCCTATAACTCAATGAAAACTGTCTATCTTCTGGTTACGTGGATTATACTCATTGTCTTCTAACACAAGTCCAACAGTTGCTAAACTCTGCTAGCTAAAAGAGACTTGCAGAGACATGATACCACTTTGAATATTTATTTTTTTCTGCAGCAGTATCTTAATCACTTTATTAGCAATATTAGCCTATCAATCACAATATTTATGCTTTTCATTGCAATTTATGTCCAGCATCATTATGCGTTCTCCATTATACTTGGGATTCTAAAATCCTGAGCTGCTATGGAGGCCATAACTTATGCTGAATCTATTTCTTATATAGTCCTTGACCAAAAACCTAGGGAAAGTTATAAATAAGAGTTTTTTTGTCCACCTGAATGAGAAATAATGATTAGCCAAAACTGAACCAACAAATGTGTAACATAGGTGAGGACTGTTTTATACTAAAGTGCAGTAAAGTTACAGTAGAAGTGTAACAGAGGTGGGAATGAATGGCAGACTGCTAAAAGTTCTCTTATTTATTATTTCACTGAAATGAAAAGAGTTGGACTTACTTGGATTTTGCTTCTATAAGAAAACTATTTCAGTGTAAATGTGGCTTTTTGTTGGTTTGGAAATAAATCTTGGATCTGAGAAAATCAGGAAAACACAAAAATATATCAGGAGAAGAAATAGTTGTAAAGGATAAGGAGTAAACTGAGGAGTGTGCAATATACATGCTATTGCATTTACAGTTTGACACACTGTATTGGTTAGTTCTAGCATTTTAACTGTATTCCTGTGGGAAGGTTTACCAGTTTTTTTTTTGAAGGAAACAAAACTCTAATTTGTATGCCACAGCAAGCTTTCTCAAGACCTAGGAAACCTGATTTCTAGTTTTTGTATTTGTTTTCTTTCTTTTTTTTTTTTTCCAGTACTGTATGCTGCAGAAAACCAGTGTGATATATATTTTGATTTAATGATGCTCAAAAATTGCAGAGAAGCCAGTGAAACCCTTAGCTTGCCTTCATAACCCAGAATAAATAGCAAGCAAATCAGTGAAAAAGCACTACATGCGTTAGGTAGTACAGATGCCTAATAGATCAGAAGGCTTGATAAATGCATTAAAGATTATTCCTCTCGTCTAAGAGTTGGTTTTGGAAAAAACAATAACAGAGCAACAGCAACAGAAAAAACACCAGCAGCATATTACACCAGAACAAAAAATAAATTTGTGGAAATATTCCACATTTCCAGTTTATTAAATGTTTCTGGTTTTTATGTCGATTTATGACTCTTGCTTTCCTAATTACTTCATGGGGAGAAGAGGAGGGTCTTTTTTTTTTAATTATTACATAGTTATTTATTTATTTATTTATTCCCTCTACATGACCTTCTTTCTTCATGATTCAGTCAACCACTGAAGGATTTAAAGGATGGGATAGATAGCTTCTCTCAGCATTGCCATTGAAGTGGAGCCAGGAGGAGGGAAGGGAACGGATGTAGAAGTACTGTTGGGCCAGGAAACACAGAGCAGGTAGGTAGCACAGGGGAGGTAAAAATGCATTTGCAAAATATAGTGTCGATATTTGTGCCCAGTAATATTAATATTGTTTGCTACTTCATGAATCTAGAATGTTAATAAATGAATGGTCTATAGAGCTCTTGCTATTAATCAAAGACTAATTAGTACTTCTAAATCTCTTTTGCAACAGGGTAATTCTTCTGTTTTCAGAATATGGGATTTTACACTACAGTTACCATTCTTATGGAAAAATGCAAAAGTATGTTGCAATTACATTGCAAATTCAGTGCACAGGAGCTTTAAAAATAGGCTAGCGGGAGATGAAGGAAATAGTGGAAACTATGGCTATAATTTTGTATAAGTGGTAATTTGTCCCAACTTTAATTCAACAAGGGTGCCAGCAGAAGTGGAAAGTGCTGCCTTAGACGAAAGAAGGAAGTATCAGGTTCAAAGGAAAAGAAATACATAGAGTTAAATTTCAATTTTCTTGATAAGGCAGAAGGTCACAACATTTAGCCAGGTTTTCTTGTTTCCTGCAGCCAAAAGGCAGATGGAAACTTTTTATGAATAATCAGGAAGATGGGTTGAAGAAGGAATGCCAAAAACAGCCAAGACTGAAGGAAGGAACAATATGAACTGTTGCTGACATTCTTTTCTGCATTAGTAGAGGCAGTATGTGTAATGTAAACAGTGTTTGCAGGGTGAGATGATAATTATAAAGAAAAAAATCATTAAGATAAACAATATCCATGAATATATAGGGAATCTTGCACATGTATTAACTAAAGCAAACCCTAAAATTACGTAGGATTTACAGAAGAATATGGGTTATAGATCAAGTTCTTGAGAAGTAATCTTGAGCAGAAGAGAGAGGAGAAGGGATAAAGCTACTATAATATTGACATATCAGCTCTCTAAAGGAACTGAGAAAGAGGATGGCTGCCAACACAAGGATCCATAGGAACAGCATATAGGAAGACGAGATATTTTAAAATACCAAGGATTCTGATCTAACTTGTATTTATCACAGTAAAGTCACTGAAAAACATGCCTACAAAATTACTCCACAGATTTAACTTTCCCTAAATATATCACAAGTGAAGCTAACTAAGATCACAGAGGAATTGCTCACATGCACCTAAATAAGAAATGCTACTCAGAGCTCAAGAGCTGATCTAAGACAAATAAGCTTTATGACAGTGGCTTAAGGCTCTAAAAGAGATAACTCTTGTTCTGGAAAGAGTACTCACAGATATCAATAAACAGTAATATTGACCCCAAGCAGAAAAATGGTCTGCTGTAAATCTTTTAGTGCCTGATTCACAACTCTTTTTGTCTATGGAGAGATTCAAGCTGGAGTAAGAGAACCTCACTGAGTGATGCTACGGAACTTCATGTATTTTGTCTGCATATCTCAGCAACTACGATGTTTAATGAGCATGATTTAAAACAAATTGGAGATTTTCTTCTTATGATTTCAGAAGGCAAACTGACTGTTGGATATGAGCCAGCAGACAGGTATATAAAATAAAGTTTAAAACTGAAACTTAAATCTACCTGTATTGTCTGGCCAAAAGGACAAGTGAAGCTTCTTCTGTCTCTTATGTTAATTTTGCAAAATATACTATTTTATTTCAATAAAACTGTAGAATTCTGATGTTGGCCTCCAGTGTAAAAGTCATGTGAAATTTGATTTATTGTATTTTTGCATTGTGGTAACCCCAGAGAATTCAACAAAGAAGTTTAGCTGATCTACTGTGTTTCTCTGCTTGTTAAAAGGCAGCAATATAGATATCAATGAGTAGGCAAATGATTACTGACTAAATTTGAATCAGTGAGAACTTCTATGGACTGAATATGTGAAGGGAAAATGTCAAGTAAAAACAATTGAAAACTCGATATTAAGACTTTTATTTCTGAAATTCTTATATTGGTTTTACAGATAAATCCCTGTTAGTTTTTGCAGTCATGCAGATTATGAGACATAGCTTGTAGTCAGAAACAGGTGGTCATATGCATGAAATAATCCTTTCTTCCCCTCCTTCAGTTCCCTTCTCACAGCCATTTGATACAGCCACAGCTGAGGTGAATAGAGCTTAATTTGGTTTCATTTTGAATCAGGAAAAAAAAAAAAACAACCACACACAATATATATTTTTCCCACTTACATACAAGAAATAGTAGCTTTAGAGCATCTTGTCAAACAGGACACAGTTAAAGTTTGAAAATGGAAATTCTGAAGAATGTGTTTTTTTGTGATCTCGACAAAAACAGCATATCTACACTGTAATACTCCAGAGCTTATTAAAAAAAAAAAGGACCACATTGATGAAATAAATAACTTAATGGGCTTCTTGAGCTTTCATCAGATCTGTTCTCTGAGAAAAGACTACATCATTTCTCTTGTGTGTAACGAAGTTCCTTCCTGTGTAGTACAATATGTGTGTGCCATGTGCTCATAGGATTTACTGCACTGAGTTGGATTAAACCTGGCTTACTTCTGGACAGATGGAAACAAACCAAGTTCAAACAGGTCCACAAAAGCCTGTGCAGATGTCTACTCAGCATTGGTGGGGCCACATCTGTAGTATTGTGTAGTTCCAGGCTTCCCAGCACAAGAGAGATTCTGGTGAACATACTGGAGAATACATCACAGAGTATCCCTTCTATGAGGAAAGACAGAAATATGGAACTGAGGAAAAATAAAATTTGATTGGGATCTCATCAATATCTATAAATATCTAAAAGGAGAGGGCAATGAAGACAGTCAGGCTCTTTTCAGTGGTGCTCATTGCCAGGACAAGTGGCAATGGGCACAAACTGTAACACAGGAAGTTGCATATAAACACCAATGTCCTGTTTTCAGCTGGGACAGAACTGGTTTTCTTCACAGTGCCTGGTATGATGCTTTATTTTGACTTCGGGAGAAAACCAAATGCGATAGCATACTGATGTTTTAGTTGTTGCTGAGCAGCCCTGCACAGAGCCAAAGATGTTTCACGTTTTTATGTCCTGCCAGCAGAGGAGCTACGAGGGCACAGGAAGCAGAGAGGGGGAAGAATCAGGACAGCTCACCTAAACTGGCCAAAGGGACATTCCATACTATATAACCTCATGCAAAAAAGCTTTAAAAATGGTAGAGAATTGGTGGGAGGTTGCTGCTGCCTGGGGACTGGATGAGCATCAGTCGGTGCATGGTGAGCCTTTGTATCATGCATCAATTGTTTCGTAAATATATATTATATTATTTTCATTACTATTATCATTTTCCTTTTGCCTTCTTTTTTTGTCTTAGTGAAAAGTTTTTATCTCAATGCACAAGTTTTTTTTCCCCATTCTTTCCCACTG
The DNA here is from genome assembly GCF_987193195.1 of Phasianus colchicus. Taxonomy (NCBI): domain Eukaryota; kingdom Metazoa; phylum Chordata; class Aves; order Galliformes; family Phasianidae; genus Phasianus; species Phasianus colchicus. The sequence goes on from NC_143436.1 coordinate 115,717,136, forward strand.
GGAGAGGGACAGTGAGCAAAGAGCTGGGTGGTGCTGATTTGCTGCCAGGTTAAACATTAAAATCAGGTAACACTTCTGTACTGTGTTGGTGACAGAGCACTGGCACAGGCTGCTCAGAGATGATGTTAATCTCAATTAAAATGACAAAGAAAAAGAGAAAAATGCAGGTATACAGCTTTCTCTCTAATTTAAGAAAAGACTGTTTCTTGTTATGAAATGTTATGATATATTACTACTTCCAATAATAAAATCACATTTTAAAACTTATGTCTAGGAGAATTAAGGGAATGGAGATAAAGGATTTTTATATCTGAATGATTAAAAATATTTCAAGTATCTTGCATATTTTGACAGCCTGTTTAGTAGCAGATTTGATGTACTGACACACAGAGACACAAAGACATTTTGGAGCCCAGGTCTCAAGGGACTCAGAGATCCTTAAACTCCTAAAGTCTTTCTGATTCTCAGTCCTACATCAAAGATAATGTAATACATTTGCTGCTTAATTTTTTCCAGTTTTAATCTTTAAATTACAGAATTGAGTACTTGCAAGAGTGACAACTTGAAAATAATTGTGGCACTTTTTTTAACAATAATGAAAAAGCATAACAAATGACATTTAGAGATTTATATGGTTTAAAGAGTTCCAAAATGAAGGCTTTACAGCCTTTGTTTGCCTGACGTATCATGCAAGTACCATAAGTACATTTAGAACCTTAATTTTCAATATTGAAGCCTGACAGTTTTCCCCACCTCTATCAATAATTCCCCATATTTCACCACCCACACGTAATGGATGAGATATTCCTGCTCCTGGCAGCTAAGCACTGCTGGCTGTTTGCTGCTTTGATCTTTGTTTCTAATTCATCAGTGTATTGCTTTTGTCCCAGAGCTTTGTTTGAGCTTCTTAACAGATTTACCTAGGATAATTCGTTTTCTTCTGCTCATTTGCAAAGTAAAGAATCACCTAACTGAGTGTCAAATGGTGCTTGCTAAACACCTGTTGCCTACAGACTTCTAGTTGAGTATCCTGTGAGTTATTCTGCCTTTAATTTTCATCTTTGTTTAAGCTTCAGGATGGATGTTGGCTTTGAATTAAAGAATTGTTACATCCACGCAGGCATTTTTGTACAAGAATACCTTGTTTTCTATGTGTCAGAAACAAACCTGGATATATTCTTTCTGCTATCTGTGATCATACAAGCACACCCTGGAACTGCACCCTCACTGTTTGGGTAATGCTGGCTTATAGTCTTCAGCCTCCCTAGATGCAAGCAGCTGACAGGCACTTCAGCAAGTCTGTACTTAAAGCACTTTGATTCAGGAACCTTCAGTACTTGCACCTTTACCTTCAGCTACTGGGAACCAAAAGGATGCAGCAACAAAAGAGGATTGCGTGGTTTCTTCCAGGAGTCTGAAGTCAGCTGCTGTGGTACAGTTAGACAGGAAGAGTTAGTTGAGCCAATTTATCTATTTCAGCAGAGTCTCAAAATCTTATTACAGGTGTAGCTCTCAGCCCAGTTTACAGCCCAAGAATGACTTGGGAGGGGCCTAATGCATTGCAGACTCAGTCCTGTGGAGGGCTGGTCCCCAAGAAAAATGGCAAAAAAATTTCAACACATTAAATCTTTAGATCTCGTTATATTGGTATTTCACAACAAAAATGTATCTGGTAAGTGATACGCATCTGCACAAAGGTTAAATTAAGAGATATGAGTGTTTGTATTTCCTGTTTATTTTTATGATACAATGACAAGGTAATGTTTAGAATAGTTAATCTTCACTTTTTAAAGATTTTTTTTTATAATTCAAGTCTCCTAACTACATATATTTTCAGAAGTAACAAAGGTCCAATCCTAATACTTTTTCCATGAGATAGTAACTTTTGCTGTCTCAAAAGAGCTCCATATTATTTCTTTCATCTAAAATTTCAATTGGAATATTGAAAAGCAGTAGATTATTACAACTCTATTACCAGTGAACCAGTGTACGGTGTTACCACAAGTATACTCCCCGTCACACCAATGCATTTGACCATCTGAAGTCAAGATGTCACCAGTGTCTGAGACAGTCCAACTTTCCTGACCCTCGCTACTTACTTACATACTCTCCTCTGCTATGACTTAGCAAAATTCTGCTCTCTTTTGTTGCTGCACCAGCACAGGCCAGTCTGACCCTACTTTTCACCTCCATCTTAGAATACTTAATGCTACCTGTGGCAAAACAAGTAGCACTAAAAACCAAACCAAACAACAATGGAAAATGAATTTTAACTCCAATAGTTGAACCATTTTCCTATTCTTAAGAAGTAATGAAAAAAATTACCTTTTGACAAGAAGGGGCTTTGATGCTTTTGGCACAAAAGATGAAAGTGTTGGTGAGCATAAACCCCTAGAAACATAAGCCCAGAATAAACATTTCATGTGATCATCTATATTTGTATTTTATTATTTTGCAATCACATACAAATCTACTAAGTACCACAACTCCAGAGACCCAGGCTTATTAATGCTAAGACTTGTGCACGTAGTTTTTTCTCTCTCCTGTACTCTACATGCACATTAGTGATATCATAGAAGTAAAATGTAACTTACACACTGCATTTATTTCTAGTTTCCTACTGAAAAATAACTTTTTTTTCCCTATTCAAACTTGATCTTATATGGGACTACTGCCTACTAATATGTTGTGTCTACTTTGCTCTTACAATTTCTTGTTGCCTATTTTCATGCTCAGGAAGGTATTCTGTTTTGAGAAATAGAACAAAACTATATGTTTATAACTCATCTATTTTCTTCAGATTCTCCAGTAAAATTTTATTGCTTTGTAGTAAACAAAGGTAGGAGAATTCAACTCTAAACATTTTTCTGACAGTTCTCAGGTAATCAGTGGGTGTTACTAATTAAATTTGACAGAGTCCCTAACAATGTCATATTAACATATGTATGGGAACTGCTGAATCTTAGCCTGGCTCCTCCTCTCCTAGACCCATTTAAGAGCTGACTGCCTCTGGGCAAGGGTCTCTTCTGGAGATCCCCCCCCCCCCCCCCACTGGAGTTTCATAGCAAGCCCAGGGTATGGGTGAGTATTCTATCTGTTTTGGAATAATAACTACGTAGCCAAGCTCTCTGATATATTTCATAACTATAGCATCTGAATGTTCATTGATTATACAACATATCTTTCTAATTTGATTCAAGAATATGGTTTAACTAAGGGACCAAGATCTAAATAAATTCCTTTGGATTTTTGTGTTGATACGCGTGTTTCTGTATCACTGTTACTTCTCCAATTTAGGATAAAAAATGTCCTTTATACTCCTATCTAAACTGCTTGGATCTAACTGTTTCTCTCATGCTTGCAGAATAGTGGAGTGTTCCTTAATGGTAAATAGAAACTTTTTCTCTATCTTGTAAAAATGATTAATACTTTAGAAACAGCAACCTTTGTTTTATTGGAGAACTTGTGCCTGATTCTGCAGTCTCCAAGAATTTTTTCAGTATCTCCAAGGCAATATTCAAACATTAAAAAGACTTATTTTTTTAAGACTTTAAAAGTTGGTAATATTTCTCTCTCACAAACTGTCACTGTTTCCATACAGATGACAATGACAAACAAAAAATCTTTTTATTTCTGTATGGAATTGCAAGACTTTCTTGTGGTCTTATGGCTGTCATTTATAACCGTGATCAAACATCAAATGGAAACTTTAAACATGGAAATTAATGGAAAGTAACTTGCTTGCACTTAAAAGAACCAGTGGCCTTAAAGTACACTATTATAAAGATATAGGAGTAGATTAGTTTCCTTTTTATAAATAATAGTGGAAACTACTCACCAACACCTGCAGTCTGAATCAAGAAGTGTGACCCAGTTCTGGAAGCTGCTTTTATGTTCACATTTAGTTCATTATGATTTAAACCTGTACCTGAACCTCAGTGTGCAGATGGGTTTTAACTTATTTATAAATTGGGATGTTTTATGTATATGCGTATTCATACATATGTGTATATCTATGTGTGTATCTATCCATGGATTAAAAATGTAGACTATGAGAGCAGTAAGCGTGAAGAGCACATTACATCAGTGATACTGAAATACTATTTGATTTGGAGTGGAACTTAATATATCACTTGGGGGCAGCTCCATGTACTTAGCTCTGCCAGAATCTGAAAGCCATTGGTGAAGGAGTTTACCTGTAACTGGAGCATTACTTTTCCAAGAGTTGTGCCTTCGAGCCTAATGTCATCATCTGTGATTACTCAGTTATTTAGGGAGGGCCCTGGATATCAAGGGCACTGCAAAGGCCAGGACTAATCATTTTCTGTCTGTTTAATCTTTACCAAGTCAAACTTCTGAAGTGAAGGAAATGCACGTAAGCCCCGTTACCCAGAGTCTCCTCTTTGTCTCCATTTGCTTCTACACATATTGACCCAGTGCAATGACAGATTAATGGTGACATTAAATGAGGTATTAAATTTAATCTTCTTTACTTGATGTAGCAAAAGTTCCCTTTCCAAATCGCCTTTCTTTAATTTTGCTTCATGATTGCCATTTTTCATTTGCTAATTTTATTCATGCTAGACTAGGCCAGTGACCTAAAACTGCCAGTTGAGAAGTGAAATGCTAATCACATTTCTGCAATTGGAAGCATCAGTGCAAAAGCTTCCCATGCATTATTTACACTAATTATTTTCTGTCTTGAGTATTCTCCTGCTTCCTCCTAAATCAGTTCAAACAAAACCAATAAAATGGCTTATTTTAACTCTAAATGTTTATTATAGTTCTTCCTATTGACAAAATTCATCTTAAAATTGTTTACTCTGAGTAGTCTTACAAGAAGGCCTTTCTGGCTTTAGGAGGCTTCTTCGCATTTTTTACCAGAGGGACTTATAAGCCATTTAAGAGCTATTTCCCAGGATGTTCATGTAGCCTTTTCTCTCCTTATAATTCCTAGGATAATTTCTCAGCTCTAGGACAAGTATTATGTGAGGGTCTGATTCCATTGGATATTTCATGTACTCAATTCCTACTGATATAAATGTTTATTGAAAGTATTAAATTTATCATAGCAATTGCCAAAACTCCAGAGGCTCCAGTCCAGGGTATATATGCTATCCTTACTGTATAAACTCTCTAACACTGCATGTGCCCTCTGCATTCAAATGTGTTTTAATACGAATATAGTTTTGTAAATCTTCAGAGCCTTGCTATAGCGTGAAACCCTATCTGCAGGAGCTCAGCATAGCTATTAGAATACTTTTATTTAACACATCACAAGCTGAATGCAATACTTTTAGCTTTTAGTCACCCCATCTCATTTTATGTATGAGCATAGTGCCAAATCATTCTTTATGGAAGCACACAATTTATTTTAAATGAACCGTATTTTAATATATCTACATTTATTTTATCAAATACCAGTGAAAGGCAACAGATTATATGCGCCTAGCTGCTGAAGTAAAATAAACCCAAGGATTAAATAATGGAAAGATGTTTTAAGGAGGATATAAAACAGATCTTGGAAGCATCAGTCATTCAGTACCGTAAACATGAAAAGGTTTACTCTTCAGTTGCGTAAATCCAGAAATTATTATTGTGCACTTGCTCTGTTTATTCTCTCGAGGTCCTTCACATACACAGGAGCTTCTACAAAGCACCACAGAACACACTGAACTCCAGGGCACACTTCAATCAGAAGGGAGCAAATATCAGGGGTAAGCCATGAGGGGCTTTTGCTCCTGGCACAAGGAGTCGCATCTTATTCTCTGGCTGCACTGTCCTTTGAGAGGAGAACAGGAAGGAGGTGCCCCATTATCCCCAAAGAGGAAAAAAAGCTGCTGAGATGTGGAACTTGTAGGAGTAGTGTTATTAGGGAGATTTTAAAGAGACAGGATCTAAAAGCTTATGGTTAAGGAGACTTTTTAAAGTATTTCAATGAGCAAAACCTTGCAGCCTTCAGTACTAAAATATTTACTACCATGTCTTTGTTGGGGGTATTTTTCCATCTCACCTTTGTCCCTCACTGCAACAAGATCTGAATCTGCAGCCATTAATGACAACTTTGTTCTCATGGTACCATGGTTAAAATCTATTTTGTCTGAAGTAAACTGATATACAGGAGGCCAGATGAATGTTTTAAATATGAAAACGTAACCCTTGTGTTTACAGTGTTAATGGTTACAACATTCTCTCTATGGCTAAATGCAGCATTGTAATAAATGTTGTGGCTGCTCCTTCACAGCAGCATTGTTACCTTCTGTTTTGGAAAGTTGACTGTACGTAGAAGTCAGTAAGAGATTACATTATTCTACTTAATTAAATATTCTATTACTGAAGCATGACTACATGAGGTTTATAGCAGATCCCTTTGCAAACACTTATTTCCTCAGTCACAAGATAGTCAGTTTACATAGTCACTTATCTGGCATTTTTCAATACGTTAGATCCATCCTGAGAATTTGAATTACCAACTCTTCAATACAAAACTGCTAAAACAAAAATGTTAGTGAAGAGAGACTAGTAACTGCATGGATATGTTCTCATCTATCAGCATTCTTTTCCCCCTAAATTTTCACCCATGAATAAACGTTCTTAATTAATCTTAAGGATTAAGCCTTAAAATCTTCCTGAAAGCAGTGAAACAATTACAAATACGCACAAAAAAAGCATGAGCTACAGAGAATAAGATAGATTGCAGACAGAGTAGTAATCAACAGTGACACATTGCTTCCCCAAAAAATATATATAGATTATGCTGTCTATGGAGTATGTAAAACTTGGAGTATTTCCATTTTAATAAGGCCACAGCTGAATTATTTTGTTCAGGTTACATGTGACCTTTTAACAAATCCAGAGCAAAGAAAAGGAATGGATCAAAGGTCTAGGAAAAAAAAAAAACTTCTATGAAGAGAAATAGAACTGAAGCTGTTTAAGGTAGAGGACAATGAACAGAGAAAAGTTGTAACACTCACTGTATTTATAATTGACGACTGTTATTACGAGTTAAAAGGCAATACATTCCTTCTAAAGGATAAGACACCAAGTAACTTAATGTGTGGCAAAGAAGATGTGGATTAGGTGGTAGAGGAAAATGTGCTGAGTGTAAGGGTGAGAATAAATGGAGTTAACTGCCTCCTGAAAAGGAAATGGAGTCCACATCACAGGAGATTTTAAAGAAATGATTAAACAATTATCCATCAGAAATATCTGACATTTAGTTGGTTAAATGCCTTTTAAAGACCTTTCTGATTTTACTCACTCAGCATTTCTGATTTGGAAATCTTGGTTTTAGGGAAACAGCCTATAAAACATGCACTGTAGGAAGAACAGTATATTGCTCCTCCTCAAATTCTGTCTTCTGTGTTGATTGGATAAAAACTTCACAATGTGGATTTTTCACCTGAAAGGCAAAGCAATGCAGGCTACTCTGTTGTGAGCAGTGACAGACTTTGTCTAGCAGACATCAAGAGTTTAGTTAAAGCAGATGCGAAATGTAAAGACAGTTCTAATATTCCAAAGAAGAAAAAACAGACTTTAAGTCTCAATCCTTAAGATTAATTAAAACTGGGTTTATTCATGGGTGAAAATTTTATTTTGGGAGAAGAATGTCAATAGATGGAAACATATCCATGCAGTTACTGGCTCTTCTTTAATAACATTTTTGTTTTAGTAGTTTTGTGTTATAGAGCTGTTTATCCAAGACTCCCATTGTTCATAGTTTCTCAAGCAGATCCTCATAAAACATCCTTAAAATCTTTTTTTTTTCCCTTTTAAAGGAAATTACCCTACCTTCACAGGAACTGTATTACAGGGGATATAGTAGAGAACCTTCTTTAGGTGTAAGATATCAGTTACTGAGCAGGCCTGCTGTCCTCCTGAGTAAAGCAAGTTTAAGAATGAGAATAAAATAACAATAATAGAAATGTTAGTAACATAGAGAAAAACATGTATTTTATTTTATAATTTATGAAATGATAAGAATACTTAGCTTTTTATAGATGGTTTAGAATTGAAATTTTGTATTCAGACAGAAGTAATGCAAAAAAAAGGTGAAAAAGGTATTTCCTACCAGCATTATGTAACATTCAATCAGAAAAACTATAATGTTTTGGTTCTCAGTTTAAGTTAATTTTGTGATCAAGTTTATTGAAATTGTTGTTTCTTCAGATTCTATAATTTTATTATAGTAGAATTTAAGCTAAAATTTTGTCTAGGTAATATGCAAAAAGGGAATTAAGCAGATAGTAAATTGTTAGGTTTTTCCTAAGGTTTTGTTCATTTGCCATAGATGTGTGAGTTTAAAAACCTCACAGTATTACGTAGTGTGGTAATGGATGGTGAATGATGTTGACTGTTTCCAGTGATATGCTCACATCTAGAAGTATCTATAGATTAATAAGTTCAGTGAAAAGCTTCTTGCTTTTTCCTTTTCACTATCTGGACAGTAGTAACAGGTTTCTTAATTGTTTGATTGAAGAATGTGTGTTCCAGGTTTGGGGTTTTGTTGCTGTTTTTGCTTGTTTCTTTCTTTTTAGTTTACTTCTTACATGAACCTTGTCACACTGAATTTTCTGTTTCTTATTATACTTTGCCTAAAAATAGAATATTCCTATCTTTTTATATTTATTGTATTCTAAAGCTCATTATATTACTTTTTCTACTCTCAGGATACTGTAGTACTTGTTTGATTCAATGCTTTTTATAGAAAGAAAAGCTGTATATTCTGGAGTGTCTCTAAGAAGGGATGAAGAAAGCATGAAGAAATCCTCTTTGTAGGCTCTGAACTATAGTTTCACCACTGAAAGATTATCTTATTCTAAGCCCAGTGAGAATAAGTTCATTTTTTTTATCTATCTGTTTTTAAAAGGATATGTAATATCTGATTGACATGTATCAGAAAGAACAGTGTTTATTCACCCAGGATAATCCCCGTGGTTCCAAAAATCAGCTGGGTGTGCCAGCACACTGTCCATTGTTTGCTGAACTGGTGGTGCTAAAAAGACCAACAGCAGTGATTACAACTAACATGTACAGAGACTTCTGCTCTGGGACTCTCAGAGTCTGCCTTGTAAGACAGTGTAGACAAGGAACATACTACTGGTTTTTTTTTTTTTTTTAGCCAGAATGAAAAATACTATGGGGCAACTAAAAATGACTGCTTGCCTGGAAAGTGAATTGCTGAAATCTTTCAGGAAAGGCCCATTTACTTTGACAGACCATGTGATAGTGAAAGAGACATTAGCTGAGAATCAATAGCTTATGCTATTGATGCAGTGGCTGAAAGCTCTAGGCTTTCACAGTGCATTTTCAACCCAATACCACCCAGATAAAGTACAGCTTTCCTACTGAAGTAAAAGGTATTAGGCCTTTCCCATCAGGTTACTGACCCAAGTGAGGTGAAGGAAGGCATACCAAAGTATCTACAGAGACTTTTGGAGGCTATGGGAGGTAGCTACACTAGTTCTGCTGAGAAACTTTATGCGTTGCTCTGGCTCCCAGATCTTAGAGTAAGTGGCCTAGTGTAGGTCTTGGGTCCTGTTTATGAAGATATCTGATGTTGGATGGTAATTGGATGGTAGCCCTTGTATGTTGGGTCTTCCTTCAAGGAGAAAAACTTTCCCAAAGAGTTTGGAGGACTTGGTTGCTCTTGGCATCTTGAAAGCTTCTTTTCTCTATCTGCACTACCTTTTTTTACTTTAATGTTTTTCAAAATAAAAAGAAAGTGCTGATTGAGGAGGGGAATCAACTCTTTGAAAGGGTTGATAACTGCAGGACGAGGGGAAATGGTTTTAAGTTGAGGGAGAGGAGATCTAGGTTGGATGTTGGGGGGGGAAATTCTTTACAGAGAGTGGTGAGGTACTGGAACAGGCTGCCCAGAGAGGTTGTGGATGCCCCGTCCCTGGAGGTGTTCAAGGCCAGGTTGGATGGGGCCCTGGGCAGCCTGGTCAAGCATTAAATGAGGAGGTTGGTGGCCCTGCACGTGGCGGGGGGGTTGGAGATTCATGATCCTTGAGGTCCCTTCCAACCCTGGCCATTATCTGATGCTGGAACAATTTATTTGCATAGCTTAGGGAATGAAGAACCTATAATATGTAATTTAATCTATGCTAGGTTCTCTTTTGCTGATAGGAAAAAGTGAGCTCTTATAGTAACGGCTGCTTATTCCCTTTAGGTATCAGTGAACCAAATGAGAAGTTTAATGATATCATCTTGTTACTGTTGCCTATAGACTGTAAGCCTTAGTTTCATAATTGCATTAAGAACCATAGCTTATGCTGATCATTAACAAGGAAAATTTCACACTAGAGATTCATTGTTCTAAAGACCAGTTAAATTACAGTGTGTATATGCACATTACAGATATTATGATTCATTTCTGGAAGACTTTCACTAGAAAAAACTGTCTTGCATATATCTCTCTGTGTAAAACTAGAGCCTGGAAAAAGATTGCTTGCTGTTTCTAATATTGACTTTTTTCTCTGTAAAAAAATAAATAAATAAATAAATAAATCATTTTCTTGTTACTCCCAGATTCAATTACTCTGGTCACTGGAAAACTGACAACAGTAAAGGCGTTACAGAGGTAGACTTGCTAATGCTTTTTTGCTCAGTGAAGCAGTATCCCTCCTTGACTATTTAAGCAAAATAACAAGAATCAGTGTCAAAGGTGGATACAGCGTTACGGAAAGTGGCTAGAGAAGAACAGAAAATGTAAAATAGGAAAATGAACTATTTTACACAGGTCTGCCATTCTACTTCACTTTATTTAGCACTTCTACTCTAGAAAACTTACAGGAAAAATGTACCATGAATAGTGAATAGCAGCTTTCAAGTAACTGCATACACACTCCTCTTTTAGACTCTGAATAGATTGAATGGTTGATAAGATGTAATTAGGAGCCTATCTTGCAGTTCTTCATTTGTATGAGGAAAGAACTACAGATGAAGGATCTACCAAATAATTAGTTTTTCTTAAACACTTGCCTAATTAAATCGCAAGATACAGCAACTCTGATTCTCTCCCTAATGTGCTTCTTAAAGGGTCAAGGAATAGGGTTTCAGATATATCCTCCTTCTGGGAAATTAACACATTCCTCTTTTCCTGAATGTTACACAATGAATTTACTAATTAGTCGGGGCAGATAATGTCTCTTGTTCATTTTAAGATGGCCCGTTGTTGCAGGTGTTTTGCAGGGGAGTTGCGTGTTTGTGTGTAATGTTTTGTGGATTTTTGTTATTTTTTTTAAATTGATTTATTACCCACTGTAACAGCTTTTGCCTGTTAATAGTTCTTGCTTGGGTGATAGCTGCTAACAGTTCTTAATTCCAACCTTAGCACTGTAGTAAAAGAACTGAAAGTGCAATCCATGAGAATCAAGATGGCATGCGATCCAGATTTTCTTATAAATAACTCTAAATACTAATTAAAAAAAATCAATGGATACTTCAGTGGAACCAATAAAATATTCCTGGTTCTTACTCTCTCTGGATCCAGGAGAAGATGCCTCTATTCTGTGCTGAAATTTAGTCTAAAAAGCAGAGGCAGCCTGAGATGAAGACAGAAAAGAAGCTCTGTCCATTGTGTCTCAAAATGTTGATACAGATAATACAGATGTAAGAAAATCTTGCAACAAAAGAGAACTGAATTTTCTAATTCTAGAAGAGGGTCAGCTGTAGACTGCCTTCAGGGGAATGTATAGCCTTATTATCTCCTGGAGTGTTTTAGCACTGTATAACAATGTGTAGGAGGTTCAGACAAGCATATAAATCAGAACTAACATTTGCTTCCTGACCCCTGTATTGATTTCAGCCAAGCAAATTAGCAGTCATAGTCAGCTAATAATGTGGATATAGTTAATTTTGCTGTGCTCTTGTTTTAACAGTGAAGATATATGTAAACTGCAGGGGAAAAAAACCATTTTTACCTGCCCTTTACTACAAGATGAAATAATTTGTCTCAATAGCAAGACTCGGAAAGCTGCTGAGTCATAATCTTGGTACTGAATTTGTCTACACTTAGGTATGTAGATAAAAACTTCATAAGAGCCACCAAACTGAGCACAATGTTTGGGGTTCAAATTTACAGTTCACACTATTTTTTTTTTTTTAGATTTATGGCAATATACACAGCTGTTTTGCTAGAATTCTTAGTGTACTTCCAAGCTGGTTTCAGTTACAAAATCAGCCCCAATATTTAGCCAAAACTGTGGGACACATTTTCAATTGTATTGGAGGAAAAGTTTCTCTCTCTCTCTTTCTTTTTTTTTCCCCAGTGGATATCTTTCATAAAGTACTAACATTTTGGCTGTCCTGAGGATCCTGCAGCAATTTCAGTTACTAAATCTTTGCTCACACTTTCTGTTAGAACTAAGTCCTGCCAATAAGACTGTCTTGAATCAGTCAACTGGGTACCATGAGCACTTTTGCTCAGTACAGTAGTTTCTAGGTAGTGGGAACAGCATGGAGCACAATTACATCTTAATCACCAATTTACAGTTTATCTTTGGTCTTGTACTGACAATTTCTTTTTCTCTCTGCAGGCTTATCAGCTCTCACTGGTGTCTCACCTCATCCCTCATGTACCTGCTGTGGTTGTTCAGTATCAACTTTTCATCTTTATGCTAGTCAATTGGATGGTGCATTTCTTCCTCCTCAAGAAATGTAGGTACATATAGTATTGATATAATAATATAACTACGTATATTTTTTCACTTCTCCATGCTGAACTAACTCCCATGGGGAAAAAAGTAGATGAACAGCACTTATTCTAAGATCATTTTGCTCCTTGTCACTGCTAATTATTTATAAGCAGAGAGCTGCTCTGCTAGGCAAGTGTAAGATGTGAAAGTTGAAGGTATGGAAATTAAGGGAAAAAAAAGAAGAAAAAGATGTAAACTGTTATGAAATAGCACAACTTACCACCATTAACAATAAAAACTGGGAGATGAAAACATTGAGTGTAGTCCTGCCAAAAATGACCTAGGTGTTCTGATGGATGGGAAGTTGGACATGAGCCAGCAATGTGCCCTTGCAGCCCACAAAGCCAACCTATGCTGGGCTTTATCCAAAGAAGCATGGCCAGAAGGGCAAAGGAGGTGATCCTGTCCCTCTACTCTGTGCTGGTGAGGCCTCACCTGGAGTGCTCCATCCAGATATGGAGTTCTCAGTACAGGAGAGACATGGACCTGTTGGAGTGCATCCAGAGAGGACCACAAAAATGATCCATGGAATGGATCACCTCTCCTATGAGGACAGACTGAGAGAGCTGGGGCTCTTCAGCCTGGAGAAGAGAAGTCTCCAAGGTGACTTGATAGCCTTTTAATATCTAAAGGGGAGCTACAGACTCTTTTGCAGGGTCTGTGTTGATAGAACAAGGTTCTAGTTCAAAGAGTTTATTTAGGTTGGATATAAGGAAAAAGTTTCTTACAGTGAGGGTGATGAAACACTGGAACATGTTGCCTGGAGATGTGGTTGATGCCCCTTCCCTGGAGGCTTTCGAAGTGAGACTGTATCAGGCCCTGGCCAACCTGATCTAGCTGTGGTATCCCTGTTCATTGCAAGGGAGCTGGACTAGATGACATTTAAAGGTCCCTTCCAACTCTAGGGACTCTATGATACTATGATTTTACAATTCTATACAAAGGGCCTCAGTGATACTTGAGAAAGAGGCTCAAATAGAGACCCAAAATCATGAGAACTTGAATACTGCACCTTCCTTGAGGCATCCTTTGTGTAATGCCAATCCTCTTAACAAAACCTTCTAAATGCATGAGTTCATACAGAATGGTGACAAAACCACTGCACTCTGTCACTTTATCAAGCAATCATTAAGAATTTCCATGGTGTGTTTTTACTGTACTTCTCTAGCTGCTGCTGAGGCTGGGCAATACCACTGCACATAACCTTGATGATAGGTGGATGGTTGGACTAGATGATCTAGTCCAGACTAGATTCCAACCTTGGTGATTCTATATATATTTGTATGTTTTATGCACATGAGATTACAGTCAAATTATTTCTAGCAGCATGAAGCTTTCAACATGCTGTCAGGCACACTTACTAGGGCCAGCTCTACTGTCCCTTGAAATAGATGTTTATTTAGATGGATATAAACCTAGTAGAGGTACAAAAGAAATGAAGCTGGAGTAGTAGGGTGCTATTTAGGTAGTAGAAGGAAATATGCTGAGAACAATTGTTTACATACTACAGATTGTGTGAAGTCTCTGAAGATTTTCTACCTATTTAATACACTCACTCTTCTAGAGAATCCAATGCAAAATAGCTGGAACAAACTCTCAGTATGATCAAACCAGCAGAATCTGTACAGTGAAGTCAATTCCCTTCTCAGTCTCCTCAGCTGCGTGTACAGACTGAACTTCATTCCAAATCTGGCTGCACAGATACAGTAATGTGATACCACAATCTACAGCTATTTTTAGGAAGGCTTCATAAAAGAAAATCAGAAGGTAGATTCCAGTGTTCCAGGTCCCCACTTCTGGCTGTTTCTTCTTTCATGCACAGCAGTAATCCCAGCAATGAGACTTTTTTTCTAATGTGAAACCTGTGGAAGAGTGGAACTGAACTTGCTTGAGACAACTTTGCAAGAATTATCCCACCTTCATACTGAAAGAGACAGTTCCATTAAAATCACTGTCAACTTGAGCTAATTAACAAAGCAGAAGGCTGATATGTCTGATCTGTACACAATGATATTCCAGAGCCAAACAATCTTTTTTTTTTCCCCCCACCTCCTACAATGTTCTTGATTCATTTGCTTTTTAAGTGCAATATAACTTACTAAGATTTCCTGATTTATGCTTGGGCAAACTACCAAAGCAGTGTTACTCATCTTGTCTTTTATAGGAATTGAACATGACAATGAAACTGTGACAGCTAAAAAAGCAAAACAAAATAAAAATGCAATGTGTGCATATGGGTGAGGTCTCTCTTTTCCTCTCCTCATGTAACTTGTAAGGAACACTTTGGTAACACATTTGGGAGCTGTCTTGTGACTGCTCCTGTCAACACCAGCTGCTGGGCTCAGGATCACATTCCTTTGTTTAATTGTTTAGGGTGGAAAATTTGTAAGCCTATGGGTAAAAATTAAGGTCTACTAAAACAGTAGCATTTTTGTTTATTCAAAAGAAAAGTGATTTATTCTGTCCAAATGCAAATCAGTACCAGGTAAAAACTAGTTAATAGGTTTGTTTTGTACTGGAATGAATGCTGTTTGCTTTTTAATATAGTGATCTTTTGTTACATAAAAACAAAAAAAATAAGCATTAAGAAGAAAATAGAAAAGGAACAGCTTGCATATAATTGTGTCTGAAGTCAGTTAGTTCTTTGCAAGGATAAGTAGTCTTCCATAACCATATAAAGAAATGTAGATTTAAAAAATAACTATGTTAAAGTGACGTAGACATCTTTAATGTGTTCCTCTTACAAGATGGAGAAAACAATTTTTTACAGTTCATCTCTGTTGTCAGTGCTAGAAACATGGGACAATAAGCTCAGATTGTAACAGAAAACTTAAAAACACAATTTTCACCTGTTTTAAAGTCTGTTCCATTTACATTCCTATTTTCATCCTGAAAAGGCAATTTCAGCACAACAGACCCACATATGGCAGGGAAAGAGGTCATAAAGAGTTGGTATTAGCCTTTGATTTCTAAACACTGCTCAGTACTTAAGCCCTGTCAAATGAAAATAAGCTGGAGTATCTCATTCCAACCCCTGTTTGTGGATATTGCAGATTTGTTATATAGTTCAGCAGTTTGGCGAAAGCAGCTGTCCATGCTTCAAAGAAGCACAGAGAATGAAATAATGTAGACATCCTTTCTTTGGATAGAAACTTGCTAGTAGATTATAAGCAAATTTTTACTGAGGCTCATCTCTGCTGCGTGGAGTGCTGTCATTGGTTTCCCGCATTCCTGGACATGATGTCCTTGCACACTATAGGGAATCTGCAGAAATGAAAGTGAGACCAGCCAAGATGGAGCTTCCTGAAGGCCAGCTGTATTTTGCTCCTATCCGTCTCCTCAAAGCACTGTTTGTTTGTTCAAACAGGATTGACGATACTGACTGTTGTAGTTCACACTGCAACATAAAAATGAACTCTTGATCTCACCTCATTTACTGGTCTGCAAAATGAGATTGAGAAAGGATTTCTTAGTTGTTTCTGAGTCCATTTTACTTCATGAGAGATTTGCTATTTCACAGGTTCGTCTTGTGTGTGAAGTTTGCATGGGAAAGGGAAAAGACAAATGAAAAGGAAAGTAATTAGCTGCTCCTTCAAAAGATCCTTTCTGAAGCAACTTGGGATGTTTATTAGCCTTCTTCTGTTTTTGCTAAAGTAGCACTTTATCTTTCATGTAGAATGACTGAGCTTGTCATTTGTGACAGTAAACCATATGTAACCTTTCTAGTGCACTATTTTCCTCAGCTTCACTAGTTCAGATAGTTTACCTTCATTTCCAGCTGTACTGGAATTGGAAAGTACAGTTTGCCTTCATTTCATAGGCTGTACTACAGCATCAAGTTATTTTCCCTAAGCCTGAGACTCTACAGTGAAAAAGGGAAAATCACTCCCTTTTTAAGACAGGGAGGAAAGAAGACCTGGGAACTACAGGCCAATGAGCCTCATGTCTGTACCTCTGAAGATCATGGAGCAGGTCCTCCTGAAGAGATCTTAAGGCACGTGAAAGACGAGGAAGTGATCCAAGACAGCCAACACACCTTCACAAAGGGCAGATTGTGTCTCACCAAGCTGGTAGCCTTCTATTATGGAGTGAAGATACTGATGGACAATGGAAAAGAGCTGATGATATCTACCTGGACTTCTGCAAGGCCTCTGACATGGTCTCACATCACATCCTTATCTCTAAGCTGGAGAGATAATGGTTTGAAAACTGGACGTTTGGTGGATCAAGAATTGATTGGATGGTCACAGCCAGAGGGTTGTTGTCAATGGCTCTATGACCAGGTGGAGGCCAGTCATAAGTGGTATCACCCAGAGGTCTGTCTTGAGACCAGTGTTCATCAGTGTTGGACAAATTTGCTGATGATACCCTGCTGAGTGGTGCAGCTGACACAAAAGAAGGAAACCATCCAAATGGACCTGGACAGGCTTGTAAAATGGACCCACATGAACCAAATGAGGCTCAACAAAGCCAACTCTAAGGTCACAAACAGCCTGAAGTGTTGTTTCAGGTCATCTGCAAGATCTGGAAGCAAACCCTGCATCATGTTGTCAGCCTTGCCTTGACATCCCTGAAGAACAAAAAACTGCAAACTGATTGAAGCCTAGACCAGAGTAATTTTTATTTGTTTCAATAATTCTTCACAGCACATAAACTTGCATGTTACCCCATGACACATCTTCAGATTGTTCCGTTCATTTGGCATGGCATCTGCTCTCGGCTAGGAATCTGTGAAGACCCGCAGTCAGGCAGTAATACACACTGTAGAAACAGTCTCCTAGAGAGACTAGAGAAGAATTTAGACCTTTTGAATATGGCTACAAGGGCTGATACCATAATCCGGAGTCCTCAGGCATGTTCATTGTTCAGGCTCTCATTTTATTATTCCATGCAGTTCCAGAATATCTCAGTAAATCTCTTTCATGTTTTCTCTTTAAACCTCTTAAAAAGCAAAATGCTTTTTCTGTCAGACCTCAGCCTTCTGTTAGGAAAAAAATCCTCTTAAATATATGCCTGAGTTCAAGGTTTGTGTTGTGAAAATTTTGAAACTTAAATACCAAGTTCAAAGATGTAACCTATGGACTCCTTCTCATGTTTCCTGAGGCACAGAAATGATTCTTTGCTATGTATGTAAGAGCAAAACCTTCTGAATGTGGAGAAGAAGCGTAGAGGAAAAACTCTGGATGTTTTCTTCTGTGAATGAACACAGTATATTCATTGTTAAATACTTTTTTTCATACAAATTCTGAATATTTTTCACATTGAAATTTATATTTAAATTACTTTTTTCTATTAAAAAAATACTCTCTTTCTGTGTTGGAATAGTACTTGCAACTAGTTGTTAAACTTTTTTCCCACACTATTAAATTACATGTAGCTATCCAATTAGATCATGCACAGATCTGGACTTGAATCTTATGATGCCATATGTTTAAATTCTGATTATACTGATTACTTCTAGGCACGTGGAGAACTTTGGGTGGTCAATTTAGTGCTGTGCAATTAGTTTGGGTTATTAAGTTAATTGAATTAATTTGATTATTAGATTAGCAGTGATTTTATGTTTTGTTATTACAAGCTCATTTAAGGTAAATAAAAATACATTTTTCTCCATAACCCAGAATACATCTGTACAAAAACACTGTCAAAAAACAAGACCTCTGAAACCTGACTGAACCTGCAGGTCTGTTCGCCATTACAGTGAACACTGGGTGGATCTATTTTATTTTTCAGTGAAATATGTGTTAGGTTATTAACAACGTTCTCTGGAGATTATCTTGTATTTTTTTTACTTCAGCTTTTGCCTGCAGTTGCCAAAGCATACAAATGAGAGAATATCCAGAGGATTATTTCCTGTAGGTATCCCTTGCAAAGAAAAGGTAAAATGCAGCCAAAAACCAGAAGAAATGCTGTGTTATATCAGGATTAAAAGCACAAGAAAACTCACCTAGTAGGGATGTAAATTCTTCTGCAAGTATATATATCTTCAGGTCATGTGCCTTTGTGATTCTTTTTAAATTATTTTAAATATTGATTGAACTCTGTGTGAAACAGGAAGAAATGGAAATCCCTAGTTCATTGTTTTCTTCTCTTTCAAAATATTAAAATATCCTAGAGCAAAAAAAAAAAAAAAAAAAAAACACCAGAAACTCTGTTTGTGCCCAGAGTGGGCCCAGCACAGTTGAGGATCTATTAGAATAATAATTTTCCTGATGTTAACCATTATTTAATAAATTGGTTTGGTTTTGACCGCCTTTATTTCTGAACAAATGCTTTTGTTCCATTTTCCAAAAGAAATCAGAGTTAAAGATTTATATTATTGGTCTCTGGTCTTTCCTTCCCTTTCTTACCCAGATTTCAAGCACTGACAAGTCTGCAATATGTTTGACCTGATGGTATAGGTGAGAAAGAGTCTACGTTTTATATTGTGAGGCTGCATCATAAAAAAAGAGGGAAATCTCAAGGGAGATTTCAGCAGTGTTAAGAAAGTGTTGCAGTGGGAACTCACCACCAAAAGACAGAGAAGAAGCCAGGCTCAGAGTGTAACTAATCATAGTATTTTTATCCAGTGAATTAAATAGGTCAACATTCCCCAATGAAGGTGAGATAGATATGAAATTAAATGATGATGAAATTTGTGAACCTACAAACCACTCAAGTTACTCAACTCTTCTTCTGAATTTTTACTTTCCCTCACCCTCTGCCTTGTCTTTAGTACCACTGATCTTTGTAAATCTGTCAGATCAAATTCCACAAAGATGTGTAGACTATGTGTCATTGGCGTACAGTGAAATCATTTTTACAACTAAGAGTTTATAAGTTGACTTTTTTGTGGGCAGTACTTCTCAAAGTTGGTCAAAATAACAGGAGCTGATGAGCCAAATGTTTACCAGTTGGCAGGTGGGTTGATATGATACTTCTCATTTTTCAGGAGGCTGCAGCAGGTTTCTTCTCCATCAAAAATATTGAGGAGATCGTTAAATTTAACTGTTATCTAAATAGTGCTTTTAAATATACTCTAGCTTTTTTTTTTTAGTTGTTTAAAATGTTTTGTTTTTGTGGAGAACTATGAAATCTGAAGCAGAAATCTGGGCGAGAAGTGCTACTTACTGTTTTCCTTTCTGAGCTGTTGATTTACAGTCATATTGGATCCATCTTAGTAACATTGGAAGTCAATTTTCATGATAAAATATATGAGCTGATTTCTTAGGATGCATAAGCTTATAAATACACAAATTGCAATTAGTTCTTGTTTAACTGCTTCACTTGTCTCCACTGGCATTCTTAATTAGTGATTCATTTTTGTTGTGACATTCTATACCACTATGTACTCTCTTGCAGTGTATTTCTAGATATAAAGAAACATAACATTGAATGCTGAGAGGATGTTTGCAAAGATCTGTTAACTTAAACCAAAAGAACTGTTCTATTTTTCAAATTTCTCCAAAATCCTAATTGAGGTCACACCTTACCAGGTCCCTCCTAACTGAAGTTACATCACAGATTTTTGGACTACTTTAAAGGAACTGTTTTTACTAATGCAGCTTTAGTAGTAGGTGAAACAAGAATTTTATCTGTTGGGCACGTACAGTAACAGTTCTATACAATTTTTTGACCTACTAAAGAGACTCAAAAACTCCAGACTTCAGGTAATGCAAATTCTTCAGTTTAGATGTGCAAAATAGCTCATGTTTAATTCCCCATGAAATAAAATTTTACTATTATGGTTGGCTGTGATGAGATGACAAAGAGAAATAGGGAGTGAAATGAATGAAATTGAATTTATTTCCTTGAATGCTGCAATAGATCATACCTTCTATTTGTTTTACATGATCTAGAGGAAAATAATTTCATGACAGCCAATTCAGGAAGACTGAAAAATTCTTCTCATCAGACAATAATTAGGGAAAAATAGTATATGTGAATGAGTAGCTGATAGCTCAGAATATATGATTCTCTTCACTGTGTCTGAGAACAGACCCTAAAACTTAGTGTCTGTTTGGAAAAGGGGCTGGACAAAATGCTTTGTCATGAACTGAATCTATATTGTTGAGCTGTAGCTTTTACAGAAAACTGAAAAATGTACTGAAGATGCTAAGCTTCATAAAATATATATGTAACCATAATCATGATTCATATTACCAAGGATTTGTTGGTAACAAAAAGAAAGACTATAGGCAGGCAGGGTAGAATTCTGCTTAAACTATGGAGAAATGCATGTCACTTACAGCATTTCCAGCAGCCTTTTAGTTATACTTATCTTGCAGATTAAGTATATTAGGAGGGACAGATATTAAATATTAATCTGTAAAATAATTGATTTTGGAAAAGAATTGTAGGGACATCTACATTTATACTTTAGTCTGTGATCACTGTATCTCAGGGCAAAGAAAAGAGCTGTAAAGCTGAAGACATCATAAGGTAAGAGTACAGGCCATGTACCTGAGCCATGATTATGCAAACAGTACTGTTAAACCGAGGTGAAGAGTGCTTTTATGTATTTCATAGAATGGCTTGGGTTGAAAGGGACCTCAAGGATTATGAAGGTACAATCTCCCCTCACTACAGGTAGGGCCACCAACATCCACATTTAATACTAGACCAGGCAGCCCAGGGCCCCATCCAACCTGGCTTTGAACACCTCCAGGGACGGGGCATCCACAGCCTCTCTGGGCAGTCTCTGCCAGCACCTCACCACTCTCTAAGAAAAGAACTTCCCCCTGAAATCCAACCTAAATCTTCCCCCTGTTTCTAGTCCTTAGCCAAATGTTTGACCTTATGTTTTGTTGAATACATGTTCATCTTACTTTACTATTAAATCACAGAGTCACCAAGGTTGGAAAAGACCTACAAGACCCTGACACTTGCTGAAAAAGGTGGGTTGTGATGCAGGCACTCTTCTCACTTCAGTTATCTGAGATGGATACCTTAAAGAAAGCACTGTGTTCTTTTTGGGAGGGATTTCCACCTGAAATATGTTAAAGGGTAGCAGGGGCTTGTAGATGTTTTCCATCAAGGTCCCTCGATGCGATGGTTAGCATCCACTGGTACTACAGCTCCCACTTCCTTTTGCACAGTAGTGCCAACATAAGACAGAAAGAAGTATAATGACTTCCAATTACCTTTTGCCCTTTCTATATTTTATTGCCTTGTTTGTACTGTTACCATGTATATTGCAAAGCTTTTGTGGTTGACAGTTTAAACTCCTTCTTTTATTAGCCTTTTTAATCAGTAATGCCTTTGTTCTTTCCAGAAATATAATGCTTTGAGGCCTTATTACTCTGCATGAGCTGACTTGACTTATATGATTGTGTGCATAATTCTACACTTAATTCTAGAATACAGCTGAAGTCTTACAGTGGTTTCATCTTACAATTAGAGCAAATCTGCTTATTAACTCTCTCTTAGGAGGAATGCACACGTCTATATAAGCATGTGAAACAGGAGCTTGTGTGTGTAAGAGACTTTTGATTCTGGTGGAAACAAAGACTAAATATTGTTACTTTAGAATATATAAGGCCTTAGAAGAAAGACAAATTTCGGATACAAAGCAGAGTGGTAAGAACTTTGAAGCACAAGGCTAATTCTCTTAATAGCAATATGTTGTCCTAATGTAGTGTTATTAAACCTTCTAATTCAGGCTTTACTACTTGGAGGATATTTATTTAGATTCATGTAATTTTTTTACTTAGGGAGGAAAAAAGCTAAAGAGTATCTTGCTGATTTTATAGACGCATTGATATGTTTTATGGCTCATATATAGACTCAATGCAGCAAGTTAGGTCAGGGCAAAAATAAGGATTTTAGAAATATGGAATATATTGTGTGGAAATAAAGAACCAAGATTGAATTCTGCACTATTATCTTTATAACTTTTTTATGACATAACATCAGCTGCATTTTAATAGTTAACTTTATCCTGAAACTGCTTAGCTTTTGTGGTCATAGCATTGGAATGCAGAAATTAGAATCAGCAGTGGACAATTCAGATGCTGATACAGATAGGAGATAATAACCCACTACACATCTCCTGGGAAATATAAAAATAAAATAAACATAGCTCGACGCAGCTCAGTAAGTAGAAAGCATTTTATGGTTCTACAGTTCTTAAATATCATTATCAAAGACCTGAGCACTGCTGAAAATAATTTGAAGGGAGAAATGTAATTATGTATTATATTTTTGGTTTGACTTTACTTCCAAAAAAAAAATAAAAAAGAAATAAGAAAAGAAAAAAGAAAAAAAAGAGCTTACCTGCATAATGCTTGTGCTGAGTATACTCATTGCAAGTGTGCATTCAAACAAGTCGTGTAGCAGAAGCAGTAATGAACCCTGGTCTGTGCTAATTCTCCTCTTTACCCCGTATCCAGGCTTTCAACCCACTGATCAATGACTGCTGACCTCATGGTTCTGCATTCATTTCCATGGAAAAGCCAATTTGGCCATCTCTCTTCTGTTCAGCCCCCAGCTTTCATAAAAGTACACAAAATGAAGGGGGATTACTCTTCACAAACTTAAGACAACTGCAGTGCTCTGTGTGCATCTGAAGTTGTCATCCTCAGTTCCCTTTTTAGTCAGTAACTATGTCATCAGTAGAATGTTGTAAATCATGCGCTAAAATCCTCTTTCTCTTCATTGTCACTCTAGACTGTTTTTGTAGTTAATATCAGATGCAGACGTCTGCATTCTGTTTCTATCTCTCTACAACCTGTGTCGCACTGTCAAGAGCAGACTTCAAACTGCACTTTGGAGGAAATAGGTTACATGCATTTCCTTAAGAGGCTTCTAACATGCCTACGTGTTTCTTGGAAGTGAGAGCTACAAGATGCCATGTCTGTACCTATAGCTGAAGGCTTGGTACTTGAGGCACATCTGTTTCACATGCACATCGCCTGATCCTTAAGACTCTGAGGTATCACCGTGTAACTTCACAGACCACTAGATAAGAGAGTTAGAGTGAACCTGTAGTCCAGTTCCAGTGACTGGATAGGCCTGTCTCTCTGAGATGTGGGATGACAAAGATAAGCCAATAAGTAGTTAAAGAAGCTTTCTTGTTGATGAAGCAGGTATTGTATCTCCATGCAGAACCTTTTTGACTGTTTTCACTAAGGCAATGTGATTTTAAAAAAAGAGTATATGGAAAAATCTTGGTGTGATATACAGGAGCTTATCTCAGTCCTACTTAGCTTTCATCATGCTTTTTCTTCCCTGGTGTCAGAGGGAATAGGCTTGTCCCATGCTTACATAGATTATGTTAAACCCAGGCTGACTGACTGCGGTAGAGAGAGAAGTTGTACCTGTTTAGAATATGTTTGTGAGAGTCAGGTGAATGCCTATATCAAAATAAATCAAATAAAATGAGAGTTTCCAAAACTGAAGTCCTTACTCTAATACTGTAAGCAAGACAGTCAGCAAAGAGGGCAGTCTTGTGACTCCCAGTCAGTTTTATCTTTCCCTCTGAATGGAAAACGGAAACAGAAAATGAACAGAAAAATGAAGTCTTCTTGGAGTTGCAGTTCATTCTTCTCTTCTGAAATCAAGAGACTGAAAATGATTATAATCAATGGAAGTGCAGCATTAACTCTTTAACTCCTAGTGCGTTGCGTAATGTCATGATGTGGAATACCAATGAGAAACAATCAAACTATGACATTCTGAAAGACTGATTGGTGGAAGCATTCAAACAAAATTGCTCTTTCTAGAGAAATGGAATAAGGCTTAGTTCATAATTTGAGGATTCAGATTTGCAGAATCTGACAAATCAAGATCAACATTAATTGCTTAGTAGTAGAGGAAACCATAGACTATTATGTTAGTACCTCTTACAGTAAACAGTTTATGGGGATATAGTCTGTTAATCATAATGCTTTTCCTTTGTGCTGAAAGATTGTGGCCTAACAGAAGTGTTAAGTGATGGAATGGGGCTCTACTTCTCAACTACATAATATATAATTGTTTGAGTGCACAATAACAGATGGAAATGTAAGCTGTAGTATCAAGAAAAGATATTCCTTCATTTTAATGTGGGCAGGCATGATGAACAAGTGCATCTCATTCAAAATATGTCACAGAATACTTCGAAAGCCAAAAATACTCTGCAGAAGACCACTTGTTCCACAAGCTCTATTTAAGAGGTAGGTTTAGGCTGATTTAGAAATTCAGCATTTTTCTTTAACAAAGTATACACAACATGTTTCCCTCACTGGTAGGGCTCTCTATCAAACCACTTACTGAAGTGATACACATTTATGAGAAATAATTCACTACCCTTTCACCCTTTCTAAAACTCACCATCAGACTCATTGGACAAGTGAAGCTCTAAAGCCCCTAAAAAACAAATAAATAAACAAGAAAAAAAGAAAAGAAGAAAGAAAAAAAGAAAAACGAGGAAGAACTTTAAAACCACCTGCAGGTGGTAAATGCAATCAGATGCTCTGTGTAGATTCATCATATAATTCCCCCAAGGAAACAGATGAAATCATTACACTGAGCGGCTGTATGCTTGGAAAGTACTGTTTGTAATTGAGCTATTCTAAACACTGCCACTAAAAATGCATCCTTCAGATGTCAAAATCTACTCTGCTAAGGAGTCTACGTGATTCTCTGGAACAAGCCACCGCAGAGCTTGGATGTATCTAAATGAGACATTTGATCAAAGTGTTTTTCAGTGAATAGTGTGTGAGCATTTATTTATTCATTTTTAGCTAGATAACACTACTCATAATGTTCAGAAATCCAATACACCCTGTTATAAGAGCTTTTCAACTTTCTACTCCCAGTGAATAGAAAGGAAACAATACTAGGCCCAAAACCTTGTACCTTTTTGAGAATAATGGGTGAAAATATAGTATATGGTGAGGGGAGTCCCTAACTTGAGCTCAGTGACTCTTTCCTATACACAGATTTTTGGGGGGGTTTCTGTAAGATGATGTTTTGGTAAGGTAGGATGGCTATCAAAACAAGGGGCCTATGACCAGTCACTTCCACAGTGTTCAGAGGAGTGTCTGTCTGTCATTGATGACTGCCAATTATTTTGAGTGTTTGAGTGGTTGGAGACACTGCTTGTCAGCACTGTTGGCTAACCTCCGTCCAGCTAATAAGAATTTTATTTGGCTGAGGATACTCCATCCCTGTGTTTGTCCCAGAAAAACATTGTGTGCCAGCAGCTCTGCTGTGGATGCTGAGGCTGCCATCAGCTCTTGGACAGTCTTTGTTTTCCCAAAGCAAATGTGTTCTGATTATTGAAGCTGAATTACTGAAGCAATTTTGGAAGGCAAAGCTTCTTCCAGTATCTTTTCTTTCCTTGTAAAATAAATATTGTCTGTCTACTCCAGTCTGCCAGTGGGTCTCTTAGCTCTGCTACAGAAGTCATCATATCTGATCCTTTAATTTTTCCTCTGGAAATAATTCTTTTTTGATAGATTATCCTCAGGCTCCTAGCTGTTCTGAACATGGGTCTTCATGTCGTTTTACTTTACAACCCCAAAGTATAAAGGCTATACTATAGTATTCTATATAGTATTTATATACTTCTCCAACAGGACATTTCTTTGTAGTAAGACACTTTAGAAGGAAAGAGAACATGGATGGTGAAGGAGCAATGCATTTTATGGATTTAGAATGGCAAAATTGAAATCTATCATTTAGTCACAAGGTCAAACTATTTTCACAGAGAGAGCTGGGGAAAGGCTTAAATCCAGCTGCTTCCATTTGACACCAGTTTCTAATTAGACAATTTTTCAGGAGAGAATTTTAATTTGCGGGTTTAGTGAAATTTTTGCCTTTTTTTCCCCTTCAAAAAGGCAGCAATTTAAGGCAGGATCTTTTGAAAGGAAAAATATTTAAGGATGACAGTGGATAGAAGTGCAATTTTAGCAGTACAAAAGAGAACAGGCATGTGGCATCTTCTTGTATTAAACTTGCCTTATCAGAAAATGGGAAAGGCTACATGGAGAAAGATGAGCGGAGTCTGAGGCAGAAGAAAAAGAAAAATGTATATTTACTTATATATAGGGGGTAGAAGGAAACCCCCTCTCTAACCTTCAGAAAATAACTATAATAAACTCTTCTTTACTAGCTGAGAGCAGAAGTTGGAGAAATAGAAGTGTGACAGCTAAAACGTATATCAGTGTAGAGCTGTTTCTGCTACCATCCCTTCTTGCTCCTGCTAATGTTAGAAGCCATCACAGGCCATGCAGCTCCCTCGTGTGTTCATTCCTTTCTCAGAAGCTGCAGCCTTCACAGTGCACTGAGTATATTTACGGAACTTGCAGCTTGGACTGATTCCATGTACACCTTTACATGGTCAAACTGGATTTATAATTAATTTTTAATGAACAATGAACATGAATGATGGGCAACAGAAGTGACAAAAGAAATGTCTTTTGCTGAAGATAAAAGGCTCCATCTATTTACATTCTAGGAAGAAGATTAAGAATGTGATTGTTCTGATGCTGTAAATACAAGTCTGGTATCAGGCAGTCTCACGCTGCTTTTCCATCATGAACTTGCTTTCAGCCTTTATTGAGGCACTCCCTTTTGTGTCTATTCATGAACTGTAAAAGGGGAACAAATTTATCTCCTTGTTTCTACAGATGCAAGTCGTATGTGTCTTAGGTATCATCGTTATATGAACTAGAAAAATACCTAAATATACAAAATAACTAAAAGTTCAATTAATGGAGGAACAGAATTGCAACATTTCTTATTCAATTAGTAGGTGTGAGGTATTGCTTTTGGGCTTTGCATGCATTCCAAACTAAATTATTCCATGAGTCTACACTAACACCCATTTTCAGTGTTGCCACCTCCCTCTGTATGGTAAACACAAGGAGCAATAAATGAACCATTTTTTAAATGTGAACAGATATTTTCCTGCACTATTTTACGTGCTCTCAGAACTGGATTTCACTCATTCTCTCTTGCTTCGAATGTACAGTACTAAACATTGCGCCTTGCAGTCTGTACACAGGGAGGCCATGAAATGAACGCGGCAGTTTGTGGGGAACGCCAACTGTGTGTTGAGAGCCCCATCCAGTGGCTAAGTTGTGGTTCAGCAACAGAAACGTGTTAAGGCAAAAAGCATCCGATCATTTTCAACTCAGTGTCGAGAAGCAGCTGCATGGCACAGCAGGAAGCTAAGGGTCACGGCTCACATCCCAGATCAGAATCCACTTAAAGGTGCTAAGTAATCGATCATGAAAGACTTGGTCCTACTCTTGTTTACTTAGAAGAGGATCCATGTGTTCAGCTCGATTTACATTGTAACATATCTATGTATAAATTGAGGAATGTATGGACTTACAGTGACTGAGCGTGATGAAGATAGCTTTCACTCCATGAAAAACTATTTGTTACAAGTACTAAGGTACTGACCTGCACAGACAGTTATACTTACTAACTGGGTTCCCACACAAACCTACTCCAGGCTCTACCACTAGAACAGTATCTGAAATATTGAAGCAACCTAACATAAAGCTGAATCCTGAACTTTAACTAATTGCCTAGAAAATTGTTTTTTTGGTAATTAAGACAGTGGGAAATCCAATTAAGAATGAGTAGCCTGCCTCTTCTTTAACAATCCTCATTTCTATAGAGCTCATTGGATGAGATGTTGATGCCTGTAGTTTCAGCAAATCACCTGCGGTAAATTAAAATTATATAAGCATTGTTACTGTCATTGCTGCATTGGCAGCAATATTCTATTGCTTGCCTTTGCTGTGTCCTCCCCACTCACAGTCCTCTTTGACTCCCTTTGCTGTGGTAATCATGCATAGGCTAACTACTTCCATCTCTCATCTCAGTGGGAACAGAACATTTCAATCTCAAACATGGCTTTGAAAATTTCAACCTAACACTTCATAATAATTCTCAAATCCAGTAAGAATTGCAAGTTGACTAATGATGAGAAACACTTTCAAACACTTTCCCCTGATTCCAGCAATCAGGTTCCTTGGAGTCCTCTTCAAGACTTTTTTTCATCTCCAGAGTTGTATGCCAGAAGGAATAACTGTTTAACCTGAACATTCCATAAATTGGACCTTTTATAAGTAAAATGAAAGAAGACTGTATAGAAGAATATTCACTGAAGGTAATTTATTTGCATACTGTCAGACTAAATACAGCATCTGACAGTGGGCTTTGCAGTTAAGTGGAGAGCATATCTCAGTGTATGCTTCCCACTGTTGTACAATCATAGAAAAGAGAGCAGAGATAGAAATATGCAGCTGGAGCAGGGGTATGTGGGGAAGCTGGAAATGTGCTGCTGATTAGAACAGTGCTGTTAGAGCATCCACTCAACAAAAAAAACTAATTCCCTGTCGGGTGTGTTTGTTCAAAGGGCTGAACAAACAGCAAACTGCATTCTCAAGATGTCTATGGCACTGTGCTCAGCTTTTTTGTGTGTGTCTAGAGGACTCTGAGCTTGGTAGCAAGGACCCGAGATGTGAGTTGGTTCCGTGTTTGAAACTGATTTTAGCACTCATAGCATTCATAACTCTTCAGAAGAATTAATACTTAGCAGAAGCCTGACTAAAAAGACCATATAGATAAATTTCATCTGAATTACAGTTTCACTGATGGAAGGCAAATTTGAAGGCTGTAGCTGGTAAAACAACTGTATATGCAATATAAAAATGTTCCTCATTAAACTTTTGTTGAAAATCTGATGTTTGAATAGAAGTGAGAAACATAAAGTCAAACAAGACAAAGAGGGAGGGAAGCTCTAATCTAGTTTTGTCTTACTTATTTCTGACTAATGTAGTGAAAGTTCTGCAATTTATCCCAAAGCATTCTAGCACTTCATTCCTATGTAAGTGTGCTGGTACACATTCACTGTGCCATGCACCCAACACAAACTTGGACCCCCAGAAACCTCAACGAAGAAGCCCCAGTTAGTTGTTAGACGTGCTGCTTCAGGCACTTTTATGAAGCAAGGGAGTAAAGCTTCTGCTTAGTGAGTAGTCATCAGGAAGCGAAGGACAAAATGGAGGAACCTGTCAGAAGAAGAATGAAAATACCATTCTGAATGTAACAAAGGGAAGAAGGGCAAAGATCACATTGCTTGTTTATACCATGGAAGAAATATCACATAAACTTGATTAACAACTCTTTGCAGCCTCTTCTAAAAATGATCCTGAACAAACTGACAGTCAAAAAAAGCTGTGATACTAAACTCAGTGTTCTAGGTGATACTAAAATCTTAGTATGGACCTCCAGTTACAGCAGAGTTACAGTGCAAGCACTACTCAAATCTAGGTACCCAGTAAGCCATACAACATCATCTGTTTGTTTCTCCTGACTCCTACTGTGATGAGGATGGACAACAAGTGACTCTGAGTACTTGTATTAGGGTCTAAGTTTGATTCATCCTCTGTAAGCATCACTGCTCTGCCAGTGGTGGCTGAGGCAACTAGGTATTGTAAGCATCTGTAGCAAAGTGCTGTGAAGTGCCTTGTGACAGGACTGCAATTGTGTCTTCCCATAGTGACTTGGCTTGTCCTATATGGACATGACAGCTTTTTAAAAAATTGCACACCAAGATAGGTCTGGCAGAAGAGTTATGCTAAAGTGAACACTACAAAATCCTTCATCTCCCCTTGCATGGATATAAGTAGTATTTATAAGGGTACAAATTCAGCAGCTTCTTCACAGGAAAGAAAATAGTATAATAGCTCAGCTCTGCATTGCTTTTTAAGCCAACACATACAGGCTTTGACAGTTATTTCCAAGAGCCAACTGAAAACTCAGAATAGCATTTCAGTAGAAAATGTCAATTCAACAAAATCTAAATAGTAGCTGGTGACAGAAGTTTATTCTTAGAAAATTGCCAGAAAAGTTAATTACTAAACCTGCATAGGGAGCTCTGATTTATTATAGCTGTTGCTCTAGTAGAGAGCTTAAATTATCCAAAAACATTTGTTTTAATTATTCTGTTCTTAGGAAACTACAATTTGATTTTTTTAATTTTTGATTTGAAGATGAAAGGATATTTCATCAGAGCTCCCTTTCAAGCAAAAATTTTTATTTTTTAACAAGCTCTGCTACTTGTAACATTGCCTCTAATACAATTCAAATCTATAAGAGAATCTTATATATCTCTTAACTATGTAAGAGACTCTTTTCATTGCATGGTCAGGGATGTGTTAAGTTAACACATTCAAAATGCAACAGATGTGTTCTGAATGTATTGAAATATCACTGGTAGACTTTATGTTGGGGGTATCTGCATCTTTTTTGCATTCCTTCTAGAAGATTCAGATCCTTCAACAATATTTTTAAGAGTGCCTTAGATACTTATCTGGTAGTGTTCTCATTTTACCACGGAAAAACATTGCATATATAATAGTTGTCCTTGATAGAGAAGGAATGACAAGCATAAGAATGGAAGAAACATGCACTCAGGATGATCATGTGAAATGCAGGAGGCTCACGTTCAGCATGTATTCTGCCCACTTAGGCCACTTACTGTCATAGAATCACGTGGGATGATATGGTTGGGAACATAATGTTCTCAAAGATGTTTTGACACCCAAGACATCACCACTCATTACAATGTTCTAATTAATGGTAAGATTAACTGTGATGATTACCTAGCTTATCTAGTTTGCTGTGCTGCAGATGTTATATAAAAGGAAAACACAAAGGAACTGCTCTTACAGACAGGTCAGAAGTAGGTTCTGGGTTGTTGTATAGCCAGGAATGCAATCTAACTGTCATGCATTTTGTTCATATAAATTTGGCTTAAATTTATGTGAATCAGTCAGGAAAGCCACTTTTAATTACACATCCTAGAGTACTAGTAGGTATAGCTGCCTGTTTAAAGTTTCTTGTACTAAAATTTTCATCTAGGGCAATAGGCCTACTTCTTTCACTGTACGTTCCTGAGGAGAGGATAAAAATACGGGAGCAGATTTAACAGAGCTGGGCTGAATTCTGCAGTCATCAAAATATAGACATTTCCTTGGTGAAGGGAGACTGTTTTTTGAAAAGAACTCCTCAGCCTTGAAGAACCAATTCAGATTTTAAAAAATAAATAGAGGAATTGAAGTTTCCATCTTCCAGTGGAAGATGCTGAAATGAGAATGAAATTTTTTAAGGGATGAAATAGGACTAACCTAGATTGGACTGGACATAAAGGACACTACAGTCCTTCAGAAGACTGTCCACTACTGATTAGACTGTAGAAACACTGGGAATTTTGAACAGAGGAAGATGTTTAGACTAAATCAATATATATTTTCAACAAAAGTGATTATTTCTATATTTCCCTTTATACAATAAAGAAGTGGCAAGTAATAGGAAAAAAAGTATTCCTATTGATTTTTGTTTAGCAGTCCTTTCTCAATACTACAGCATCAAGACATCGTGAGATTGGTGCATTTGTTTTAGGAATTAATATGTAGAGACTGTTCTGAAGTCCTGTTGACCTGTCTTGTGACAAGTTAGCAATCTAGTTATTCATTTATAGATAGTTACACCTTCATATACTTATAATTGGTGGTCATACCACAGATCTCCTGGTTTGAGACTAAATAGAGATCAAATGTTTGCCTCAGAATCCAATAAGCAGAGACTTGAAATGAAGGAGTTGTTCTCACCCAGATATGTGGTTAAGGTTTTTGTACATAAAATCAGACACTTGAACACAGCTTGAGATAATGTTGGAAGAAGAGGAACTCAGATTTGCTTGATATTTCTAAATGCTGGTAAAACTTTCCCTTTTTTCTCTCTAGCTGCCCAAAATGCATGACCAGATGTAGTTAGACATGAACAAAATGGTCCCAGTTTGTATCTGAAGACTAGATTTAAAGCAGTGTTGTACTATGAAACTTCTAGATTTTGCTAGATTAAAAATGTTTTTTTTTTGACAATTCAGAAAATCACAGAAGAAATAAATTGTTATTTTTACTGGCTGCATGTCATGTCATCACTTATATCAATATTGATATCTTTTTTCTTTTTCTTTTCTTTTTTTTTTTTTTTTGTGTGTGTGTGTGTGTGAGCTGCCATTGGGAGTCATTTGAACCTTAATTTTCTTTATTTTGACTCATCACCCAACTTTCACATTAAAAGAATTACACACAAAAAAAAAATTAAATTAGTAAACAAAATCTCCAATTTCACAAGCAGTTTTGTCATGAACATCTGGTATTATTTGGCAACAAAACAACAACAAAAAAGTAGTACAAATTTTCCATTTATCTTTGTTAATGAATTATTTGCCCTTCAGCTGCCAAAGTTTTCTGCATGTGTTAGTTCAGCTGTTGTCAAATATTTTATACTGTCAATGGGGTAAATAAAGATAATCTGATTGTTGGTCTGATGATACAAGACTGACTTTCACTACAGTGTAGCTATTTCTTAAAGGTAAAAAAAAAAAAAAAAAAAAAAAAAGTGAGAATTCAACACTTTTCCTATCAACTCTTAAAAAGTATTTAATCAATCAAGAACGCAGGTTCCATCTATTCTATTCTGCTTTTCCAGACAGTCTTCTCATGCTTCCAATCAGTCAGTAACTATGATTTGAAGATAGAAGAGCTTTTGTTGGAGCTGCTATATGATAATAAGATCAGAAGGCTCCTCTTTGGTATATCAGTATATATACTGCAGGCTTAAACAGTAGCTCATTTCATAGACTCAGTATTGCAGCAGTTGGAACAGTCAACATTTTTGGTTGATAAAATCAAGGGATGTTTGTTACTCTTGTTTCTTTGTTACACTTTTTCCTGTCCTCTCTGCCACAAGCGTATCATGAATTCTTAGGTGTTGCACACACCCATTTTTCTATGTTTTGACATTCATTGTTTATATTCTTTTTTTGTAACTTCTCATCAAACAACATCATGGTCTCCCCTTTACTTTGAGAGCTGTTCTTGTTATGAAAATGATGGGAAGATGCTCCATTGCTTCCAACATGCTCCCCAGCATCTCCCTCCTTGCCAAAGGGCCTTATTGGTTACCACCAGAAGCTGGAAGACCTCTCTCCGTCTTCTTCTCCTGATCCCTGTGAAATGATCATTCCTCTTGCCCTGGAAGCTTCTAAAGGAATTAGCTATGTGACTCTTGAATACTCTGGAGAATATGCTAAGGAACAAGAATGCTTTAAGGCACCCCAGTGCCCAGTTTAAAGATGTCTTGGACAGCGAGTATTTTGCTGCTATCCAGTTACAGTGAGAATTCTCTTTTCTCAGCCAGGCTAAATGTAATTGTAAGTGGCATAATTTATTCATAACACTAAAAACAGACAACAGAGTTACAAATGCTTATAAAAGGTGATATTATGTAATATAATTTCATTAAGAATTAAATTAGCTGAAAATGTCCTTCCCCTTTTTAGGTAATTTACTTGTCAAACACAAAAAGGACTGTATCTTTGCATACAGCTTGCTCCCTTTCAGTGTTTATTGCAGAACAGCTCTCTTTTGTGGAGCCTTTATGGACGGATTTGATCTATCTCTTTTCTAACAGAGGGAATAGAATCATGATAATTTAGAAAAAAAAGCTGTTGTTTTGCTTGGATAATATATACTTTTTCATTTAGACAATCTCATGTGTTTCTCCTGCATTGAACTCCCTATTACTGTGAGACACAAAAAATGCTTCTCCTCTTCTCTCTTTAGTGAGTATTTTTCAGTGTGAAGGATCTCTGTACTCAGGGCAAAACTCTGAATTATGTAAATCACAAAATATGATACAAACCTGTAAGTGAGAGAGCTCATTACTGGCTTTTGACTGAGAGGAGACATGGCAGTAATTAACCCATTCAAAGATCTTCAGATTGAGGAAGCTGGCTATCCCTTTTCTTTCAAGCACACTGGAACTACCTCTTCAAACATTTGTATATATAGATTTTCAGTGACTAATTGGACACAGTTATACTGAGACCATAATAATTATAGAAGTCCATAAAGCTTCACACTCAAATAAAATGGTATATTTTGGGGATTCATTAAATCAAATAATGAAGCAACAGTTTCTGAGATTGACTGAGGTAAAAATGAGATGATTACAAGAAAAGCAGTCCTGCACTGTCCATCATTATTTTAAAAGAATATGCCCAATGATTAAATAGTGTAAGCTTTTGCTTTCAAAACAGAGGTGTCTACAGTTTTCACATTTTGGGATGCATGGTACATGTCGCCTCCTTGCTGAAGAACCATGCAAATCGCACAGATTACACAGAGCATGAATCATGAAAACTGAGGAATGAAAGAGGAGGAATAGTTTCCCAGCATATTTGAACTATTGTGATTGTAGTGTTGAAAAAATCAGTGTGCTGTGTGACAAAAGGCCATGGAGTATATGACTAACATTGTCAGCAAAGCCCAACATTCATATTTTAAATTATGTTCTGCTATGTGTTTTGCTTTTGTCAATGTGGACAATTGTCTTTGTAATTTCTATTCAATGAATTTAGCTTTTTTGTTTTCTTGTGAAGGAGATCTTATCTGCTCTGTGCTTCAGCTATTACAACAGAGCTTGTTGACAGGCAGTATTTTTTTCCACCTATTTTAGGGGCAATAGTTTACCCAGGATAAATATTCACACTTGGTCACTGAACAGCATTTGTTGATACGGTCTGGTGAACAAGAGAAAAATGCAAGTTTTGTCAAATTGTTTTTATCTTCTCTCTTCCTCCCTAATAATACTGCTGGTACTTGTTTGTTGCCTTCATTTCCTACAACCAGCTCCAGAGTTGTTCAGCAGATAATTGTATTTTTTGTCTTCTCAACTTGTTTTTTTAATACTTCTTGTAAGCAGTAGACTGGAAAACTATTGTTAGACTCTCCTGTGAGGAAGAACTGTGTACGTATTTAGATCCAGTGGGGAGAAGCATCCATAAGGTTAAAGGCCACCCACAAGTTCTTAACAATCACGGAACAATATGGAAAAGCTGAGCATTATGTAAATGATAGGTCAGAAACACGAAGTTATAGAATCATAGAATCATAGAATCACCAGGGTGGGAAAAGACCTCCAGGGTGATCAAATGCAACCATCAAACCACCAGTATTTCTCCACTAAGTCATGTCTGTAAGTGCATCTAAATTTCCTTGAACACCTTCAGGAACACTGACTCAAGCACCTACCCAGGCAGCCCGTTCCAGTGCCTGGACACTTTTTCAGAGAATAAATTTTTCCTAATACCCAACCTGAACCTCCCCAAGTGAAACTTGAGGCCATTCCCTCCTGTATCACTAGTTACGTGGGAGAAGAGGCCAACCCCCACCTCACCACAAGCTCCTTTCAAGCAGTTGTGGAGAGTGAGAAAGTCACTCCTGAGCCTCCTCTTCTTCAGACTGAGCAATCCCAGTTCCATCAGCTACTCTTCATATCAGGAGGAAACAGAGATACGTGCAGGCTAAATCTCAGAGAGTAAAGGTTTAAGTATGGGAGCTGTAAGTAGATACTGAGGAGAATAAGGATGTAAAATGAGATGGCCATTATTCAGCTATTAGTAATTTGATGGTTTTCACTTAAAGTGACTTCCTACTTCTGTCAGAAGCATTCTGATTAATAATCCCCCCACACTATGACTCAGTATCATAGCTTCCCCAGGAGTTCTCAAAGAGCAGGTGCTGCATGCGAGTGACTTCCAGCACGCACAGATAAGCTTGCTATAGCACTGTTAGGGAGGATACACACTGTTACAGTGGCAAGGACCAGCACTGTGAATGACTTGTATCTCACTTCAACCTTACGTAATTTTCAGCTTGCTTTTTTTTAAGGACTTCCTTGCTACTTCAGAGCATTTTCTTCTCTGAAATTAAAATGTTATAAGGAGGAGAATCTCCATTAGAAAGAAATAGATATTCTTATTAAAGAGGAAAATGTTGATGATTTTTTTTAATCTTAACCAAGTCTACTATAGTAAATCATGTGGGGGAGAAGAGGGGAGAAAAAAAAGGGGGGGATGAGGGGAGAGTGAAGAAAGACTGTAAAGCTGAGTGTTACACTTTAATATACTATATTATATATTGTTTTTCAATGTCTATTTAAGGAAAACAACAAAAACAGTAACATTCTCCTAGCCTGTGCCTCTGCTGATTCAGCAGCATTGAGAGATGTGAGAGATGTTCTATGAACACTATTATGTTGTCAGGCTGAAATTAAATGGCAACTTGTGTAAAGAAACCTTGCTCTGATACAACTAAAAACTGTGATATCAGACACAAAGACTGTTGCCACATTTCTGTCATTAAATGCAGACACAAAGCTGCTTAAAATCTTCAGTTGTGTCTGATTTGTTACATCAACAAATATTTATCATGAACTCTGTTGATCTGAGGCAGAAATTTTATGCACGCAAACTGATACCCTCTGTCTCAGTAGTATTGTAGTAGTAACACACACAACGTGTGTTACTGTCTCTGAGATGCAAATAGAAGTTCAACAGTGAAAAGTGAATTTTAAAGGAAAGATTGCTTTTGCAGAATTACACCTGTATGTATGGTCACAGATGAGCAGACCTGGACAATAAATGAAAAAGTAACGCAGAGAAAAGCTAGACTGGAGTTTACAATTCTTAACCTTTCATGATCAAAGGACACACTGAACAGTGTCTATGCTGGGATTACATATTTGGTACCATCTAAAGTATCATCTGCCATTTAGAGTAGATTTTTTTTCAGTGTAAATATAAAGTTATATATTAAAAGAAGAAAAACTTCTAAACAACAACAACAAAAAAAGCACAAAACATTATGTCTTAATAATGCTTTTTTTGGTTCTTCAACTGACAAAAATATAAACATGTCTTCCTTGTTGTCTCCCATGACTGCTTCCATATCCTTTCAAATGCTATTAAAGTGTGTTCTGCTTGCTTTTAAAGGCAATAGCAATAAAAGTATTTCAGTCAAAATGACCTTTCCTTTCAACTTTCTTCACATGATATCAGTTAAAACCATTCATCAGTTTTGGTTTCTTTGCCATTAAATGGTTCTATCAAACTAAAAATAATCCATTTTGACCTTTCAAAAGCAGTGAAGAGGTTCCCCAGAAAACTTCAGTCTGGAAGATTCTTTTGTTACTGGAGCAAAAAAAATATGGAAAAAAAAAAAAAAAAAGAAACAAAAAACTCTCCTTTGAATAATATAACACAACTTCTATCACCTTCATACCTATGCCTTTCATACATGGTTATCCTTGTAATTCATAAAAGGGAAACACATTTTTCAATTTTTTTATGTTGCTAATCTTCCCTTTTCCCCTGAAAAAGTCCAGTTCCCCCAAAGTTGTAAGCAGTATAAGTGTCAGAGCAAAAGGTTGTTTGTTTTTACAGGATGCAGGAGCACAGCTGGCTGTACTGAAAATTTCAGAGAGAAATGCAAGGTAGAGCAATTAAGGGCAGCTGGCTTTGAAATGCATGTGAAGTCTTTAAATCATCTTGATCATCTCTTGCTTTTGAAGTAAAAAATACATGTATTTTTGAGGGCATTGGAAAAAAATGATATTTTTCAGCAAAATATACTTGTGCATGGAATGACTGATGAAACCTTCCCTCCAGACCCTTCCTTGCTGCTGCATGGAGTGGGAATATATTTTTCATTTAGTTTCCCTTACAACCTCATAGAAGTCATGTCTTTGAAATGACTTTTGCTGATGATTAACAGCTGCATATGAAATGAACATGTTTCAGGGGTTGACTGTCTGTTGTATCCTGAGAGCACTATCCAGTGGTAAAGCAAAACATAGACTGGTTATGAAGAAGAGCGACTTTTTTCTACAATAAATAATAAATATTTACAAGTTGAAAGAAGCTGTATGAAACTACCGACTTCTTGGGAAATGCTTCATTGGTAACAAGTCTGATTTTCAAGTTCAGAAAGAATCAAGAAAGGAGTACAGAAAGAACTCTACCTCTCTGCTTATAAGCAGACATGTATGTTATCTTGCTTGAATAGTTCTGTGCATATGTGTACATAGTCCAGGCTGTGTGATAGCATTATTGTTTCTGGTAATAAAATGACATCATTGAGTATATGTTGGTGTAGACATATGCTTTCATTTTTAAGAAAAATTATACCTAGCCTGCTATATCAGAAAAAAAAAAAAAAGAGTATTGTAGAACTTATTTTAAAATAAAAACAATTAAGTTTATTGCAATCAGAAAGGCCACATAGAGTGTGAAGAGAAGAATTTAATAAAGAGCTGAGCAATATATGTCCAATGTGTACTAATTAAGAAATAAGTACATCAGCTGCAGCTTGCACTCATTTTCATTGTTTTTTTTCAGATCCAGTAGCATCCTGTCACACAAAGGTGACTTTAGGAAAGGAACAGAAAACAAAGATATGACATATTTCATTTCACAAATATGCAAAAGCAATGAAGGAAAAAGTGTTTTGATATACTGGCAATTAATAAAGTTGTACGCTTAACGTAATGTATAGGTGCTGTGTGTAGGAACTAAACTTAAAGCATAATATGGGCAAACTCCATGTGTTTGTTCAGTATTAAAAATCATCTTACCTAGGGACAAATGGTAGATAACTTTCAAACTGCTGAGGGATCATTTGGTGGTGAAATGTTGTAAAACATCTTTTGCCAGGTTTCAATTAACATAATGTTCATTGGAACTTTGGACATTCAAATGGAAATCTGAGCAAAAGTGGGATGAAGGAAGGAGGCCACCCCTTGAATCAAATGTGAAATTCCTGTGACTTAGCATCCAGTTCTTCTGAACCAGAGCGGCTACACTTCAGTGCAGCAGTCTCACTCATGTCCATTATCTGAGAAACCTTGCTAGCATTCAAGCATCCTCCAAGATCAGACATCAGTAGGGATCTCCAAGTTTCCAAAGTGAAAATCCTTCCTTTTTCTTCTTGGCCCAGTTATGAACTCCAGAAGCCCTGAAATTCATAATTTCTCACACTTCCAATTCTATATGCATTAATTGAGGCTAGAAGATTGCTGGAGACATGAGAGCTCCAGAAATCTTTGTGTCCAGAACTATTGGTTGAGTGCTGATGGAAGATATATTCTACGTTTCTTCAGAATTTTCCTTTCACAAAAGCTTCACACATACTATAATTTGTTCTAAAACAAATAAAAAATAGGTGCTGTGTAATTAATTTGCTGCTGAATGCAAAGCTTTCTCTTCACAATTAATTAGCAGGGAGGAAACAGCATCTCATTACCCTGGATAGTGTATTCTGGCCATCTGTCTCTATGCTATAGCAAGTTTGCAGGCACTGAATACATCTAGCTCTATCTCTTCTGACCCAAACTGTTAGCGTCGTGTAGTTTCCACTAGGCAGAGAAACAGATAAACGTCCTCCTTTCCATTTCAGGGAAC
The DNA here is from genome assembly GCF_987193195.1 of Phasianus colchicus. Taxonomy (NCBI): domain Eukaryota; kingdom Metazoa; phylum Chordata; class Aves; order Galliformes; family Phasianidae; genus Phasianus; species Phasianus colchicus. Next base: position 115,757,135 of record NC_143436.1, read on the forward strand.
ATGTTTGTAACCCCTTTCTCCACCTGAAGTCCTGCACTCACATTTTTTGACATAATATTTTTGTTTCTTTTTTAATTTTAAGGGGAAACAAATAAAACTACATAGACTAAGGACATCTTCGAGAATCCCAACTAAATGACAGATTTCAGTTGGCTCAACCATAATTAAAGTGACAACAAAGAGGGCCTCTAGCTCTTCTTTCACATAGAGAGAAATAACCAAAATCAGAGACCAAAAAGTCCTGCCTGCCAAGTAGTAAAACTTGTCTTTTTGTCCCACTAGCCTTTCAACTGCAGGCTATTATCACAGCAGCTGGTAGCAAAGACTTTATTTCTCCTTTGACTAAAAGCTTATAATGTCAATCCTATGCTTTAAGTGTAGCTCTGTAGGCAGAATTTCTTTTGTAAAGGCTTGTTAAGCTTTCCACAAAACCTTTGCTTACATCATGATTTGATATGCCATTAAAGATGAAACCTCCAAATTTTATTCAGGTAGTAAATTAACTTTCATTTTTGCCTCCAAAGATAAAAGAGTGAATTTCCTTTCAAAACATAGAAGGCTAAAGAGGTGAATCACTGATAGTTTCTGACTTGAATGTGGATTTTTTTTCCAATTAGTAAATCTTTAAAAATCAAAGATCTAAAGTTTAGTGTTTAATGTTAAGAGATGAGCATAAGCACTGAAGAAACAAGAGCAAATCCAAAACCTGCCTTACTGTCAAAGAGCCGTAGTGATGAATCTTATGTATTCAGAATACTGTTTTCAAAACAAAGCTTGATTATCCCCACCATTTTTTGTAGTAAATTATCAAGACTGTCTGCATGACAAATGGTTGCCCAGACAGATGTTTGTTCATCCTTTCTTCATCTAAAGAACACAAAGAAAATCAGAGGCAAGTTGTAATGCTTCTCTAGAAATGGTTTCCTATAAACAATGACTTGGCACTTTAGCAAGTGCTGTTTGTCCCCCTAAGCCTTGAGAGGAAACAAGGCACAGTTGGCAGATAGTACAGCAACAGAAATTCAAAAATTAATTATTTTGTTTCAGAAGCTATTATCAGCCAAATTGTAACAAGAGTGGGTAAGTCCTTGGGTCTCTGAACTGTGCTACCTGCTCAGATACTCCAGTTGGCTCATTATGTCCGACCATACAGGTCTTGTCATCAACTCCAAAAGGACCTCAGTAAGTGCACTTGAGTGAGGGCTCTCTCCCATAATATGATGAATGGCAATGCCATTCCCACCAATGCTCACCATTTAGCCATGCATCAGGCTGCAGACAGAACAACAAAGTGTTCACATGCTGAAATAAAATTCACAGTTTGAAAAGATGTTCCTTATTCTCTCCAGGAAAAAAAATGATGCTTAGATAAAAGCATTGCACAGATAAGGTATTTGTCTGTACAAAGGCATAGTTAGATAGTATGTCTAGTTAGAAAATTTGCTAAGAATAGACCTGTCTTAAAATATAACTCATTGGTGATACAACACTAAATTCCCTGCAGACTGCTGAAGTAAGATGGAAACCTCTCATGTCTGTAAACTGACACAGGTTGACTAATGTTCCAGTCACTGGAAGGATCATACAAACATTTAGAAAAAAAAAAGAATGTATTTTGTTCAGGACTAGACTCTTTTATTTTTATGATGTACAAAGCAGGAACATGAGTGGAGTTGCATTATTTCACAAGGAGGTTAGGGAGGCATCCTCCTATGGCAGACGTCTCCCTCTCTATACAGAGAAAGATGAGTAGTTCTTCCCTGATATGACTTAATGGTAACATAGTACTGACTGCCCCTGCAGAGGGAGAGGCTCCTTTTCTCCATCCTTATTTCTCATCTCTTTTGAGGGAATTTGTTGGCATGTTATGTTTCCTACTGAACCATACTACTCCTTCTTGGGAAATGACTTCTTGCTTGCTGTGTCTGGAGTTTATGCATTCTCTCCTTCAATTTTTTTTTCCAAAACAATTCATATTGGGAGTTCCAATTTGACAAGGGTGTACCTACCAAAATTCTAATGTTCAGTTTATACCTTCTGATCTGGCAGATCGCACGATCCTTTCAACAGAGGTACTGTTTTTAGCTATAATAGGGTTAGTTTCCTAGTAGTTTTTATGATACTATGTTTTAGATTTTTGATGGAAGCAGCATTGAGAACACAGTAATATTTTAATTGTTCTTGCACAGTCAAGGACTGCTCTGTTTGTCACACTGTACCATCAGCATGGAGCTGGGGGTCAGAATGAGCTGGAAGGGGACACAGAAAGGAGAGCTGACCTAAAGTGGTCAAAGGGATATCCCATACCGCATGACGTCAAGTTCAGCAATAAAATTAAGAAGGTAAGGGGAACATTCAGAGCTGGCCTTCCAATTAAATCTTATAACACGTGATAAACCCTGCTTTCCTGTAAATGGCTGAGCATCCACATATCAGTGAGAACTACTGAGTGAATTCCTTGTTTTGTTTTGCTTGCACACAACTTTTGCTATTTTTATCTTAGCCCAGAAATTTTCTCTTTAATTTTCCCCTATTCCACCCGAGGGGAGTGAGTGAGCGAGCATCTGTGGGCTTAGCTTCTAAGCAGGGCTAACCCACAAAAATAGCATAGAGAAGGTACTAAGTTATTACATCCGGATTTGTTACTGCTTTAATTTTCTACTCATTATCACTTTGCCACAGTGCAAAACACTGGGGAAGGCGCAGTGTTTTTCCAAGGTTTCCCACGTGAACAGGTATGTGACAGACTAAGCATCTGCCATCAGACATGCTGAAAGTGGTACAAGCAGACTTTTGCCTTAGATTGTGTAATGCTAAGCAGAAATGATTCTTTTTCTGGAGACAAGATGTCCCTGTTGATAAAAGACAGGTTGTTATGGATCATCTGCTACACTGATGTTGACTAAATAGAAATTTCAGAGATGGCAGCAGTCGCTGTTTCTGTAATTTACCTCTCACAGTCTGCCATCACATATGTGGATCTCAATTCACCAGTGTGTCACAGCTCAAATTTTCAGTTTTTTGGGGCTATTCTCTGAGTCTATGTTGGTTATTTAAAGTAGAATCAGGCTGAAAGTTGTTTTAACTGTGTATTAAGCACATGAAATACAGATAAACCCAGATACAGAATTGTGGCATACTATACAACAAAGCATGATATAATTCCCTTGTAGCATGTAAAATCATCTTAAGTCATCATTTTACTTCATCTTTCTCTACGTACAACATAGCTGCCCACATCCCACATAATATGCACAGGGTGCCTATTCTTACTCAGTCAGAGCTGTTGATGCAGTATCTTTCCTTTTCTAAACAAATGAAATACAACTGAGAGAGCCAAATACCCAGTAGGCCTATGAATGTTATTAAATGTACTCTAAGTTTGATATTTGTGTTTTGATGTGTATTGTACATGTGCTGGTAAGAGGTTTGGGTCTGATAAACTTGGAAAGATCAATAGAAAATAGAAGGTGTTTTCTTTTTTTTCTTCAACATCTCAGAGTACTGAAAGCATATTTCTTTGATAGTATTCTGCTAACGCATTAGAAAAATTTTTTGATTTTTACTGGTATAAATTTTATCATCTGGCATTCAGACAGCTAGCAATAGTTGGGCATTAACATTTGTGTTCAAATAACTTGAGAAAAGTTCTTTCTAATACTGCTTCTTCATCTTAAGCATGCTGTTGTATTGCATGCTTGGATTTAAGGAGAGTGATGAGATACATGTCATAGTATAGGAAAATCATGTGAGTCTTTCATGAGGAGTCCAAAAAATACATGATAGCAGTATTTTAGAATAGAGAAGTGTGATTTTTGCAGCAGGAAAAAGTAGCAAACTAAAGAATCTTTGAAAGAAAATAGCTACTTTTTTCTTAATGAGGAAATGGGACATACAAATACGTATGAAAATACAAATATGTATGAACATACAAATATGTATGCATTTTATTAAACAAAGAATTATCCTGAATTGCTTAGCACTTAGAGCTATAAAAGTTTAGAAGTTCTGAGTCTGCTCACGCAGACCAACACAATGATAGACTGCATGGTATCTTGTGGCATCCTCACACAATATCGCCAGCCAGCAATAGATTATCCAGTACATGGGATGAGCTTTTTCATCTGTTAAACTGAGCACTATGTACTCATTTCTGAACCCAGTTCACAAGGGATGTAATTCCACAACTATCCTGCATGTGCAACTTTGCACTTCAGTAAAAGCCAAGGAAATTTTTGCTTTTAGATTGAGAGTACTCTGGTTCTGTTCCTAGTATCTGGCTGTCACGTCTGCCATTATCTCAGTTTCATGACCTCTTCAAATACAGAAATGCTTTACAGACAGCACTTTCCTTTGGAAAGAGTTTGTGGAGTGCAAACAAGTTTAAGTCAACCTGCAGAGAAGGGGAAAATGTAGAACTGAAAACATGCATTACTTCAAAAATACATTGTCAACATACAATCCCAGTAAGTCTGGTACACTGACAGCTAGAAAATCCCTCTCAGTTAACAGACAATGGAACAATTATTTTTCAAGAACTGAGAAACTACTGAACTGCATGCTATTCTTCAAGAAAAAAAAAAAAAAAGAGCACCTAACTTAAGGATAATACATAAATAAGTATCTGTAAGTGAGCAGAATGTGACAGGTTACGGGAGAGTAAATGCAGAGGTAAAAGGCAGATTTCTGGATCACAATTCCTTTAAGATGAAAGAAACTCAGTGCTAAGGCAACATGGCAAACATTCAGGATACAAAAGTAAATCTAGGATTTCGTATATTTTAGATGATAACTGGAAGGACAGGAATTTTTTAGTCTTCTTAAAAAAAAAAAAAAAAAAAAAAACAACTGAGAGATGATTGTTTGCAGTAATGGTTAGCTTACAATGAAAGCATTATTTTTATATCTGAATTTAGAAACTTCTGATGAAAGCCAGAACTTTGCAGTGAAGAGGACCTCGTCAGTAGAACAAAAAGGCTTTGGCTTCTGATGTAATAGTCTCCAGCTACAGAAGTACTTATTAGCTAATAACTTCTGTTGGTAAATAGTGCTTTATTATGAAGTTTTCCATATCTGTCCAAGACCAATTC